>NW_020954599.1:11975130-12037295 GCF_900497805.2 Vombatus ursinus
GTGTGTGTGTGTGTGTGTGTGTGTGTGTGTGTGTGTGTGTGTGTGTGTGTGTGTGTGTGTGTGTTATTTTTTATTTTTGGTCAATTAGTTGTGTCTGACTCTTCATGACCCCATTCGGCATTTGGGATTTTCTTGGTAAAGATACTGGAGTACTTTGCCATTTCCTTCTCTAGCTCATCTTACAAATGAGGAAACTGAGTCAAACAGGATTAAGTGACTTGCCCAAGGTCACACAGCTAGTAAATGTCTGAAGCTGGATTTGAACTCAGATCATCTTGACTCCAGGGCCTGCACTCTATCTGTGCCATCTAGCTGATATCACGCCATACACAAAATAACTTTAAAATATCATCTTTAAATAATAAGATCTGATCTCATGAAACAGTAGGAATAGAAGCTGGGGGATGGGACCTGTGATGAGAGGAAGAAGTCAAGAAAATACCACTTTGCAAGTAAAGAAAAGGCTGAAAGCCACATGAGCACAAATGTGAAACCAAGAATAGTTTTTCCCAGTCGTGAAAGGCTTACTTAACATGGGAGCTTATGATTGAGCGCAGCAGTGTATGAAGGAATGGGTCATGAGAAAAGAGCTACACATAGCAGGAAGACTGGATTTTTCTAGGAAATCCTGATCTCCCTTAAGTTTCTCGGTATGCCCAGAAAGATCAAAGAATAAGAAGTACTCAATAATGACTCAAAAGAAATACATTTAAAAATATTTTGCAGGATTATTTCTTAATTAGCTTGTTTCTAGACCATTAGGAAGTATTCTTCCTCAATTTGGCCAAGAGGATCTTACTAAGCATATAAAGGAAAGCCAGACACTATCACAGACTTTATGAAACTTTTGAAGGTTATTAGCACTTTAATCCAGATTCATGGTCAAAGTCGTAGTTGAACCAGTCATTCATCATGGATCCATTCAACCAAAATTGACTGCCTATTGTTAGCAGTGGCTCCCAATTGCCTCCAGGATCAAATATAACCTCTGTTTGGCTTTTAAAGCCTGTTACAACCTGGTCCCTTCCTATCTTTCATGTTTTCTTTCTTATACCTTACCCCATGACTCTGGCTTCCTCCCTGTTTTTTTTTTTTGTTTTTTGCACATGACACTGTGCATTTTCACTGGCTGTTTCCCATGCCTGGAATTCTCTCTCTCTTTACTTTTGTCTCCTGAATTCCTAACTTAAATGCCATCTTCTGCAAGAAACCATTTTTAGTATCTCTTAATTATGAGATTGTTTCTAATTTATCCTGTTTATATATGGTTGTTTGCATAGTCTCTTTTTTCCTATCCCCATTAGATTTTGTCAGCTCCTTGAGGGAAGGAACTTTTTTTTTTTTTGCATTACCAGTATAGTGCCTGCAATACAGTAGGTGCTTAATAAATTCTTGTTGACTTGACATAACTATTATGAGCAGAACCCCATGCTAGATATTGCCAGTGTTACCTTATTTCCAAAACCATTCTTTTATTAAGTTTAGACACAATTTGTTTATTGTTTGGCACTGTTCTCTATAGGAAAATAGTGGCAATCTTCACAAATAATCTTTTTCTATCTCTAGAAACTTGAGGGAAACATGGCAGTAGTGAATACCCCATCCTACAAAACACAGGGTAAGAGTCAAGTTCTCTGTGAAATCTCCCCTTTCTAGAGCCCAACACTACCTCTTCCTCTTCCACTCGTGATATATACCTTATATTGTTAGTCATCTTTTCAGTACATCTTGACTTCCCAGTGAGATGGCTAGCTCCTCATCTTATCCCTCTTTGAATATCCTACAGTCCCTTACATAAAATACAATTGTGTTGACTGTCTGATTGAGGAAGGACTAACAGGTTGAGTCACTCTTCTTTTTTTTTTTTTTTTTTTTTTTTGATTAGGCAGTGGAGTTAAGTGATTTGCCCAGGGTCACAGAGCTAGTAAGTGTTATGTGTCTGAGGCTGGATTTGAACTCAGGCCCTCCTGAATCCAGGGCCGGTGCTCTATCCACTGCACCACTGAGTCACTCTTCTGAACTCTTAATCTGGCTTCACCAACTCTCCCAGCTATCTGGACAATTAGAAGGCACAACAACAAACTTTTTCAAGACTCGGCTCAAAGCCCACCTTTTTCAGTTCTTTTCTGATTTTCCCTACTGCTACTGTCTTCCCATCTGAAATTACCTTCCATTTACATTACGTATATATCTTGCAGGGCAGCTAGGTGGCACAGTGGAGAGAACACTGGGCTTGGAATCAGGAAGCCTCCTCTTCATGAGTTCAAATCTGGCCTCAGACACTTACTAGCTGTGTGACCCTAGGCAAGTCATTTAACTTGCCTCAATTTCCTCATCTGTAAAATGAGGTGGAGAAGGAAATGGCAAACCACTCCAGTATCTCTGCCAAGAAAACTTCCAAAATGGGGTCACAAGATATCAAACGCAACTGAATAACAACAATATATTTTGCATATACATAGTTATTTGCATTTTGCCTCTCCAATCAGAATGTGAACTCCTTCATATCCCCAGTATTTGGCACAATGCCTGGAACAAAATTAAGGCTTAATAAATATCTGTGGACTGTCTTAAGAGGAACAGCTGTTAATAATAAATTGGGAAAAAGTATAATTTCTTATTGAGTAAAATGAAACTTGGAAATATTTTTACCTTTAACTATAATATCCATCTCATGGAAGAAGGTAAGATTCTCTCTTTTTTTATACTATATTTGAAGCCTGATTCAAAGTTGGATTATCTCATTTCTCATGAACAGAAGAGGCTTTATAACATGGGTACCAAAATATGAAGACCTATGCCAGACCTAGACTAAATCTCCCAACTAGAAAATCACAAGGGCTGCAAAATGCTAGTGTGATACACTTGACTTGACAATACTCATCAAAAATAATGATTATAATTAACACCACCTGCATTTTCATGGGCAGCAAAGAAAAATAAGGCTCCCAAACAATTAAAACATAAATTCATTTTATTTAAAGCTGCTGTTCCACTGGTAACGGTTACCAAACAAATCTGTTTTTGAACGTCTTTTCTTTAGTAAAATTTCAGCAGACTTATTGGACAATATGACATAAGAATGCTTCCCTTCGAAAACTAACCAATCTCTTGTATTTTTATATACTTTGTTAGGTATTTCCCAATTACATTTGGTTCATGCACTCACTCTGAAGTGTAGCCTGTGGCACTGGTTCCCGGGTAGTATGTTGGACACCTCTAATTTACATTAGCTTTTAAACTTTAAAAGTGGTTTGCAACCCTTTAATCTACCTGTCTGCACCCACTGGTCTTTTATGACACTAAATGTATTTTGAAAATAATGGTTATGGGAGAGTCATTCTAGGCATTCATATGCTAGGGCATCTGTAAAGACAATACAATTGAAGCATCATTCATCGACAGGAAGGCAGAAAGCCATCAGGTGGCTTATCGCTGTTATGCAGACTGAAGATTAATATAATTAAATATGCATAATTTCAAATCACCCTTTTAAAAAACAGTGGGAAGCCTCTATCATGCTAACCTATGATTTATGGCTCCTCTGTAATTTTTGGACATACTGAGAGAAGGGATGTTATAGTGGACATAGCACAAAAAGTGAAAGTATAATAGAATTAAGTTCCTTGAGGTCAGAGGTCTTCATTTTTTGTCTTTGTATCATCACTGTCTAGCACTGTATCTGGCACACAGTAGGTTCATGAGAAGCGTTGATTGATACTTTCAAGTCACTCATACACTATGTGTCACCTTGGGCAAATCATTCCAAATCACTTTTATGTTTCAGTTTCAATATTTATTAACCTCGATTCCAAAAGAACTTTGTCAGTAGACAAAGAGAGAAGGGAAGGGGACCGGTGAGTAAGAAACTTTGTGGAGTCAGGACAGAATCTGGCAGGTGATTAGGTGATTCATAAAAGATGGAGAGACAAAGCTTCTGGGTAATTTAATCATTTTATTAATAAGGCCAACAGGTTATTAATGAAAGGATGGTCATTTGGCTGTCTCTCTTAGACCAAAGACCCCGAATGGCGGTGGGGTCATAGTTTATATGCCCTTTGAAGAGGGGTTGTTCCTGAGGGATGCCTAATCACCTCTGACTGGTTAATCAAATGGAAGGTGGGCTATCTTGGGGTACGTGACTTAGATCATTCACATCCTGGTCAAAGAGACATCAATTTCCATAGTACCTGTCTTGATATACAGGGAGAATCAACATTTTCCCTGGACCTGTCACAGCAAACACAATGAGCAGGAACACATCCATTAGCTTAAACTTAGAATTTCTTTTACTGTTTGATTAGATCATGGCCAGGGAAAATATCTAAGAGAGATTTCCCACACTGGTTGATTTCTGGATGAGGAAGTAAAAAAGTGGGGACACTTGGTCCTAATGCAATAATTAGTTATTAAATATAAGAGAGAAATACTCATTTCTCACAGGCATGTGGGATGAGGGAACTGCTGTAGTTTACTGAGTAGGGGAATGACGCTGTTACATCTGTGTGTGTGATCTTATCTTTACTGTTTCACTACTGTGGTTTAAGATTGCACTAGGGTGTTTTTTAAAATAGACTTTTATTATGATATTTGGCTTTTATTAAAACTTATGGTCAAGTAAAATCCCTAGGTAAGGGATCTTTTTCCATATGACCTACCAGCTCTCTACTATCCTATACCTGCGTAAGTTTAAAAATATCTAAATATGGAATTTTATATTTATTCCCATCTCAAGTGCACTCTTGCTAGTGTTGATCTATCTACCCCACTGAGAAAATTTTAAATCGTGATTCTGTCATTTATGTGGTCAACTATCACTCTGTGAACTTGGCTAGTATCCCTTCTAGGCCTCATCTGTGTTGTTTTGCTCAAAAACCTTTTCAAAAAAGGAAATCAGATTATTTTGGCATGACTGGTTGTTAGTGAATATAGTATTCTTCTCTAAATGCTCACAAACCTTTAATTCTGTCCTTTAATTTTGTTGGAGATAAACTAGTTCACTGGTATTTCAGGGATCTGTTATTTTCTCCATTTTGAAAATCAGGACAAAATTTTCCCTTACCAATTTTCCAGGACCTGGAAACTTACCAAGTTTCCAGGACTTATTTTTCATGGTTCATTAAAGACACCAAAAGTAGACAAGATAACACCTACTAGTGCTTTCAACACCCGTGTAATTCATCTGACTCAGGAGACTCAAAATGCCATTTAAAGTGCCTAGGTGTAGCAAAGTCACAGGATATAAAATGAATCCACATGAATCACCACCATTTCTATTAATTACTAAGAAAATCCACCAGGAAAGTAGACAGAGAAATTCCATTTAAAATAACTATATAATGAAGAAGGCTTAGTAGTACCAGATCTCAAATTATATTACAAAGCAGGAATCACCAAAATGTTATATAACTGGTTAAAAAAAAAAGTTCATCAATGGAAGAGATTAGGTATATAATATACAGAAGCAAAAGAAGCAAAGGCAGCCTAGCATTCGATAGATCTAAATACACTAGCTACTGAGGTAAAGACTCACTATTCAACAAAAACCTCTACACAAAAATATTGGTAACTTCTCTATAATAGATAAAAATCCAAACAGCTGAAATGCCCAACAATTCAGGAATGGCTGAATAAATTGGAGTCTTTTAGTGTAACAGAATATTATGGTGATAACCAACATTCATGGATATATGGAAAGACCTACGGGGTGATGGATGCAAAGTAAAATCAGTAGAATAAGAAATGAATACATATTGACCACAACTCTATAAAGAAAAAAAGGAAAACAGAGCTAATGATGGTGGAATTTTGGACAGGCCCTGAAGGGTTCATAGAAAAATCATATATTTGCTTGTGGGTTATTTGCTAATTCTTTTGGTTATGCCTTGTTAAAAGCCAAGGGTTTAGGGCAGAAGTGGGTAACTTGTGGCCGTGAGGCCACATATGGCCTTCTAGGTCCTTGGGTGCAGCCTTTTGACTGAGTCCAAGTTTTACAGAAGAAATCTTTTTATCAAGGGGATTTGTTCTGTGCAGTTTGGATTCAGTCAAAGAGCCACACTTGAGGACCTATAAGGCCATACGTATTCTCGAGGCTGCAGGTTCTCCACCCTCGGTTTAGAGTAAAATTTTCCTCCCAATTTTTTGCTTACATGATAGTTTTTGTTGATGATTATTATACATTTGTGTGTTTGAACACGAGAGGATAACCTAATTAATTTTTGTTACCGGGGGAATAGAAGAAATACAGTTTGCCAATATTTCTGCAAGGCACTGGACAAAAGAATGACCAGTATATATATTAGAGTCCATACATATGCATAAATTGTACCTGAGTGGAACAAGTGCCTATTGTATGTAGAGAATGGTGATCAGTACTAGAAGAGATAAAAAAAATTTAGATAAAGTCTATGCTCTCATGTAGCTTATAGCATGATAGAGGGGAAAAGCCATACACATATAACGATGATACATGAAATCACATGAAAAAGATATTCAAGAATACTTTTCATAAACTAAGTTTTTTAAATGAGTTGAAAAACTGAGGCCAAGAAGGGAACTTTTAAATTAAATTTAAATTAAAACCTTTAAATTCTTACAAAATCATCAGAAATAATGAAATGTTCTCAAAAAGTAGATTTTTACATTACATTTAATTTATTAGACTTACAAGATGAATCCATATGTCCAAGGAACAGCTTAGCAAGAAAACTTTCTAGAAACGGCTTTCCTTGCCTCTAGAGGTATCCATGTTCATAGGACATGATGTGTTTAAGAAAAAAAAAACACTTCTAAAGGGATAATACAATGTTTAGTCCTGCTAAACATACATTCATTTAACACTGTTAGCTAACTGCTTTAATTATTTTTCTGAGGAACAGATGAATGAGACAGTTGATGTTGCTATTCTCATTTTATAGATAAGCAAACTGAGACACACATCAGTTAAGTGACTTACTGCCATCAATAACACCATTAATACAGCTGAGATTAGAACTCTTGTCTACAGAACTCTTGTTCTAGGCTCTTGCCAAGTCACCTTCTAGGAAAACATGCATGGGGATTCAGGGGAATAGTTTCATGATCATACAGTAGCAAAGATCAGCTATGCTGTAGTTCATACTGTGTCATTTGCCAGTATAGGGGGCTAGAAAAATGATTTTGTGGATTCATTCATTTGATAAGCATTTATTACATGCATATCAGGTGTCTGTTACTCTGTTAGGCAATGGGGAAAAAGAGATAAAAAGGAAACTGCTCTCAAAGGGCTTATATTCTATGTGGGTGAAGGTGGATACAAGATGTATGTCTAGACTTGCAAAATATATTCAAGGAAAACATAAAGTAATTTGTGAAAATTGGGGCAATAGTACCTGGGAGAATCAGGAAAGTTTAAAAAGTTTGGACTAACTGAACCAACGCTCAAGATTCCATTGGTATTTCTAAGTGGCAAAGTCTTGGCTAGATGGGAATCCCAGGTTCTTTACCGGGACCTTCTTCACAGGTTTCTTCTCTACTGAGGTGTCCAAAGGACGTACGTGTGCAATTATTTACTGAAACATCCATCATATCTACTATAAAATGTTCATAATGATATGAGGAATAAATAAGAAATGTAATAAACATTGCTGATATATGGACACTTAAACTGTTTTCATTCTTAACATAATTGGCTTTATCATTAGGCACCTGAGTAGGTGGATTATTATGATGCATAGCAGCTGGCGTTTAGTAACACATCCCGCATTCCCCTGCCTTAGAAAACAGAACAATGCTATAACCTAGAGGATTTACCACCAGGTCAATTGCATCCATAATTATTCTTCTCTTTCTCTGAAAATCAGTTTTATAATTGACCGAGAACCAGAACTAAAATAAGGGCTTTTAATTCTTTTGGGGCTGAGCACCTCGTGTGGAAGTGTGATAAGAATTTTTGACACATCTTGATAGAAATTTATATCTGCAAATATTGCTTTTAAATTCATGCCATTAAAGTCAAATTTCTTGTGATTTTTTTTTCTAAAAAGGAAGAAAAACCCATTCATTCTCTGTACATTACAGTATTTTTATAGGGCTAGGCAATAAACAAATTTGCTCATGGTTCATCTTTTTTCTTTCCGATTGATTGTGAAGTCCTACCTGTAAGGATTGTTTCATTTTTTGTGTGTCTTTATATACATGGTATAAAGTATACCTAGTATATGATATATAAGTATATAGCATATGATATATAGTATAAGTACTATATATAAAACACACAATATATATACACATATATACACATACATACACCTAGATATATAGATACCTAATTTACTACACACACACACACACACACACACACACACACACACACACACACACACACAGAGCCCTAGCTTGGTATACAGTAGATGCTCAATAAATGCTTGCTGATTGATTGACTTTCCATACAAAATACACACTATAAACAAGGAATACAAAAGAGGTTTTCATTTCCTGATGGAAGGGATCAGAGAATATGGAGGGAAAGAAACTGACCTCGAAAGTATTTACATACACACACAAACACACACGCATGTGTGTGTGCTATATGTATGTATATATGTGAATACATATGCAAGTATAGTTAACACAAACACGTATGTGGCATGCATATATACACACAAACATACACACATATACGTAACATTTAGGTAAAAAAGAATGGTCAATTCCTAAGCGTTGCTATATTAGTATTGGGATGTTTGTAGAAACACAAATAATACACTGGATTTTTTTTAAACCATCATCTCTGACTTCCCATAGGTTTTTTTGAAGTTAATTATAGCTAGTGTTTATATATAGCATTTAAAGGTTTGAAAAGCACTTTATATGTTATCTGATTTTATCTTCACAATGACCCTGTGAGGTAGGTACCATAAGTATTCTTCCTTAACAGGGTGACTTACCTAAGGTCACATGGCCAATAACTGCCTAAGGCAGGATTAGAACTCAGAGCTTTAAAAAGTTCAAAGTGTTTTAATATTAACAATAATCAGCATTTATATAGCACTTTAAGATCTGTAGAATACTTTACATGTTCTCTCTTTTAAGGCTTTTACAAATACACTGCATATATATACATATATACACACACACACATATTCAACAGACCTTAAGAAAAGCATTTTAAACAGTCCATTCTAGGTATCTTGATATGTAGTCTATTTAACACTACTGAACCAGTGCCCTAAATTTTACTTCGGGAACAGACTACCAGAGCACTCTTGGAAACAAAGAACTGCCCATGGGAGGGAGACAAGGGGGTTCTCCTTTTTTTAAGGCTGCCTCATTATAGAGTTTGTTGGGTTAATATTTACAATGGAATACCAATGCTCCTCCTGGAACAGGTTCATAGAAAACCCTAGAAATAAGAACCTACACAGCTGAAATGATTTGCCCATGGCCAAAAAGTAAATTAGGGGCAACTTTCTCCTAAAGTTTGTAAAGCAGAAATAAACTCCTTTTATTTCAGAATATAAATAACTGCTTTAAAAAATTTGTCCTATCTTCATTTTTCTTACATCCCCATTTTCCCCAAAGCAGTAGGTATCTTTCCTTTTAAAATGTCAATTAAAGAAATTGCAAAACAATCAGTTTTTATACAATCCTTGGACATGAATTCTTTCAGATCCCAGGGTTATTTCACAATTTGGCACTCACCATTAGCCAAATTGCCGGATGTGTGTATGCTTTCATGGGCATTTATTCTAACCTAATTATGTATTCTAACATCTCTTAGCAAATTCTTCCTTCTGTTGTAAAAGAATGTAACTACTTATTTCCCCAAACAAGAACAATGAAACTTAGTTAACAGTAGAACTTTGAGAACACACTTATACAAAGGGTTCTAAGCATAGGAACTATACCTATTAATGGAAATGGAATGGCTCTTTTTTTTTGTTAATTTAGGTTAATCATATTTCTTAACTTTTTTGGGGGGGAGGTAGAGAGGAGTGGGGGGCTAGGTCTCCCTATCATGCCTAGGCTGGAAGCATGGAGGCCTGATTCTAGCATTGACTGGCGTGGAAGCTTTACCCTAGTCAGGCGGCTGGTGGCCCACTGTTCCTGGAGGCTCACCATATTGAAGTGCTGGATTAAATGAAAATACTCAATTGTCTTCAGCCCGATTGCAGCTCAGAAGTACTGAACCGGAACTTCCACCACTTTCCCTCAGCCTCCCCAGCAGATGAGACTACAGGCATGTACCACCACGCCCAGGCTCAAAACAATTTAAGGTGTTATTTAGACATTAATGTTCAGATGCATTTTTGGTGAGGGGGTGAGTGAGTTGAATACGTCATCATTGATAACAAGAGTACAATTAGAAGAATACTGCTTCATTTCTAAGGTGTTTCTCCTTTCGTATTTTTACAAGTGTATGCCCAGAAAGAGAGTTTCATGATCATCATGCAGCTACAAGTGGAAAATGTGAATAATTAAAGGATTCTCAGCTTCAGGTGAAATGGCATCAATTTTACAAGCCTGACAATAAATACACAACTTCTACTGAGCAGGTGTGTGCTACAAATTGTTTTTCACCAGGCTTTTCCACCAAGCTAGCACTCCACCCTACATCTGGCTGCAAGCCATCAAGAATTATGGGTAACTTTGTAGCTCCCATCTCAAAAATACCATGAATTGCTTGTGATGAATCTCTCTGGTTGGCTTGCAAATTTACTTGGCACATGGGTCAAATGGAAGGTCATTAAACACGAACAGGGAAAATGGCGATAAGAAGGGACTAGGAATCTTCTATTAACATCAATGAAACACTTTTATCTTTGGTATCTGATATGATTTTCAACATAATTTTTCAAACATATATGCATCAGACAGAACTACAGTATTTCTGCAAATGTATATTTTAAAAGCGGTCAAATCTTGCATTTTCTTTTTCCTGTTATCTCTTGTGATACTTTTGCAATCAAGAATAATTTTAGGAAACTAGTAGTGGAAATGAATTACTTCTTGACAGCAGTCCATTGTGGAAATAAACTCCTAATATATGTTAAAAATTTTTTCATAACCTGTATAAATAAACAATTCAATTAATACAAGAAAACCAGGAAATGTAAAATTATTAGTTCATTTATGACAAATAACAAACAGTAGTGGGAAGTGGCTGTTAACTGAAAAATCCAGCTATCTTCTCATTTGAATGGATATGGATCTCTTAAAATGTTTTAGAACTTGTGATGGAGATGCTGCTGGAGGGTTTATTTTCCTTAAGTATATTTGGCAACATTTAAGAGGTTAACATTAATTACAGAGCTTCATTAAATTGGGGACTGAAATAATGGAAAAATTACAATGAAGTGTTGTCTGCACACTGCCCTGTTTAACTGACGGTTGCTGAGGTTTATAGCACTACTGCATTCTCTCATTGCCAGACAGAATGTTTTGCACAGTTTGCACACATATTGTCCTTGCCTCAGAACAAAGGGAACATTTTGAAAAAGAGTGATAACACCTCGCAATTTTATTACACTTTAAATGAAAATGTGCAACTTTCACCCAAGCAGGTCTATGGAACCCAAAGCCTAATTTCCCAAAGCTGATAAATAAGTAAGTCCTCTCTATCCAAAATGACCAAAGAACTTCAAAATAAACATTGCTTTTGTATTCAATCCGATAGCTCCAACATGCCATCAATCTCTACTATAACTGAGTCTGGCCAAAACTAAGTTTTCTTTTTCCTCATTATCTCTGTTGGCATTTATGTGCTAAAGGCTCCTGGGCACAGCAATATTTTTTTACACCTGTCTTCTCTGTTGCCTTATTATCCTTGTTACTTTCAAATTCTGCTGTTTCTTTCTTTAGCATCTCTTTAAATACAATCTAAATCATTCAGAAAATACTTATCCAGCCTCCATTTTCTCCTCCTTTCTTTTCCCTTTGGGTCATCTTATTTCTTACTACAATTTCTATTAGAATGGGAAAAAGAGAGAGGAGGGAAAAGTCATATCAGGCATTATGGATATTGAGGCAAGATGCTAGAATTAATGACTGAGGTTTGGGAATGATGTGTTTCATTAATTTAAGATACTCCATTTATTCCCTTAGATCAGGAGTTAGTTATAAATTCCTCTTGTTGTACGAAAATAAATTAAATCTTTGTATGTATTATAATGAGGATAACTTAAAAAGATATAGTGATACATCTATCCCTCCACAAAGTCCTCTCTAGTAACTCCTCATGATGTGGAAATAGTCTTGACTTCTCCAAGTTTATACCAGCAGAGTGGAGCTCCACCAGGTTCTAATAAGCCGGAGAGCCTACAAAGACCCTTCTTGGGACGGACCAAGTGTACTGTCCCCGAGACAATCTAGCTAAGAATAGAGAAGCTTCAGCGGCAGCAGGTTCACCATCAGGTGATGAATTCTTTGGCCATAGCAACCCATGGATAGAAGAAAAAATAAAAATGGCTCTCAGTCCTGGGTGGCTTTCTTTCGTTTCCAGAGTAATAGTGGTGAAGTAGCAATAAAGGAGATAGAGGGTGTGCACATGGGTTTTTAGACCATCTATCAACCTTAGCTGTGGATTCTCTAAATATGAGATCTTTGTCTACTGATGAACTGACACATTACTAGAAAAACTGTACTACATCAATACTAATATTTTCATTAAAAAACACAACCAGAAAACAAAAAGGGAAATGGACTAAATGAAATAGGTAAACAAAAGTTGGCAGATTGGTTTCCTTGTGTACCTAACAAAGGAAGCATCACTTAAAGCATTCTTTACCTTTGGCAATCTGATAAAGCCTATGGACCTCTTTCTCAAAATAATGTTTTTAAATGTATAACATAAAATACAAAGGAAACCAATTATACTGAAATAGTTATTAAATATTAAAAAAAAGTTTGCAGACCCTAGGTTAAGAAGAACACCTTATTTAAAAGAATGCTTGGTCATCTTGCCTTGCAGGGAACATAAGCAAAAAGACCACAACAAAGTTAATGGCTATGCTGTTGTGCTTAAGAAGAGGAAGAGACAGAGAAAGTCTTTGAAAAGGCTGTCAAGATCCTCCCAAACTAGCCAACGCAGGCTTGGATAGTCAGCAACTAAAATGCAAAACATGATTTAGTGGAGGTCTGAAAAAAAAAAAGAGTTCAAATTTGAGAAATAAAACCTGGAAGTTCATGCCTCCAAAAGATGTTTTTGTTTTTGAGTTGTATTGTGTCTTTCTGGTGTTATGCTACAGCCTTTACCATAACCCAATATGATCTCTTCCTTATTATATAATAAGCAACAATTTAAGCAATGCCAACCAACACAGTGACTGCCTCAGTAGATAAAGCACTGGATTTGCAGTTGGGAAGAACTGAATTCAAATCTGGCCTTATACAATAGCCGTGTAACCCTGCCTCCATTTCCTCATTCATAAAATTTTGATAATAATAGCACATACCTTCCATTGTTTTTATGAGGATCAAATGAGATAATATTTGTAAAGTGCTTTGAAGCTCTACATAAATGTTATCATTATCATCATTATTACTGAGGTATATTTTATTATCAGTTCTCTAGGATAGAGATTGCTCTGAATAGTTTCTTTCAAAAGACAGCTGAAAGATTCTAGACATATTGTACACTGAGCAACATTGGTAATTACAGATGAGGCGATGCTGTCATCAGTTTTCAGTGGGATGTCGGAGTAAATGAAAGAAAAAGCATTTATTGAGTAAACTGTGATACACATGTAAATGTTAAATGAGTATACACACATAAAGCGCTATATAAGTGTGGAGAACACAAGTCCAAGCAAGCAGGATAATCCCTGTCCTCAAGTGGCTTGCATTCTCAAAGTGGAAGACAGCACTTTTAGGGGAGCAGGACTTAGGGAAGAAGTCCTGGCGGAGGATGCATATGGTGGCATGGCTTGGAGACAATCAGGGAAGTGGCCTGTTGGTCTTGGGACTACGATCAGACCGTCAACAAGTTAGGACCAGAAGTTCAAAGTCAACATCAAATCAGAAGAAAGGCTAGAGCCAGGGGTGGGGGAACCTGTGGCCTCGAGGTCACACGTAGCCTTCTAGGTCCTTGGGTGTGGCCTTTTGACCAAGTCCAAGTTTTACCGAACAAATTCTTTTATTAAGGGGGTTTGTTCCGTGAAATTTGGCTTCAGTCAAAAGCCTGAACTTGAGGACCTACAGGGTTACATGTGGCCTTGAGGCCATGAATTCCCCACCCCTGGTAAGACTGCCCATGTAGACAACTGATATAGCTTCAACTTGACTTATTCAAACAAACTGTTAGCTCTAAGTAGAATGATGTCAACACTTGGTTCTATCCTTGGGCCGTCTGAAGAACTCAAAAGGTCTCCCTTAATACTGTATTATGTCAAATTCTTTTTCTTTAGTCTTTATTTTTAACCATTACATTTATGTAGAAAGAATGATGTGCCTGACAGCTGTTTAAAAAAAAAAAAACAACAAACAACAAAACATAAGCAACTCCCAGGGTTACTATTCATCCAGTGGGAGTTCAATTAATGTTAATTAATGGTCATACCTCACTGTAAATGAAGAGGCTGCCTCTTGGATTAGCCCTATATAAGCATTTATCTCTACTAAGCAGTAACAGCAGAATTATGGTAATTATGATTGGATGACAGAGAACAGCACAGGCTGAATCTGTGATCCCAGCCAGTTTATTCCATTTCTGGCAAGCTGAATAGTCTCCCACCATCCTTTAAGATGGAAAATTTACTGAAGTAAAACCTGATAAAAACAGGTAGAAACTTGCTAATCTGATTTTTCTTGCTATACCTGACAGTGATGTCCCTCTGCTCTGACAGATGCAGATTATCACAAACCAGGACCTGTTCTATCACAGAGGATCTTGGAGAAATCCTCACACATCCATGTACGTATTGTGTTCGGTGCTGCCTTCTCTTCTAAGTCTGACCCAGACTGATGTTCATTTATGGTGCTGTGAACCTTGTCTACCCCGAGGGGAGAGGGGTATCTGCTAGTATGGCCTGATGGACAAGAAGTTCATTTAAGAAAAACTGAAATGGTCTGTATATTATCTTTGGACTGACCACATTTTCACTTCGATAAGTTGATGCCACCCATCTGAATTCCTTCTCACTCTCACAGGGGTAAAGCAAGGATGCAAGAAAAATGTCACTAGCCTGTCCGCAGTTCAGTGCTGCTGTGAGACACAAAGATGGATCAGGGTGGGAGAAGAGCATCGTGCTTAGATTTCCCAATACTGGACCTCTGACAAGTTCTGACCATTCTCTTTCACGGGACCATCGAAGGGGCCTTGGAATTTACGGATGAAAGGTTCCAAAAAGTTCAGCACAGCCTCATTTCCTCTTTCCCTTTCCCAATATTATCACAGATAAACAGATAGAAAAGAATTAGGCAAGAGTTAGAGAATTTGGAACCTAACTGAATCTACTTCTTAGTTTTCCCTATCCATCTTTTCTCACTTAAAGACAATTTGAAAATTCTTTGACTGTATAAACTGGTTTTCTAAAAATAATACTTTTTAATGAAAAGGATTGTTTAAGTTTTCAATTATTGCTACCAGTTACAGGAGATAAATTGTGAAGATCATTTACTATAGATTTTTGCTCTCCCCTTTGAATTTTTAAGGTCCCTCTCATTCTATCATTCCGTGACTCCAAGTGACTTTGTGATGAGCTTACATTTTCAATCTCTGGTAAACTAAAATAACTTTCATTGAACATAATTAGTAATATTTACTATATAACAACAGCCCAAGAAAGGCCAAAGATGAGAGAAAGAGAGAACTGATGAACTCTGAGTGCTTACTGAAGTACAATTTTTTCACTTTCTTTATTCTTCTTGCTTTTTTGTGACATGGCTAATATGGAAATCTGCTTTACATGATTTCATATATATATAAATTGATATCATATTGCTTGCCTTCTCAGTAGGTGGAGGAGGGGTGAGTGGGAGGGAGAGAATTTGGAACTCAAAATTTAAAAAAAAAAGAGAATGCTAAAAATAAGTAAATAATACTTTAAAAATTATAAGCTTCTGCAAAATACTCCATCTTGGATCTCTGTGACTGTTCACAGGCATTTTCTCATGTCCTGAATGCGTTCCCTTCCTCATCTCCCTCTCTCAGAAGTCCTTGTTTGCTTCAAAATTTGGCTGAAACATTACCTATGACATGAGGCTTCTCCTGATTCCTGCAGCTGTTAGTGACTTGTTTTTTTTTCTCTCTCTCTCTCTCTTTTTTTCTGGGTGAGGCCATCGGGGTTAAGTGACCTGCCCAGGGTCACACAGTTAATAAGTGTCAAGTGTCTGAGGTCAGATTTGAACTCAGGTCCTCCTGACTGCAAGGCCAGAGCTCTACCCACTGCGCCACCTAGCTGCCCCTAGTGACTTGTAGGTACATGTTATCCCTCCTCATTGAGTGTAAGCTTCTTGAGGGTAGTCAGTCAGTCAATAAACATCAAGCATCTACTATGTACCAGGCACAATTATGATCTCACTTGATCCTCACAACAACCATGAAAGGTAGGTCCTATTCTTCATTTTACAAATGAAGAAACTGAGGCAAGCAGAGGTCATGTGACTTGCCCAGGGTCACACAGCTAGTTATGTGTCTAAAGCAGGACTTGAACTTAGATCTTCCTGACTCGAGTCCCTGCTCTCAAGGAGCTCACGATTTAATGGAGGAGACAACGAATAACTACAAAAATAGTTATATTTTCATCTCCAGCACTCAGCACAGTGCCTTAATAAATGCTTGCTAATTGACTATTTCAGCAATCGTGATGTACTTGAGAGGCATGAGATAAATGTAACATTTACTTCCCATTTTTTCCCCTGCAGGATTATGCTCAGTTTTGCTGGGTAGGTGATTCTTGGTTGTAATCCTATCTCCTTTGCCCTCCGGAATATTATATTCCATGCCCTGTGGTCTCTTAATGTAGAAGCAGCTAAATCTTGTGTTATCCTGATTGTGTTTCCACAATACTTGAATTGTTTCTTTCTGGCTGCTTGTAATATTTTCTCCTTGAACTGGGAACTCTGGAATTTGGCTACAATATTCCTAGGAGTTGTCCTTTGGGGATCTCTTTCAGGAGGAGATTGGTGGCTTCTTTCAATTTCTATTTTGCCCTCTGGTTCTAAAATATCAGGACAGTTTTCCTTGATAATTTCTTGAAAGATGATGTCTAGGCTCTTTTTTTGATCATGGCTTTCAGATAGTCGAATCATTTGTAAATTCTCTCTCCTGGATCTATTTTCCAGGTCAGTTGTTTTTCCAATGAGATATTTCACATTGTTTTCTAATTTTTCATTCTTTTGGATTTGGTTTACAGTGTCTTGATTTCTCATAAGTCACTAGTTTCCAATTGCTCTATTCTAATTTTTAAGGAAGTATTTTCTTCAGTAATCTTTTGGACTTCCTTTTCCATTTGGCCAATTTTGCTTTTTAGGGAATTCTTCTCCTCATTGGCTTTTTGGATCTCTTTTGCCATTTGGGTTAGGCTATTTTTTAAGGTGGTATTTTCTTCAGTATTTTTTGGGTCTCCTTTAGCAAGCTGTTGACTTGTTTTTCATGATTTTCTTGCATTACTCTCAGTTTTTCCTCTACTTCTCTTACTTGCTTCTCAAAATCCCTTTTGAGCTCTTCCAAGGCCTGGGACTGATTCATATTTTTCTTAGAGGTTTTGGATGTCGGAGCTTTGGCTTTGTTGTCTTCTTCTGGTTGTATGTTTTGATCTTCTTTGTCACCAAAGTAAGATAATATAGTCTGACTCTTTTTGCACTGCTTACTCATGATCCCGGCCAATTACTTGAGTTTTAAACTCTTTGTTAAGGTAAAAGTCTGCTTCCAATGTGAAGACTGTACTGTCCCAAGCTTCGGGGGTTTGTACAGCTGTTTTCAGAGGTACTTCTAGGGACCTGTAAATTTTCAGTTCTTCTGAGGTGCTATAATATGGGGCGAGGTGTTTTCTCTCCACCACCACAACAAGCTCTACCATGCCAGCGCTCCTCCTAGCCCCAGGACCGCCCCTCAGAACTGTGACCCAGATCCAAGCACCGGTAAAGCAAGAAATTCCTGCCTCAGCCCTGGCAAAGAGATCTCTGCAATCCCCATCTGATCAGCCACTCAATTCCCCCTCAGTCTATGGGCCAGAAGCTCAGGCAAAAGCCGAGGCCCCAGACCGTGCTCGAGACTTGCGGCTGAGACCTAGCTCCTCTCTCACCGCAGTCACAGACTTTTTCCACTGACTTTCCACGTTGTCTTAGGCGTTCAGGGGTTGAGAAGTCTGGAAACGGCCACAGCTGCCCACGATTCAGTACTCTGAGGCCTGCTCCAGGGTCGCTGTGGCCTACGTGCCCACACCAAACTGCGCTCCTCTCTCCGCCTGGCACGATATACCTTTCTGATCAGCCATCCAGGCTGTCTTTGGCTGGAAATTTGTTTCACTCTGTCTTTTTGTAGGTTCTGCTGCTTTACAATTTGTTTAGAGCCATTCTTTTAGGTATTTGGAGGGCACTGGGAGAGAGCTCAAGACAGTCACTGCTTTCTCTCTGCCATCTTGGCTCCGCCCCCCGGGAATGCTTATTATTAATCTTTAAAAGTTCTAGATGTTAGGCCTTCATCTGATATAATTATTTCAAATATTTAGTTTCAATCTGTTTCTTTTAAGTTAAAGATATTTGGTTTTGTTTTACAAAAAACCAAACATGACATGATAATACAGCACTATACTTCAGGTACAGTATGGTTTAAATAATTTTCTGGTGAATTGGTTCAGCAACCTTAATAATTTAGGAAAATGCATTTCGAGTCAACTTCTAAATAAGATTTTAGACCATAACCTTATTTAAAGTTGGGGGCAACCTATAATATTTTTCAGCAACGTATAAGGAGAAATAAACAGAGATGTGACAGGATTTGTTCTAGGAAATGAAAGCATAGCAATGGAGAAGAGTTCTTATCAACTTTCTTTCGAGGTTATCTTTGTGTCATTAGTGGTCATGGTTGCCCTGAACTTTTTTGTTATTGCTACCAATCAACTTGAGTTTAAATGGAGTTTAATGTTTCTTAAGTCCGTGTAATATTCAACCTTAGGCCATTTCTGAGTATATACTCAGGAGCTATACTAGGAACCACATCTTCAGTTATCATCTATGTCTTTTAATGGAAAGGGAAATACTAGACAATAGTCAAGTAATGGGCTGTTGAAAGGAAAGCCATTTTGGATCAAGCCATTTTACATAAACAAAGAGTATTCTGTCTTAAAAGAGCCAAAAGAGCTTACTTTATTGACAAGGCAGATGGAAACTAATATAATCTTGTTATTTTCAGATGAAGGATAATTTTTATTTTTTTCAAATGGTCAAGTACTTCTGCTGATAGACATATTCATGACTGGTGGTAGGCTAAAAAAAACTTTTCCTCCTGGATTTTAAGTAGTGCACTTAGACTAGAAGGACAAGAAATCTGCCTTACTTGGAAATACATAATTAACAATCCTAACAAACTTACTTTTAGCTTTTTTAGGACAGACTGGAAAATGCTTTTAATCCTGATCAATCATTGTCTGTTTACTTTGGTATGTTGGTTACAAGAAGAAAACATCTGCAGGGTACAGACAGTTCTCCTAGTTTATGGAACTAGCCTCTTTGTTTTTGTCAAACACATTACACACACACACACACACACACACACACACACACACACACACACACACAAAAGAGAGAGCTTGGTCTTCTCCAAGATTTTCTCAGAAAGGAACAAATAGCTTTTTAAATGTAAGAAATAAACTACCTTAATTTCTAATCTGATATGTTAGAAAACTAATAACAGTGCTCTGAGATCTTTGGAGGAAAACTATTATTAAATTAATCCAAGGTATGATTATTATTTCTTGAAATGGAGGAGTGATTTTAACAAGAAAGAAAGATGGATTGATGGTATTTAAAATATCAAAGCATTTGGGTCACATGGTATAATCACTGGCATATTTTGGCATTTTAATCTACCTGGGATTTCAGTGATGTGGGTCGAATTGCAAACCATTCATACATAATTGTTCCTTTTGTGACTATCCATGTCATTTTATAAATTCTCCAGAGGAGGTAAACCTGATATGTTTGGGGCCTTCCTTTAGATCTCTTGACATGGATACCAACAGAGCACATGGACTACGGTTTATCATGATGCCCAGTTCATCTCCTGGTCAGTCACACATTTCTCTCACTCTGATGACATTTTTATGCCACGACTCAAAGTAACATGGCAACCTGAGGAATTTTTACGTTAAAAACATGGGCCTTTGTTCCAGGGGTAAGTTTGGATTCAACATAAAGGATTACTTAAAAACAATACAACCAATTCTCCTCTTTCTATTCAAATATAGAAATATAGACCCAGTTTGTCAACCATTCACAGTATCTGTCCATGATATATGTTCTGATGGATCAATTCAAGATGTTCAAACATTTGAACATCTGTTGGGTATGTTAGTATAGACAGTAAGGATATTAGGTGGTGCAGCGGATAAAGTGGGTGGTCCTAGAGTCAAGAAGATCTGAGTTCAAATCTAACCTCAGACACTAGTTGTCTGATCCTGGGGAAGTCACTTAACCCTGTTTGCCTCAGTTTCCTCATCTGTAAAATGAGCTGGAAAAGGAAATGGCAAACCACTCTATCTTTGTCAAGAAAACCCCAAATAGCGATATGAAGAGTCGGACACAACTGAAACAACATCTTTTTTTTTTTTCCTGTGTGGAGAGTTGGGCCAAATTCCTTTGAGTTAACATGTATCTCATTTAGCATAGGGCCTGGAAAATAGTAGGTGCTTAATAAATAACTTTGTGCTGTTGTAGGGCTTGATGCCAAACACCACAACGGTATCCATAAACAGGAGTATCTGAAGGACTTCACCAACTATAAGACATTTGACTTGTACTTTGGGGGCCACCTTCCTTGACAATTGAAAGGTGAGCATGTCTTCCTGTTTTATGACCCATTTGATATCAATAATCACAGGGATAGTGCCTGGACCTATGACTCACTGCTGCAGAGGACAGAGATAAAGAAGTTCTCTTTAACAACTGAGGTTAGCATCTTCTCTCTAACTTGGAGTCTCAAGGAGTTGCCTTGAACACAGAGAGGTAAAGGCACTTGCCTAGGCCATACAAACAGTATGCGTCAGAGGTGGGATTTGAACCTGTGTCTTCCTGGCTTTGATGCTACCTCTAAATCCACTATGTCAGGCTGCCTTTCACACTAATAACTGTAGAGCTGAACAAAGTTATTCCAGTTGCCATATTTTTGAGGGACTCCTGAGTGATTCTGATATTTGCATAAGAGACACCTTGATTTAAGAAAACCCTTAAGGCGGCATACTGAATTATATATAGTGCCATATATATTGCTATATTGAACAAATTTTTAAAAAACGGTTAAAAAACAAAGAAGCACAGGGAAATTGTCTACTACTTACACTTTTCTATCAGTTGTGTAGCTGTAATGATGTGCTGTAGAATATCTTTTGCAAGAGCTCGCCCATTTGTCATAGTTTCACCAAGGATGCCCTTTATACATATGTGGATTATTTTCATACAGATTTTTATCAATAGGAAAGGTGGCATATGGTTCGGTAAAATACTAACATTTTCTCCACTTTTATTCCTGGATAATAATTAGGTACTAAGTGACTTTTCCTAAGTGTTAGTATCCTTTCCTCTTTCAGACATCTTGAGAATTGAACTGATCCCTCAGCGCTTCCCAAGTCGTGCCACCTTCAGCATAGATCTCCTCTGATCTAGCCCAGATAATCTCCCCATCTTTGTTTTCTTCAGCATCATCTCTACTCCCTCATACAGTACACCAGCCACCATTATGTTAAGATCCAAAATGTGATTAACTTCATTACCAGTGATGGAGAAATTTACCTCCCCTCATTTTGCATTTGTTTATTGTCCATCTTCCAGTTTTGTCCACAAGTGCCCTTCAATATTGGGTCGATAATCCAGAGGATTTCTACATGGGAGGTAACACAGAATGGTAGATTAGGCCACTGCACTTGGAGACAGAAGACTTGGGCTCAGATCCCACATCATATACTTACTAGCTGTGTGACCCTGGACAAGTCATTTAACTCTCCTGTGAATCAGTTTCCTCATTTGTAAAATGAAGTGGTTGGACCTGATGTCTTCTAAGGTCCTTTCTAGCTCTGTATCTATGATGCTGTGATTCTTACCAAGCTTTTTGTGACCTTGTCTTTTCCTTCCACTGTTTCCCAGTTTCTTATGAGATGATATTGCTCACTTACAAACATGGTTCTATTCTGAACCCAGAATTGTCCCTGGCTGCCATAACCCACTACTTGGCAAGGAGATCCAATGCTGTCCGGCTAAGGGGGACTCTAGGCTTTTTTGATCTCTTCATCATGGCCACTGATTTATGTAGCTTAATCTTCCTTAGGAAATGGTGATACTATATGTTAATGTCACTCTTTTGCCATTTCTTTTTCATTTTCTGAAGTAAAAGGATTATTTCAATAAGTGAGTTTGGAACAATTTCAGATGCATTCCAGTTATTCTCATTTTTAATCCTTCTTCAACTTTTCTTAAAACAGCTCTCACAGTGTTAATGAGTCATTTCCTGTTTCTTAAAATAGAATCAATTTCCTTGTGTGAGTGTGTGTGTGTGTGTGTGTGTGTGTGTGTGTGTGTGAAATGAGATTCAGATTATCCAGGGCCTCTGGACCCCTCTTCTCACAGTATCCACAATACATAGATGTGAAGCGTGTTTAGTCTAAAATTCCCATTTCATTTTTCTTAACCATGTTTTCAAAAATATTTTTCATCATGCTCCTCATGCCCAGCTTCTAGTTCAAGTGACCAAATATTAAAGTGTATATTCTTTTAATTTGGAGGGTCTTATCAAATTCTTCATTGCATTTCTCTAAGTCCTCATTCTCTGCAATGTCTGTGCTGTAAGTATCTTCTAAGTGGTTTTTTGAAAATGTTTATCATTAATACTGCAACATAAGATGACCAAATGTCACAGGACATGAACTTACTTGATGCCTCTGGATGTATGTTAAAACCAATCCTGCCAATTCCTTTATTTGACTTTGAGGGAAAACTTTGTAGTATCTTCCATTTAGCTTCAATGTCCCTTTTTTTTTCTGGTTTTATTTGCAGTAAAGGTATCAAGATTGACATGATTCTGTTCTTTTGGGATGGTAATTAATGGATGGTAAATTGGGGAATATCTGAACAAATTTTGGCATATGAATATAAAGGAACAATACTAGTGTGACATAAGAAATGATGAAAGGGATGATTTTAGAGAAATCATTTATACTTTAGCATGAATTAATGCCAGGGAAAGAATGGTCTGGTTAGGAATGCTAGGTTCCAATTCTCAGGAGCTGCTTAGGGGTGAAGAGTAATTACAATTAAAGTATTGATGCATATCACTATTTAGTACTGTTATATTAACAGAGTATTGTTTTATACTAATTTTCATTTCAAGGGTATAATATTTCAGCTATTTCAGCACAATACCAGATATGCTTAGAGGAGAGGCAGACGGAAAAAGTCACCAGACTGTACCAAGTGTATTCAGAAAAGAACTGTTTGTCAATTGTAAGATGACAACCTCCCAAAAAACAAATAAACAAACAGATAGATAGATACTTGATCTAGCAGAGTAAAACCACTATAAAGGATCTTTTCCAACAAGGCTTCTGTCATCCATCTATCAACACTACTGTGAGTGTGTCGAGAGACATGGTGTCTGAAAGATGAGAAGATACCAAAGGTATGGAAAATATTTCTAACCTTATTAATACTGAAAAGGTAATCAGGATTAACATTTGTAACCTATGCACCAATTTATCTGCTGCCCCACATCTACCAAATCTTTTTGATAATTATCGATACAA
Source organism: Vombatus ursinus (assembly GCF_900497805.2). Lineage (NCBI taxonomy): Eukaryota > Metazoa > Chordata > Mammalia > Diprotodontia > Vombatidae > Vombatus > Vombatus ursinus. Next base: position 11,999,061 of record NW_020954599.1, read on the forward strand.
AAATCATATGAATCCTCAATGAGGGTATTGGTAGAAAACAAGTAGGGTCTTGTAAGTAATGTTTAGCAATGGATCACATCTTTTACAGTTAACTGAAAGATATGCTTACTGTCTGTCAACTATAAAACAGCTCCCCACCCAAAAAAAATCTAGATAAACAAACATTTGATTTGAATAGCAAGATGCTACTGTAAAGGCTCTTTTCCAAAAAGATATGTTATCCATACATCAAGATCATTCAAGATTTCCTGAAAGATACACCAACAGAAATAACCTTGTTTAATGACCCTCTGATTATAAATGTAAGGCAAGGCATAAAACAAGGAGATAGAGACTTGCAAACATGTTCTCCGCTGGGACGGAAGACATTCAGTGAAGAGTCTAAATCAAAGAGGGATTCTCTGTGGATACTGAGGTCCAACAATGACCCCAATTGCAGATGACATCGTGCTGGTTGTGTCAAGCTCTAGAATGCTGTAGAGTGTCTAGGAAGATATCTGTGACCACTCAGAGTATTGTTGCCTGACCATTTACACAGCAAAGACCAAATGAACAAAGAACTCCCATAGCCCAGATTATAACATGCACTTGTCCATCAGTACATTTGTTTGAGACAAATAGCACAGATGGACCACTAGTTGGGTCTGGAATTGAATAGAAGAAGCACATTGTCTTCAGGAAATTGCAAAGCTTTTTGTAGAGCCCAAGATTCCCATGGAAACAAAGATCCACTTCTTTTTCTTCTTCTTTTTTTTTTTTGGCTAGGCAATGGGGTTAAGTGACTTGCCCAGGGTCACAAAGCTAGTAAGTATCAAGTGTCTGAGGCCAGCTTTGAACTCAGGTCCTCCTGACTCCAGGGCTGGTGCTCTATTCACTGTACCACCTGGCTGCCACCACAACGATCCATTTCTTAAAAAAAATACCAACATTCTACAAGTGTTGCTGTGGGGCAGCAGGTCATGGTTACAAGAGTCTCCATAAAATTAAAAATGGATATCATTATGATTGGTGATAGCAGAAATGAGAAGAGTGCAATATATAATCAAGGAGAAGAAGCTGAAGATCACATGGTGAGGGCAAAAGATTATGGGTGCTCTCCTCAAACCCTCGCTATATCAAAGACAGTGAGGAAGGCCTACATGGCTGGGTGAATCCCTGTGGCAAACTTAAGAGAACACATGAATAAGAATCACACAAGATGGACAGGCATGGGTGGAGTTACGATCTGCAACACTGGAAGGAATCAATCAATAAATCACCCAAATCAATGATATCACAGATCCATTTGGATATTTGAGCAAAGTTATGTGTTAACTAGGCTTTTGCAAGCTAGTCTAACTCCCCAACTACCATTTTTATAGAACAATTTTAAATTCTAAACAACCAAGTTACAAATGAACTTAAGATCACAATTTTTTCATATACTTTGGAAGGACATGTTAGGATGTGCCAGTCTTTTTTAGACCACAATTAATAAATACTTTAGCTAATCATTCATAAATACTGTCACATGTTAAGAAAAAGGTCCAAAAGGACATGTGTATATAAACTCTCCATTTCACCCATGTACATATATAAATGTAGCTATAAAGTTATATACTCGTCTTGCCATATGGCTTCCTACATTTCAGTCACCTCTTATCCATATACGCATCTGCGCATCTGTGCATTTATATATGTATTTCCACATACCTGGTAAGTCAGAGAAGAGTAGAATACACTCATTGAAGCCATTAGCTAAGAGCCGGTCCCGTAGCTGCTGGAGAATGGCCACTCCAATGCAGAATGGGAAGGAAGAATTCCCAAGCAGTAATGTATCCCAAAGATGAAAAATCTTGTGTAGTGGAAATACGTCTGCCAAATGACAGGAACAAAAAACAATGACGTGATAAATAATAGTTAAGTTTTGAAATAACAGAGAACAACAATGGCACTGAGATAGCTAGGTGGAGCACTCCCTGGAACCAGGAAGACCTGAGTTGAAATCAGGTCTCAGACACTTACTAGCTGTCCAAAATCCCTTCACCTTTGCCTGCCTCAGTTTCCTCATCTGTAAAATGAGGATAAGAATAGCATCTACCTTCAAGGGCAGGTGTGAAAATAAAATGATGTAGTATTTGTAAAGCACTTTAAAATCCTTAAAGTTTTTTTTTAAAGCTTTTATTATTAGCTATTATCATGCAATAATTTCCTTATAGTTTGAGAATGAACAACATACTATGTCTGTTTTCAGAGGCATTTATTTTTGAAAGAATATTTATTTCTCCCTAGGGAAAACTGTGATTTGAAAATTGTTAAACATCAAAATGTTCCCACTGATGACATGTTCTCACCTCTAATGTCAGTTTTAATAGAGTTCTTATTCTATTCAATCTGTATTCGAGTGTGACAATGTTCTGCAGAAGTGTGAAAATAAGAGCAGGCAAATTTCTGGTTGATCAAAATACTCTTCTCTGACTTATGCTTTCTAAAAGCCAATGGAACTTGTTTTTCTAAGCAAAGTTCATTTATCTCTCAAAGATTGTGTACTGAAACAACTTTGCTCTGATTAGTTAATGGAGAAAATTGATATATTCTACCATTTAATCTAAGGCATGAAGACACAGGGCCATCTCCTGATTCCTAATAATTCTTTTGTCAAAATGTACATTTTTTCAGGATTACTTGTTCCCACGACCATATATTCACTTACCATCTTGGAATTAGTATGGGAATAATTGTGGACAATGATGCATCATATTGCCTTTAGATGTATAGAGCAAAATGCTTATACTTAACTATGTATATCTTTTGATTAAACTGTCAGGGCATTTTAAATCAGAACCTTTTTTCAACTGTTGCATTGCTGAAGGACTCAATTCTCATTACTGTCTTTCCTCACTCCAATAATAACTTCTCAAGAATTGAAACTCAGACCATATTGAAGTCTTGAACCTTACACCCAGAACCTCAACTACACTATAAAACAGAAGGAAAACTCTTCCAGATGGAAAGTTAGATTAGAAAGTCAGGTTCATTTTGGTATTTAGTGATTTTGCAACTTACATTTAAGAGGCTGGTAGAGTATTATTTAGCAAGAAAAAATTTGGCCAGAACATGCTTCTTAACACTTCTCAAAGAATTTTAAGGTCATCAAAAGCCAGTGGTTGTTTGCTTAACTCAAACTTTATGTTTGCTGCCTGAGGTTTGTGTGTAGCTTTTACTGCTGTTACAAAACTCATGTCTCTTGTTTAAATTGCTTGACAGATACCAAAAAGCACATTTGTTACAGAACATTAACTTGGTATTTGTATCGATATTTCCAATCCTTAGTCAACAACTCACTGTTTTAACTATTCCCAATGTGGCTGTCCTTTCCGCCTCAAATTTAAGTAATAATCAGGGAACTTGGTTTTCAATCAAAACTCTGCTATGAACCTGGGCAAGTCCCTTAACCTTCACAGATTTCATTTTCTTTATCTGCAATATGACATGGTTGATTTAGATGACTTCCAAGATGGCTTTCAACTTTAAAATCCAATGTTCATGTGCTTATTTTCATTAATAGTGAAGTACATGGGTCAAGACTAAGCACCTGGTCGTTCTGAAGAACAGTCCAAAGGGGAGAGAGAAATGGTGACAACCTGCTTTTAAGTTAAAATGAAATGATAGTAATTGGTCATCTAATCTGCCTCTTGGGGACTGGGGCCAGAGTGGAGGCATGGGAAAAGATGGCATCGACTCCCATGGCTACTGCCTATGCAAAGAACCACTTTCCAGATGAACCTACCAAAATGTCTTCTTTGGTTTAAGGGGTTTTCTATAACTGATAAGGCAATAGAGTGTTTCTATTCTCCGAGGGTGAGAGATGGGAATCTACAGACCTCTGCCTTATTGGCTTCCTCAGCCCAGGAATAAATGCGATTCTTTTCCATGTTCAGGAGACTGGTGGGGCTTCCTTCAACTCTTGGTATAGTGCCTGACACGTAGTATGTGCTTAATAAATACGTGGTGACTGACTGATTTCAGGAAGCTAGAAGTGCTCATGCTTTTTCTCTATGCCCTTGATACAAGGTTCTCTGTTTTTTGGATAGTTGAAATCACAGTTCCAGTGTGACCGACCATCTGAGCATAATTTGTTACTGAAGAGCATCATGATGGCGGGAAGAGGCACTGAACTAGAGAAGGTGGGGGAATGGCCATACATATGGTGACCACGCTTTAGTTTTCACAGGAAACCTCAAAAACAAATGGCGGCCTCCCAGTTGGACTCCAGATTTCCAGGGACTCTAGGATCAAATTCAAATTCCTCAGCTTAGCACATGAAGTTCTTCATATTCTGGACCAATCATATCTTTCCAGCTGTATTGCACATTACCAGCCTTCACGCGTGTTACGTTTCTTCCAAATGGAGCTACTGGCTACTTTCCCAAAGAGTACTCCATCTCCTGTCTCTGGAGCTTGTCTAGGGTCTCCGCCATGCCTGGAAGGCATTCTCTCCTGGCCTCTAATTCTCAGCATCTTTAGCACATGAGCCACCTCTTATAAGAAGCCTTGTCCAGTCTCCCTAGTTTTTGATACCTCTAATTTCTCAAATGAGCATGTATAAATATATTTATCTGGGCAGTTATGTGGTACAGTGGATAGAGCACTGGACCTGGAATCAGGAAGACTCCTCTTTATGAGTTCAAATCCAGCTTCAGACACTTACTAGCTGTGTGATCCTGGGCAAGTCACTTAACCCTATTTGTCTTAGTTTCCTCAACTGTAAAATGATCTGGAGAAGGAAATGGCAAACCACTCCAGTATCTTTGCCAAGAAAAACCCGAATAGGGTCATGAAGAGTTGGATACGGCTGAAATGACTGAACAATAACAACAATATGCCAATTCAACAACAAAGGCATTTATCTGTTTACCAGTTGAACCTTTCAGTAGAGTTACCTGAGGATAAGGAATGTTTCTCATTTTGCCTTTGTATCCCTAGGACCTAACACAGTGGCTTGTACACAGTCGGGGCTTAACAAATGCTTGTTGGAGTGAACTGTGGCTTCAAATGTTTGTGTGAATTGTAAAGCAGCCCTTTCCAAAATGAGGACTTCTATCTTCTTATACTGAAGGAGTTAAATCTCATCTGTTTCATTTCTGGGGAAAATGAGGAAAGTTTCAGTTGCTACAGAATCTCTACAAATAAAGAATGAGTCTGGCAGTGAAAAATTGGTCCCTAAGCAACCCTCCATAACCCTAATGGGATATTACATTTGAAAACTATACAGTGTTTTTTGTTTTTTTTTTTAATAGGGTCACAGTGACATGAACTGCAGGCTATCTTGGCAAACTTTCACAGGTCTTTCATCAAATTTACACAGTATGATTGTTTGAGCTGTAGTCTGTGGAGTTCACACCACCTTACCCTATCTCTAGGACGAATGATCAAAGGGCTACTAGAAAATGAGAATCCACAAATGTGTAGGTTATCACACTGGGATCCTTAAGAACTAAAGGTAATTTACACACTTTCATTTTTCATATATTTATAGACTTTCAGCCGCTAGGTGGCACTATGGGCCTGAACTCTTCTTTCTGAGTTCAAATTCTGCCTCAGACACTTTCTAGTTGTGTGACCTTGGGCAAGTCACTTAACCCTGTTTGCCTCAGTTTCCTCATCTATAAGGAGAAAAAAATGGCAAACCACTCCAGTATTTCTGCCAAGAAAATTCTAAATGGGGTCATGAAGAGTCAGACATAACTGAAAAATGACTGAACAAAAAATACTTTTAATAAAAATCTATTAAGTTAGAGTGCTATTCAGATGCTATTGACACTATATTTGTTTTAACTAAAAAATGTGAATAATCTAGGAGCTGTACAGATCCTAAATAATACTGAGAAAATATCAACAAACAAAGGAAAAAAAAACATACTTACGGGTGAACATGGTGAGGAACCAAGGAATGGCATAGAGCTATAAAAAAGAGGGAAAGGAGAGGATAAGTGTTTATTGTGGCAATATTTAATTAGCATGACTGTCTGCTATTTATTAAAAAGTATCTTTATTCTATTCAAAACCAAATAGACTATAGATGACTGTAATTATGTCTTTTTTTCTCTCTCCCTGATCTGGACTTGTTATGTATTTGGAATATGGAATTTCTTATTCCAGTAAGTGATAAAACATCTTCTATTAATGCAGATCGGAGACTGCAACTTAATATTCTGAGAGTTATCCAGGGCACTAAGGTAAAGTGATTCGCCCAGAGTGACCAAAATGGCAGTACCTGAACACGTCTTCCTAACTTTGAGGCTGGCTCCCTATCCACTGAGCCAAGATGCCTCTTAGACCACCGATGCTTTATTAGAAAGGCCTTGGATAAGTTTTGGGGGACAATTCATAGAGAATGTGAACTAAAAATGCATCAGTTTCTTGAGATGTTGGAGCAACGATTCTGAGGAGTACTAAGAGCAAATGTAGCATGTTCATTTGAAGAGTATGTTTTTTCAGAGTATGTAAAAGTATTCTTGACATTTTAAAGATCTTCATCAGTTTTATGATACCTTACCGAGTAATTGTGAGACCTGATGAAATGACGATCTTTGAAAAGCACTCCAAGCTCTCCACAAAAAGGTGTTATATAAATACAAAGCATTATGACGTCTGTAGCCATTTGCTCAGTTAACAGGAATTTTCATAACAGACTCTAAAAAGGGTAAGGATCCAGGAATAGAATATTCTTGCACTGGGCTTAATTAGTTGCTTGCTTTGCTAAGTATGTCAGATCAGGGCACATGTGAAACATACATTCAATTCTTTGTGTAGGAGAGAGATTCCTAAATGATCTACCTTGCCAATGGGTCCTTAAACATATGACTCAAGATCAAAAATAAATTATATTGGGGTACATTTATTAAATATATCCAAATATTCATGTCAACCAGAGTAGGGATAGGGATGGGTACAGGACCTATGACTGCTTTGATAAAGAGAAATCTTAATGAAGAAACTCCCTTTTACCAGTGTAGATTGGCACCATCTCTATAACTTATAGCATTAGTTTCCTGAAGCTTATTAAATGACTGGCCAAAGGTCACAAAGTCAGTATGTGTCAAAGGCTGGATTAAACCAGGTGCTCCTGGCTCCAATTCCATCTCTCACCCGTTAGGCCAAGGTGTCTTTCTTTCTATGAAGAGACACCAGAAAATCATAAATCTGACTCAAACATTTATTTATAAAGAATCTTAATAATAAAAAAAGTCAACATTCTTTGGTTGATTTCTTTAAAAACAAAACAATATATATTGACTGGCAATTGTTTAAAAAAAACTGACATGGAATGTTGTGTCTTTCTGTATGTATTTAAAAAGCCTATTTTATTGTTCTTATAGTATACCAAATGACAGCTGAAAAAAGTTCACTTGCTGATTATAATGGATATGTTCTTGAAATTGGATTCAATTTCTTTTAGTTCAAAGTAGTGTTGTAAAATGCAAGCAGCTGAAGAATAAGGGTGGCAACAGACAATAGATAGCACTCATCTTTCAGTGGTACCTTGGGAATGGTATCATCCCCCTGCTGTCATGGTACGCACATGTGTCTGTGTGCTTGCATAAGAAAGATAGATGAGAGAGATGGGAGGAGAGAGGGAGAGAGAGAAGAGAAATGACAGAGAGTGGGAGAGAGGGAGATGATAGAGAGGAAGAGAGGAAATGAGGGAGGGAGGAAAGTAGAGAGGGAGGAGGGGGGAGGGAGAGAGAGAGAGAGAGAGAGAGAGAGAGAGAGAGACAGAGACAGAGACAGAGAGAGAGAGAGAGAGAGATGGATGATAGACAGTGGGAGAGAGATTTGCACATCATACCCCAAATATTTCCCAGACCCATTGGCAACATGCTGCTCACCAGGAGATTTGTGTAACTTCCTAATCATTTGCAATAAACAGGTACCCGAAATGCAATTGTCAAAGAAATAAGACCTGTATTATTAATATGAAAACACGTCAAATGCATTATACTCATATGGAAAATATCTGCCATTACTGGTCATTTCCTCATTTCAACACAAAAACTCAAGACCAATTAGGAGGATTCATATGTGTTTTAATTATTTTCTCCAGTTCACAGCTTTAAGGATGGCCCACTTAAATTTATGTAGCTCTGCACTAGTCTGCTGAAAGATCAGCTTAGTAAATACTGCCCCCTGGCAATGTAAGGCAGTAACAGCTATATCAAGGACTGTTTCCTAAGGTTTTGCTGAAGTCTCACATTGACACATTCAAAGCTATTTGGGTTGGGGGTCAATTATTTAAGAAAGAAAACTTAATTTCAAGAAGCACAGTTATTGTACCCCTAAAAAAGCCACAAACTTCAACAAATACAAAATACGATGAAACCAAAGAAAAAAAGGAAAAAAAAAAAGATGAAGCATCTCTTGCTCAAAAAATGAGAAACACATGAGCCTATAAAACTGTCATCAATATTGTATGCACTTTTAGTTAGAACTAAAGAGAGACAGAAAAGATCTACAAATAGGCAAAAGGAAGCTGGCAATGCACTGAAAAGTGAGCCTGTCTGCATCTGCAGGCAGGCCCTATCCAAATTTATATCACCATTTAATATTTAGTTTTGTCTAGATTTGAAACAGAACCTAGCCAAGTAGGAAGGAGTCCTGCTATGTTTCTCAGTTAACAAAAGAAAATCATTATATTTCTTTCACTCCTTGTTTTGCTTAGCTCAAGTCAGAGGTAATTTGACCTTACTATAAGCCACCTTACTATCTTATGTATTGAAACAGTACTTTCTTCTAAAGGGCTTCAGTGAGCCTTTGCATTTGAGCAGGACACATGTGGCCAAAAAAAGAGAAAAAAAGTATGTTTAAAAATGGTCAGAAAATTTTATATATAATCTATGATGTATTGTATATATTGTAACGTAGACTAGTTTGTGATACTTGCCTTGAGCTCTATATCGCTGGAAGATGCTAAAGGCAGAGTGGTATAATGGTTAGTACAACAGATTTAGTGTCAAGAAGACCTAGGCTTAAATTTTGCCCTACACACTTACATACTATAGATTTTAGACTTTAGAACTCTGGTCAAGGCAATCACCTTCATGATTCCAAAGGACCAATGATGAAGCATGTTATCCACCTCCTGACAGATATGTATTCAGGATGAAGAATGAGACATGGAGTTTTTGGACATGGTTAATGAGGGAATTTCTTTTGTCTGACTATGATTATTTGTTACAAGGAATTTTTTGTTGTTTTTCTAATGGAATTGTAGAATGGGGAGAAAAGAGAAAAAACTCATTTGTTCTTTTAACAATAACATAAAATAAAATAAAATAAAGGAGTTAGACTCAATGGCATCTAAGGCCCCTTCTAACTTTATCCACAGTACCAAGAAGCTTTTGTTACACGAACAAAAAAAGCTGGGACAATGTTGGGGGCGAGAAGGAATGAGGGAAATGATGGAGAAGTACAGATTGCAGCCTGGGGGGAGACTGAAGTTTCCAGAATGATCTGGGTGCCCTCCTCCAATGGAAGACCTGGTAAAGCCACCTAAAAGTGGATATGAATGTTGGGCTGAGGCGGGGAGAGGTAAGAAAGAACAGGAAAGGAAAAGAATTCCAAGTGATTAAGACTGTAAGAGCCAATAGTTTTATTTTACAGGCACAACAGGGTTTCTGGAGGTAATCTGAGGTCTCAAGAAGGCTGAGGTATTGAAAGTCTTAGTGACTCCCAAAGTCAACAGGCTCTTTAGCCTTATCTTGCTACCTGGAGGTCACAAAAAACCCAAGTATTTCTACATAAACCCTTCTGTCAAATTCCACTGTGGGATCTTTTATTTTGCTTCTTTCTGTCTCACTGCAGTCATTTAATACACTTTAACAAATATGTATTAAATATCTATCTTGTGTCAGGTATGGTGCTCAGACCTGGGGATCTATAGTGAAATCACGGTGACCTCAGGGAATTCACATTCTTTTGGAGGGAAATATGTTACATAGATAAGAAAAACAAAGTTTATACTAAAAAAAAAAAATACTAAGAATGTGTTAGTAACAGGGAGACTCTGAGAAGGACTCATGTAGGCAACTTGGAGGAAGCTTAATCTTTTCTACTCTCTCTATTCCACCTTGCTTGGTGAATTCATGAGCTCCTAAGAAGTTTAACCCTAATCTCTCTCCTGAGTTCTAGATTCAAATCGCTGGTTACAATTTGATTATCCCAAATTGGCTATTCTGTAGGCATCTCAAACTCATCAAAAATTAAATCCAATATCTCCTCCCCCAATCCTCCTTTGCTATTTATCATCCTTCCAGTGTCTAGGTTCACAACTTTGTTGTCATCCTTGACTCCACATATCCAATCCTTTGTCAAATCTTGTTATTTCTAGCTTCAGGAGATCTCTACACTAACATAAATGTAACCCTAGTCTAGGCTTCATCACCTCTGTCCTGGATTACTGCAATAGCATTCATTCTAAATGGTCTCCCTGCCTCCTGGGTTTATATTAAATGACCACGATGGCATAATCACGCTTTCTTTTCCTTTATCATCAAGTAAATGGTTTATATTTAAGAGCTAATGGTGCTCATGGTAACTGCTTTTACATAAATGTGAAGAATACTAGAGAGCGCTCAAAGGCTATTGTGACAAAGATTAGGAGTTTATCCCTCATCATAGGTTATTCCTAGGACCCTTAGAGAGTCTGAGGTGTATCTGTTCAGTGGCAGTCCATCTCTGGAAGCCCCAGATGGACTGGTACAAGCCCAGAGAACGTGGGTGGTCATGTCGAATGTCATAGACTACACTTACATATATAGTATGCATGCTTACTTCTCTAGGAGAATGTAAGCTTCCCAAGGAAGAGATTTTCACTTTTGTTTTTAATCTCCAGGGTTGAACATAGTGTTATGGTAGGTAATTATTGAGTACCTGTCCATTTTTTTTGAGCCCAAATCCAACCTCCACTCAAATCAAAGTGATTTTCCTAAGGTATAGGTCTAACTATATTACTCCCCCTGCCCTACCCCTCCAGTGGCATTCCAAAAGGAACATTTCTTCTGACATCATAAGTCAGAATAGATAAAACATGTGGGCTGTCCACTGGCAATCCTATGATCTCAATATATGGCTATTGGTTCATTATTAAAAGAAAATTTCTCTAAATATCCTTGAGTTTTTATATGTATATGACTGTATACATACATAATGCTTTGCAAATCTTAAAGCATTACATAGACACTAACCATTATTATTGTTTTTGTTTACATTTTTATAAGGTTTTTAAGATTGTCTTTCAAAAGCCTGACACTGTACAATATTGAAAAGTTCCATTAAAATTAATCTAAATATTGTACCAGGTGCCATATGTGCCAGTAGGCATTCAATGAGTATTAATTAATGTTTAAAAAATGGTGACAGACAATGAACTAGGAAGAAGACATCTTCACTTCTGTGAGGTAAGAAACAGAGAGGAAGAAACTACTGTGTTCACCTAAACATATCTCCTACCTCATTTTATCTCTTCATTTAAAATGTTGGAAAGTCTGGAAGCTGCAAATTAATATTAAAAGAATTAGAAGATACCAGCCAATGATGGCTGGCCCTCTGGGGGAGTGATTTTCAGCATTTTCTTGGGTAGCTCTGATTATCTCAAGGAGAATTTCAAAACTCTTTAAAATTTTTTAAACAAAATCCATCTAAATTCACTTTAACTGAGAAAATATAGAGCATATGCTAAATAGTAGTTTCTGAGAGCGGGGAGGAAGAAAGTATCTTTTTACAAAGCACAGACAGGGTATTAAAACTCCAGTGAGTTGAAAATCTAAGTATTTTTTAAAAACAAGAAAAATTTTAATGTTATTATAAAAATGCCTCCAGCATAAAATACTTGGGAACTCAATCATCAAAACAGTATTACAGCCTGTATTATAAACACCTTATTATGGGAAATCATATTAACATAACCAAAGGATAGCTGCAAGTTCATTAGATTCTGAATTCATTGTACATCATTTTTAAACTTTTAAAAGGATTATTTTCAAAGGAAAAAACCCAAATTTGTTCAGTCTTCCCCCTTGCTTTTCCCATAAGTCCTGGCAAACTCTGAGAATCTCCTTGTCTGTGGTCTTCCCTTTGGAAAAAAAAAAATCAGTATCTAAAAGTTCTTTCTATCCTTCACATTCTGCACCACTTTTCCCAACCCAATCCCAAAATGTCAGCAACCCCCCACAGAAGAATAAACTGTCCTTTCATGATTCCGTAAGCACGAATTCGAGAGCTGAAGGGATTATGGATCAGAGGTTCACAGATTCAGAACTGAAAAAGACCTCAGAAGTCATCTAGTCCAACTTTTTTTTTTCAAGAATACATTCATTTTTTTTCATCAAAATTTGATAAATGTCAAATTTGAATATTTCCATTGACAAAGAACAAAAAAAAGATTCTATATGAAACTGCACATCTCTATTACATATATATCTTGTATTTTTAAAAGTAGGAAATAAATTCAACATGTTAATTTCAAAGCTGTTCAGCTTGTCTGTTTCCTCCTCTGAATTTCCTTCTGTTCTCTTCTGGGAATTACGCAATGGCCCTTTTATCTTCCTTTTTTTTTTTTTTTTTGGCATCACTGTATCATTGGCTATCTTCTCTCTCCTATAGTTCCCCCTTCTTCAAATTAAATTTAAAAATTCCTCCTTTGAAACAAATAAGAATAGTTAAGGAAAAGAAATCCATATATTGGTGAGGTCGAAAAATGTTTATCTCATTCTGTACTTCCAGTTTGTTACCTGTCTGGGGGTGGGTATCATGCTTCATTATCAGCCTATTATAGGTAAGGCTGGTCATTGCATTATTCATAGTTCGTAAATCTTTCAAACTAACCCCATCATGAGATTTGAAGAAACTGAGTGAATTTAAGTGATATGCCAAAGGTCATATAGGTAGTATGCATAAGAGCCTAATAAGTTTTTCAAAATGGGCTCTTTTTGTAGTAGCAAAGAACTAGCAACAAAGGAGATGGGGACTACTTACTGTCTCTTTGTATATCCTCAGAGCTTAGCACAGTATCTGGCATATAGTAGGTGCTTAATAAATGTTTATTGATTGATATAAGAAATGATGAAACAGATGGTTTCATAGAAGCCTGGGAAGACCTGTATGAACTGATGCAGACTGACGCCAATAGAACTAAGAGAATAATTTATACAATAACTGCATAGTAAAAATTTTTTTTTCAAATACTTAAGAACTCTGATCAACACAATGATCAATTTTGATTCTAAAAGACCCATAATGAAGAATGCTACTCACTTCTTGACTGAGGAGTGGAGAAGCAGAATAAGCCACACATTTTTAGATACAGCTGTTATGAGCATGTCTTGCGTGACAATACATATGTGTTAAAAAGGTTTTGCTCTTCTTTTTTTTTATTGGAAGGGAAAGGGAATAGAAGTGAGAAAAAAACAAATGCTTGATAACTGAAAAAAAAAATTAAAACAAATAAAAGAAATTGGCTATGACCTGTCAAAGAATGAATGTCCTTTCAGGTTCCAGTTTGATAATACTGGTTTTGCCAATATCTCTTACATATCACTCCCTATGACAGTAGGTTTGTGGAAATGATGTTAAGTGATGGGAAGCACACCTTGTCATTTTGGCCAATTGACAACTTTTTCTTTATTTCTGTAATTTTCAAGATGAATACTATTCAAATTAGTTCCTGAATACAGTCTCCCTAAGAATGAAGTTGCTTACTTGCCTGTTTTTCACTTTAAAGGGTCCCAGTACATTCACAGAGGCAGAAACACAGAGAGTCAGAAAATGAAAGTCACCCATCTCCAACCTTCCCATCTGTATTTATATGTAAATCACATAACCACCACACCATATTTAATCCAAGCACCACATCAGCTCACAATACTCCCAACTATTCAAGCTTCAGCAGTGCTCAGAATTCTGAGAGTTCTGTGACCCACAGAAAATGGAAAGATGCCAGGAAACAAGATCTTTCCTGCAGTTGGAGCCTGCATTTCAATGATGAAAGATTAATCAGGGCTTACTTTGATAGGATTAGTACTCAAGCAAGAAACTCTAGTTGGGATCTCATTAACAAAGTGCCTATCCTTCACCTTGATGAAACTTAGGCAGTCTTTTGAAAGTGAAAGAACACTTCTCATACTAGTTTTAAAGGCAGAACAGTGAAGAGGAGCAATAGTATTTTTTAAAACAATCCACTCTGAACAAACAATAACAATTATATATATATATATATATATTAGATTAAAAAATGACAGGTGATTTTGGGTCAATCTTTTATGTAGGCCGAGCATCTATATCACAGTTTAGCTGCTTGTCCTCTCCCTCTATGACATTGTTAATGAAATGTCCAAATTGTACATTAAAAATACTAAATCTTTTTATCCCATGTGACAAAGTATTCAATCACAACAAATTCTGCTTAAATTTTTTTTAAAAGAACAGTACCCAAAAGTACTATCACACAGTTCAGTTATAAAGACGACTATATATATATAAGAACAGAAAGAAACAAATTTAGGAATAAATGCTAATTGAATAAAATATGTGGGAAATAGACTTTAAAAATCACAGGATAGTGGAAAGAGCATCAGATTAGGATTTGATGTATGGTTCCTTCCAGACCTTAATATAGGCTTATCTGCAGGGAATTCCAGTTAAAAACAAAATAAGTTTCACTTCTTCCACTCAATTTGCTACCAATTAAAAAAAAACCCAGATATTTTAACAATTATTAAATTTTAACAGGAAAACTGAACACAGTTTTAACATGGAGAAGGGATATTTCCTCATAGGTATAAAAAGGAATAAGCAGAACTATTTGACATCAGACGATATATTCTAGGCTTTCTCCTTTACTGCAGACCCTCCTCACTTCTTTATTAATGTAGAGGTATGGATACAGGTAGAAAAGCAGAGGGAAAACAACCATGGAAAGAGAAGAGAGAAAGATACAGAATGAGGTGGAAACAGTGAGGGGTAACAGAGAAGGGGAAAGTAAGAGTGATAAGATCTTTAAGCATGGTATGATGGCAAGAACATTGGCCTTGGGAGTCAGAAGACCTAAATTTGAGTCTAAGTTACACCAGCTGTGTAATCTTAGGCAAGTCTTTTAATTTTTCTGAACCAGTTTCCTTATCTATAAAATAGGAAAAAATAGTATATGCTCTTTCTTCTTCACAGGGTTTTTGTAAGGATCAGATAAGACAATATAAGTAAAGAATTCTGTTAATTATAAAAGAGTATATGTGAACTTTTACTAATGGAACATGTTCTTATACAATATACTGAACAAATAATAAAGTAACATTGTTCTAGGGGAAGCAATCTTTGTGGAGAAGGGGTGTACTCTCCTTGCCACCACCAACACCAGCCACTGACCAAGTATCGCAAAGGGGCTAGTAGGCTGAAGAGCACTGAGAATGATAAGACCCCTCCCAGATCCCACTGATCTAGCCCAGGCCCAAAAGTCATCATTCCAGGAAGCAACCCTTGAAGAGATGCCACTCACCAATTGTTTCTGCAGCTGCCCTGTTCAGCAACCATAGATGATAAAGACCCAGAAAAGAAAATTCTGGTCGTCAAAGTCCCTGTATTTATCATCCTTTTTATCTCCAGTGCTTTTTATCTCCAGTGCTTTGTAAAGTGCCTGGCACATACCAGGTACTTAATAAGTGTTTATTGATTGATTGAAATGATTCAACATCAAAAACAGAGATAATTTTATTAGTAGAAATACATCAAATAACAGGCTTGTATTACCATCTGCTTTGCCACCATGCCTTAAAGACCAGTGGTACCTTTCCACCTGACCTGCAACTAAAAGCTCCCATATATGTTGTCTTTCTTCCCCATTAAAGTTCACCTTGAGAGGAAGGACACTCTTTGCTCTTCCATTTGTATCTCCAGTACTCAGCACAGTGCTTTGCATAAAGTAAACACTTAACAGATACATTCATTCACTCATACCACAATGGGTGTTATAACTACATATACACATCTACGTAGGTTTTTGTTTTGATTAGTGTGGGTGCTCTCTCCTTATCTTGTGCAATTCTTGTCCGTTTTCCCATAGATCCTCTACTGAGGGTCTATCCCACCTGTTGGGTTTTCTTTTTGCTTTTTTAATATTTCAGGGGGATTCAGCTGTGCCATTAAGCTGGCCACCTACTGTCTCTGCTTCTACATGATTCTCCTACCTCTTTGCCTAGTCATGTGTCCTTAGTAATGCATTTCTGCTACTTCTTACAAACAAGTCACTGGTAACACTCTGTGACCTCCAAACCAGAATTCATCTTTCTGCTGCCCTTTGAGTTCTTTGTAATTTGAATTCTTCTGAGGTCATGATATTCTATGATTCATAGTCACATGGATACTGATATCAAAGCAATGAGCTTCTGAAGTAACAATTAGTTTGGGATTAATGAAGGCACTGTGTATTTTCCTGAATGTGACCTTCTCATTTAATTCTGGGGTGAGCTAATTGTCACTGCAATGACTGTCCAAGATGTACATCCTGATGGACCAATTCAATGGGATACTCATTTAGGGGAATGTCTTTGTGCATGGTCAGATCAATTTATATGACATTACTGTGGATTTAATTGTGATGATAGCCAAATGGAGTCATATGACTTGTGAATAACTTCACAACCAAGCCTTATCATTATTTTTTTGGTTGGGTTTTACACAGGCCATCTTCCATGACACTAGTAAGCATGTTGTTTTAAACTTCACTTAATGGCTAGACTCATTAAGTTATTAACAAAGTTATCTTCATGGTTGCTCCTCCTACATCACTGCTTTATCATGGTAGAGGGGCTTGCATAGCTCAGTGAAACTATGAACTATGCTGTGTGGACAGATATATCATGGTGGATAGTTCTGATAAAAGGTGATCCGCTGGAGAAAGAAATGGCACACCGCTCCAGTCTCTTTGCCAAGAAAACCCCACGGACAGTATTAAAATCTAAAAGAGATGACATCAGAATAAGAGCCCCTCAGGTCAGAAGGTGTCGAACACACTACTGGGGAAGAGTGGAGGATAACTACTGGTAGCTCCAGAAAGAATGAAGCAGCTAGGCCAAAGCCATAAAGAAGCTAGGCTGCAAATGTGTCTGGTGACCAAAGGAAAGTCCAACACTGTAAAGATCAATGTTGCATAGGAACCTGGAATGTAAAATCTATGAACTCAAAGCAAGCTGGATATATTCAAACAGGAGACAGAAAAATTAAACATGGACACCTTGGGTGTCAGTGAATGGAATGGATGAATTTTGTTCAGAGGATCATTACACATACCACTGAGGGCAAGAATCCCTTAGAAGAAATGGAGTAGCCCTCTTACTCAGTAAAAGGGTGAGAAAAACAGTACTGGGGTACACTCTCAAAAATGACAACAACATCTGTTCAAATCCAAAGCAAATCATTCAACATCACAGTAATTCAAGTCTATGCTCCAACCACTGATACTGAAGAGGCCAAAGTCGATCAGTTCTATGAAGACCTACAATATGTTCTAGAAATAATATGAAAAAAGACATCATATTCATAATAGAGGATTGGAATGCTAAAGTAGGAAATTAAAAGGTAATTGGAATAACAGGTAAGTTTGGCCTTTGAGTACAAAATGAAGCTGGGCAGAGACTAATAGAGTTTTGTTAAGATAACTCCCAGTCATAGCAGACACTCTTTTTCAACAACCCAAAAGGCAACTCTACACAGGGACATCATCAGCTGGTCAATATCAAAATCGTGTTGATTAAATACTTTGCAAACAAAGGTGGAAAAGCTCTATGACATCAGTTAAAACAAGACCCGAAGCTCAGATCATTCTTATTACAAGATTTAGACATAAATTGAAAAAAAGTAGGGAAAACCATCAGACCATATAGGTATGTCCTAAATAACATCACTTATAAATATGAAGAGGTGACGAATAGACTTAAGGCATTAAATCTGGCAGAGTGCCTGAAGAACTATGGACAAAGGTTAGCAATATTGTATGGGAGATGGCAACAACAGGCATCCCAAATAAAAACGAGCAAGAAGCAAAATGGCTGATGAGGCTTTACAAATAGCTAAGGAAAAGAAGGAAGGTGAAAGGTAAAGAAGAAAGGGAAAGATATACCCAACTGAATGAGGAATTCTAGAGAATAGCAAGGAGAGATAAGAAGATTTTCTTAAATAAGCAATGCAAACAAATAGAAGAAAACAACAGAATGAGAAAGACAAGAGATCTCTTCAGGAAAATTAGAGATATCAAGAGAATGTTTCATGGGCTTGATAAAAGACAAAAATGACGATGGACTTCACAGAAATAGGAAAAATTAAGACGAGGTGGCAAGAATCTATACAAGAAAGAACTATACAAGAAAGGTGTGGTTATTGATCTAGAGTCTGATCCTGGAGAATAAGGTCAAGTGGTTCTTCTGGAGCACTGCTAACAATAAGGTTAGTGGAAGTGATGGAATTCCAGCTGAACTATTTAAAAATCTAAAATATGATGCTGTTAAAGGTCTGCACTCAATACGTCAATAAATTTAGAAAACTCAACAGTGGCCACTGGATTGGAAAAGATCAGTTTATGTCCCAATCCTGAAGAGGGGCAATGTCAAAGAATGTTCAAATTACCAAAAAATTGTGATCATTTCATATGCCAGCAATATTATGCTTAAGATTCTGCAAGCTAGGCTTCAGCAATATGTGAACTGAAAATTACCAGAAGAGCAGGCTAGTTTTTGAAGAGGTAGAGGAACTAAAGACCAAATTGCCAAGATTCACTGGGTTATGGGAAACTCAAGGGAATTCCAGAAAAAAAAAATCTACTTCTGCTTCAATGACTACACTAAAGCTTTAGACGGATGGATCACAACAAAATGTGGCAAGTCTTCAAAGATAAGGGAGTGCCAGATCATCTTAACTGTCTCCTGAGGAACTGTATGCAGGGTAAGAAGCAACAGTTAAAATGGTTTAAGATTGGGCATGGAGCATGACAAGACTATATAGTGTTACTTTATCTATTTAACTTATTTGCAGAGTACATCATGCAAAATGTCAAGATGGATGAATCAAAAGCGCAATTAACACTGCTATGAGGAATATCGACAATCTCAGATATGCAGATCAAAGCACTCAGATGGCAGAAAGTGAAGAGAAACTTGATGAAGGTGAAAGAAGACAGTATAAGAGCTGTCTTGAAGCTTAACATTTAAAAAAAATAACAAAAAACCAAAGACCTAAGATGATGGCAATTGGTCCCATCACTTCCCTGGCAAAAAGAGGGAGAAGAAATGGAAGCAGTATCAGATTTCATGTTCTTGGGCTCAAAGATCAATGCAGGTGGTGACAGCAGCCAAAAAAACTTAAAGATGCTTGCTTCTTCAAAGAAAAACTACAGCAAATCTGGACACCATACTAAAAAAGCAGAGACATTGTCTAGCTGACAAAGGTCCATAGTGTCAAAGCTATGGTTTTTCCGGTAGCAGTATATGGCTGTGAAAGCTGGACTTATAAGGAAAGCTGAGAAGCACAGGATTGATGCTTTCCAATTGTGGTGCTAGAGAAGACTTTTGAGAATCTCTTGGACAGCAAGGAGATCAAATAAGTCAATGCTTAAAGAAATTAATTCAGGTTACTCACTGGAAGGACAAACACTGAAGCTAAAGCTTAATACTCTGGCCACTCATTGGAAAAGACCCTGATGTGTGGGAAAGACTGAAGGCAAAAGGAGAAGGGGACAGCAGAGGAAGAGATGAATAGATAGCACCTACTTCACAGGGTTGTGAGGAGCAAACAAAATATTTGTAAAGTATTTCATACTGTGTCTGGCACATGGTAGAGTGTTACGTAAACGCTTATACTCTTCCTTTCTCTTCCATTCCCCATTCATTTGCAAAATGAGAGGGATGGGCAAAATTTCTAGCTCTGGCATTTCATGATTCTGAAGTTCAGTAAAAAAGTGCCCTTATGGGTTAGCAGTTTAGTTGCACTTTTTGGGGATGAGATAGGGGAACAAAACCATGATATATGATTTTTTTAATTCAGAAAATTTATTAGGTGCCTATTGTTTGCAAAGTACCATACTAAGTGAGGGAGATAAAAAATTTAGTGGTGACACAAACCTTGTCATCAAGGAGCTTATAATCCAGTTAGAGAGAAAAGACACAAACAGATAATTACAACACATAATACAACACATAAACTGCATAATAAATGCACTAGATAGGTATAAAATAAAGCATTATGTCAGTTTAGAGGGGAAAGGTTGCTATCTAAACAATAAACACTATGTGTCTACTACGTGCTAAGCTGAGGTAAGGTTTCATGGAAGTAGTTCCTGGTGTTTGTACTGTGGGTTGAAAAAAGATGGGAAAAATTCAACAGGCAAAGAGTCAGAGAAGGCCATTCCAGGCACAAGGATCAGTATGAGCTGAAAGACATCACATATGGGGGATAGAGAAGCCCACCTGAGCTGCAGCAGTAAACATATGAAGGTAAGTCATGGGAGATAAGTAAGAATGATGCCCACAACTTTAATAACATTTCTTTTTTTTTTCCTTTCTTTTTTGGGCTAGGCAATGGGGTTAAGCGACTTGCCCAAGGTCACACAGCTAGTTAATTGTTATGTGTCTGAGGCCGGATTTGAACTCAGGTCCTCCTGACTCCAGGGCTGGTGCTCTATCCACTGCACCACCTAGCTGCCCCCTTTAATAACATTTATGAATCAGAAAGGGACATGGCATGTCATTAGAGGAATGCACGTAGCTCCATAAAAGGTCAAAATCTGAGATAAACAGGTTGCATCAGACAAACAGACAAATACAGTTCAGTTTAGCTGCATTTTCTACCCTGATCTCCCTGGCCTGGATTCTTGCATTTGGCTTTTTGCTTGTTGCAGCCTTTGTAGCAGAAACCAGAGGCCTGGCCTGACTTGGATCCTTGGATTCACACCTTTTCCTATTTTCCCTCATTGATCCACCTACGTGCATGCAGTTATATTCCTGCTATGGAAGAAACGATGGTACTGACTGACTTCCTAAACAGAGTTTCTGTAGATGATGGGGGCAGAGCTGCTAACTGTGGTATAAGCTCCCCAAAATGAGAGAGCCAGGAGCCCAGTGCCAAGCTCTATGGCAGTGGTCCTGCTGAACAGTGCATTTGCTACTCTGCTGGAGGGGTGGTTCGGCTAAATGCTGAGAGATAAAACTCCATTCCCTCTCCATTTGTTCTCCTTTCCAGGTCTTAATGACGATCTCCCTATAGGCTTCTTTTTAATGCACACATGAAAAACTAAAGGGAAGAAAAAAATGCCTGTTTTTCACATTGTAGTTGGGTAGTTCATTGCGTCTGGAACATACATTTCAAAATGGATGATTCTGGCTGAGAACTGAATAAGAGAATGAACAAGGTTACATTTGGTGAGGGTGCAGAGGAAGGAGAGGAGGGAAAATTATCTTATATAATATAAAATATACATATCTTATATGATCAGTGTATGTAAGTAGGATACTACACAAAAACAAGGATGAAAAGGGAATAGGCAGGGTTATGAGACATTTGAACCTGATTCTCATCTAAAATGGTAATAGGATAGAATATAAACACACACGCACACACACACACACACACACACACACACACACACATATACAGAGTTGGGTGTAGAAATAACTTCACTCAACAGGGAAACCAGAAAGGAAGGCAAAAATGAGGAGGAGAAAATAAGAGGGATGGCAAGTGAAAAGAAGTATTAGTTCTATATTACACTAACTTTAATGAAAAAGAGTGAATTCAAAGAGGTTTAAAAGGAAAAAAAAGATATGAACCTATGATTGGGTGCTGGGTGAATGATGGAAAAAGGAGACGAACAGAAGCAGATCTGGTGCTGAACACACACTTTCTCACTACTTTCTTCTTCTTTACGTGGGAGGAAAGTTGGGGGAAGGAGGAACAAAAAGAAGGAAAAGTATAAAAGAAAGAATGGAGAGAAATATACAATTAACAATCATGAATTATGAATGCAAAGAGGATGAACTCACTCATAAAAGAGAAATAGATAACAATGGATTGGAAAGCAGAATCCAACATGTGGTTTATGAGAAACACTCTTGATATATAAATATTAACAGAGTTAAAATAAGGGGTTTGAACAAAACTTATTATACCTTAGCTGAAGTACACACTCAAAAATCCGTATCAATCCAATGAAAAACCATGATTCCACAGGACTGATGATAAAGCATGCCACTCACCTCCTACCAGAGAGGTGACTGAATCAGGGTGCATAATGAGACATATGTTTTCAGACACGGCCAATGTAAGAATTTGTTTGCATGGGTTATGCATATGGGTTACAAAAGTTTTTTTTTCTTTCTTTTTTTTTTTCTAATGGGAGTGGGTTGAAAGGAAGAGAAAATTAATTCTTGTTAACTGACAAAAAGTAAAATAAAATAGAAATTACATTTAAAAAAAGAACATTTGTTGAACTGCATGGTGCTTTTGAAGTTACAAGCTGCTACCTCCCAGAAAAGCCTGTGTTTCTAACCCAAATGTTTGACTGATGATGCTGTATAACTATAAACCTTGGAGTACTGAAATTGCGGAAGAATCAGTGTTGTGAGTGACTCAAAGAACACTGGGAAGATGTCAATGGATATGGAAAAGAGACATGATTTTTCTGGGAAACCAGGAACTCCCAGATGAAGTATGTCCCTGCACTAATACAGGTTGGTACCTTCTCTGCACAATATAGTCTTAGAGGCATGCCCAGAGTACTGCAAGGTTCAGTGACTACTTGTAGTTCAAAGTTCTTCATCCTTTCTGAACTACTCAAGCTACACTGATCTCCCACAGCACCTTACACATAGCAGACACTCAATGTTTGTTGAATTAATTAGCTCTAGTATGTTTATTCCATACTGAACACTTAAGGATGCAACTAGAAATAGTTAGTCTGCACACACCCAGAAACCTAAAAGCAAGGGGAAAAGGCTTCTGCATGGCAAACAGCTATCACAAAGTCCATGCACATTATTTTACAGTAGAAGGATAAGGACATTCAGGTCCTTACCCAAACAACTGTGTGTAAAATAAAATGACAAACTATAGCAATAAAACGAGAAAAATAAATTGAGGAAATAAGAAGAGGCAAGGAGGAGGTAATTATTTCTATCTGCAAACAATATGATGGTTTACTGAAAGAACCTCAGAGACTATAAAAATATTGAAACAATTATTAACTTCAATGAAATACCAGAATAACAAAATAATCCCACGAAAATCGGACTCTGCGTACATTAACTAACCAAACCCAGAAGAAAGAGACAAAGAAATTCCATTAAAAATTATAAGATGGATAAAATATTTGGTTTTTAATCTGCCATGGCATACAAAGGAGACATATAAACAACTACAAAGCACTCTTTATAGAAAAAGGAAGACAATTAATTGAATAGAGACACTTAATATTCATTTTTAGGTTGCACTAAGATGACAATAATACATAAAATAATTTACAAGTTTAGTGATCTACCCAAATTACCAAGGATTTACTTTATATAGAACTAATAGTGTAAGAAGAGAAGGTTTAGATACAGGGGTGGGGAACCTGTAGCCTCGAGGCCACATGTGGCCCTCTAGGTCCTCAAGTATGGCCCTCTGACTGAAAGAAATCAAACTCCACAGTCTGGATTCAGTCAAAGGGCCACACTTGAGGACCTAGAGGGCCAAACGTGGCCTCGAGGCTGCAGGTTCCCCACCCCTGGTTTAGAATATAAAGGAAAAATAGAGTAAACAATGGGAATGAAGAGAACGTAGATACACTAGATCTCAGATTATATAGATTGTAGAAAGTAAGTTTAGATCATAGATTTATAAAAAATACATATTAAAATTATTAAGTGTTGGCTAAAATATAGCAAAGTACATCTATAGAAGGGCTTTCTGCCTTTTGGTTTCCTTGATATATGGTAGGTAAGGGGAGGTTGAATACCAGTGGGTCAGGCTGTCCAACCCTGCCAGAGTCTGGTGCCTGGTGGGGGAGGACTTGCTGAATGAGGACATTGGGGATTAACCTGGTCAGCTGTTAGTACGTTGGGTTGTTACCTTGACATGGTTCTTAGTGTCTTAGACTGGAAACAGCTGAAGCTGTTTTATGCATTAGGAATAATTCTAATCGAAGAGAGACCTGAGAGGTCATGAGAATTGCAGAGTACCTAGTCTCCGCTCTGGCTGGACATGTGACCCAGAATTCATTAGAACAGCATTTGCCACATGAAGTATACATGACCTTAGTATGCATTTATAATTATACATATGCATACTCATATACATGCACATACATAACCCTGGGCAAGTCACTTAATTTCTCAGGGCTCTAAGCAGCTCTTTAACACTGAAATTTGCAAAAGGATTATGGAAATAAGTAACTTTCAGATCTGCGGCAAGGCAGAGAATTCTTAACCAAGTAAGGGACAGAATTAATCATAAAAGGAAAAGGAAAAAAAAATAAACACTTTTAACTGTATGAAATACATAAAAAGTGTTTGCATGAACAAAATCAGCGCACTTCTAGACAAGGAATGATTGGAGACTAGATTCAGAGCTAGAAGAGACATTGGAGACCATCAATCGCTCTCATTTTACAGATGAGGAAACTGAAGCACAGAGAGGTTATGTGATTTGTTCATGGTCACATAGCTAGTAACCTTCTCAGGAAAGATGTAGAGCTAGGTCTTCTTGAATCCAAGTCCAACTTTCTATCCACTACTCTACACTTCCCTCCAAAGGGAAAAGGAATGTTATCGATTGGGGTGGAAAAGTATCTTTGCATCAAATATCTTATAAAAATGTGATATCTAACTCAGGGAGAGAACTGACCTACATACCTAAGACTAGCAACCATTCCCCAGTAAATAAGTGGTCAAAAAAAATTATTACAACTTTTCAGAAGAAATGCAAATGGCTAGCAATCATATAAAAAATGTTCCAAATCACTCATAAAAAGTAAAATATGGCTTGAAACAACTCTGAGGCTTCACCTCATTACCTTCAACATGGTAAGTGATCAAACATGGGAAAAATTTTGGAAAGGCTCCAGGAAGGACAGGACACCAAAATGTTGATGATGTAGTTATGAACTGGTAAAACCATTTTGGAAAAGACTTCAGAATTATTCCTGAAAAGCTACTAAACTGTTTACAGTGCCAGGGGTGGGGAACCTGTGGCCTTGAGGCCACATGTGGCCCTCTAGGTCCTCAAGTGCAGCTCTCTGACTGAATCCAAACACCACAGAAAAAATCCCCTTAATAAAAGGATTTGTAAACTTTGTAAACTTTATTTGTAAAAAATTGTAAACTTCATGCTGTTTGACTCAGAGAATCTTTTAGTGGGCGTATACCCCAAAGAGGTCAATGACAGAGAACTAATGGTCCCATATATACCAAAACATTCATAGCACCAGTCTTTGTTATAGCAAAACAAAACAAAACAGGGAAACAAAATGAGTACCCAATGTTTGGAGAACTGTAGAAACTGCAGCCTATAAATGTAAAAGAATTTTATTGTGCCTTAAAAAAAAAGAATATTTAATATAAGGAATTCAGAAAAACATGGAAAGATTTTTATGAGTTGCCAAGGAGCATATCAAAGTGAACAATCTGCACAATAACTACAATGATATATTTTTCAAAACTCAAAAAGGACCTGCATTCAGATTAATTTTAACAAGCAACTGGTTCTGGAAAACAGTGGCTGAACTCTTTCATTGCCCTCAGTAGAAAGTTGGTGCACTACAAATGAAAGTGGAATGTTGCAGAAATCATCTACCTCTTTCCTTTGTGGGTCAGTTTTGCTTAATTATCATACTGAGTGTTCAATTTGGATGATGTAAATCAAGCTATAAGATGTTACAAAACATATTCGTCAATTAAAAATAAAATGAGGGGTTTGAATTAGATAAGGATCTTTAAATTCTAACAAGTCTGATTCTGTGGGTTTAAGTCACAGCTCTGACAATAGTTGTACAGTCTTGGACAAGTCACTATTCTCACCTGTCTGTGCGTCAGTTTCTCCAGTTACAAGATGGTGACAATAATATTTGTACTCCACCTTACAGAATGGTTGTGACTGTGTTTTGTAAATAAAAAAATACTAAATAAACAGATTACTACTACAACAATAGAGTAAATTACAAAAAGCAAAGACGGAGACAGAAACGGAAGGTGACACGATGGTAGGATGAAGATAATATTGTTGTTGTTGTTTGTCCTTTGTTTTCAAAGAGGACCATGGCATCAGGGAGGTGAAGTGAACTGGATTTAAGTGCGGGAGGGCTATGCAAATTCATCAGCCTCACTATCTCCTCCAGAGCCATCTGGGTCCAGTGGCAAGATATAAATCAGGACGACTGGAGATGGCCCTGGATGCAGCGGGAGACCTTGGCCTTTTTAAGCTAAGCTCGTTCCCAGGTCTCAGTTTGACTGAGGCAAAGCTCATTCAGTGATTAAGGCTGGGTAAGCATGAGAGTATTAAGAAGCAGACAGAATGATGAAAATCACACAGGAATGTGGGACCATTTAATATAAGGGAAAAAAGTCTTTTTATACTTCTATAATCCTGAAAAATGTACAGTATAATAACTGATGTTTGTAATGACGGTCATTCAGTAGAATCTCCCTCTAGTCCTCCCATCCCCAATATTATAGGGAATTTATTGTCTCTATAAAACATCTGAAGCAATAATTTCAAAAGAACTGTTCATTCTTTCCCTGAAAGAAGACTCTAATCTAGTATCAATCAACAAATATTTTCTTAAAACCTACTCTATGAACTATACTGTTAGGTTGTCTGAGGCATGGAAAGATTTCCATCAAAAAATGCTAAAAGACAAAGAGATTTGGCACTTAGAGGAGTAAGCTTCTATTATATCTATCTTAATACTTTTTTGACTGACTGATTAGAATCCATGTGCAGAGAAAACATGATAAACAATAGTTTCAGACTTTTATAGTTCTTTTTCTAAGACCTTCAACATTTCCATTTTTGTGAAAAAGCAAAGGAAATATCAAAAGCAACAAAAGGGACTTTTTTGGGGGGGGTATAATGTACTGAAAGAAGCTACATAGTAGGGGATTTAACCTTGGATCTGTAATATTTTAATAACCACATTTCAATATAATTTGTTTCTTTTATAATCTTGTATATTTTATTTTATGTATTTATAAACATTCTGAGAAAGGGTCCACCAGCCTTCCGAAGAGCACATTTTCTAGAAATTTTCTAATATAAATACTATTCTAATATAAATATGCATAATATCTTTATACTAGGCAGTTTTAAAGTGTTGGGTCAACCTATTCTAAAGTGAATAAATATGTTAAATGGTTTGTGATAGGTAAACATAATATCTTAGATGTATCAAGTACCTTCATATAAGTAATCTGATAATGACAGGTAGCACCACATAGTGGAAAAAATGCTGGATTCGGAGTCAGAGGACCTGAGTTTGTATCTTGCCTCTGCTACCTGAACTAACTGGGCCTAAGTCTCTCATCTGGAAAATGAGGATTTAGGGTAGAAGGAATCTGAGGCTTTTTCCAGTTCTAGATCTATAATTTCATGAGTGCTCTGAGGGATGTATGTAGTTATTGTTTAGCTGGCTATATACAGCAGTTAGTCATGGTTTCCTCCCTTTATTTTCTTGTGCATGTTTATGTATTATAAACATACTTGAATTAATGGTGTTTTGGAAAGATCTGGAAAGTGGCAAAAGACCTAATCATCCTAGATGTGCCAAGAATTAGGTGATCAATCTTGAACACTTTGCCATGAGGGCTGTAGTTTTTTCATTAGTAAAATGAGTGGGGGAGACTGGACAGCTTCTAAATAGGCCCTGCCTAGTTCTGACATTCTGCAATTCTAAAAATGCCTCCTCATGGCCCAAGATCCAACCACAGATTTTACAAAACATATCTTACTGCTCTACAAATACTTTAATTGACTTGTTGTAAGACTTTTCATAAGGAGAAGTCATGCCAAGAAAAACAGAAGGCCTTTTCATGTCAGAATTTATAATAATGATGATGATAATAATGAGAAGTAATCTCCTCCCATGAACTCCCTTACAAAGGGCTTTCATTATTAACAATAAACTTGTTCAGATGTGAACCTCTCACTGCGCCAACAGGATTTTTAAAAACACTCCACTGGTTCTCTTCCTCCTCCTCTGCTTTTCCTTCCCAAGCTCCATTAACCACCATTTAGAAAATTTCCTAATACTTACGTCTGGAATAAAGCCGATCTCGTTGAGATGGTTATTCAGCTCTGGGTCATGGAATGCAATCATCTGAGAGAACACTGTTAGATATTCTGAAATGACAACAATGTTTAAGACAACTGTCACTAATGCAAAGTTTGGGGGGAAAAAATCTCAACCAGGAACACAATTCCCATAATCAGAATCTTGCTTGCTACATGAATCACTTTTAATAGAATCGGGTTTCCTGAATTTTTCTAGGGAGAAAGCTGGGTGCTTCAGAGAAGTAGCATTGACAGTTCCCCCATTTGCTAACCATTTGACTCAATTACCACAAACTGAAAAATAAAATAACCCCCATATTAGCTAGACAATGCCATTAACTTATTTTCTGTCTCCACAGCACTTACGTATTATCTTCAGTTCTATAGAATATCCAGGATAAATAAGTATAGATTGATATTTTCCTATTGAACTTTCCCTAAACTAATTTTTGTGATTTTTTGAAGTCAATACAGTTTTTATAGTTTCTAAGAGGATAATTTGAATAAATCTAAAAAAGTTACAAAATCATTTCACCTTGAATTTGTATCAATCTAAGTATTTGCATTTGGCATATTCATTAGTTAATTTCTATTGACAATATCTCAACTAGAATAATTCCTACCCCAAAAATATTACCATTTCTCACAGGGTTGAGGAAAATGCTCTCCTTGTATATCTGACTTGTTATAAGTAAATCCGGCACATATGGGATGGGGTGCAAGTGTGTGTGCATGGGGGAACCTGACAGCCTGCAGAAGCAATCTACCCTGATTTCTGGTTTTTAGGTTGAAAGGACACCAATAGGACGAAAAATTAACTTAGATTTATACAACCATCTAAAACTGCCTTCATTAAAACTAGTGTCATTTCTCAAACCAAGATCTATCTAATTAAACTGATCTCTAAAATTCCTGAGAGCACTTCCTATCAGTTTGCATCTTTCTACTTTAATATTCCACAATTCCCTCTCCAAGGCTTATTCCTGAGTTCCTCTTATCTTTCCAGAAACTTCCATTTTCCTTTGCCTTATTTTTGAGGAAACAATGTATTTTACAATTATTCACCAATTCTCACAATGGTAGGTGTATCTTCTGTATCATTACTCACCTTGCACATAGGAAAATGGAGGCAAGAAGATGACATGTACATACTGTATAGCACAATAACAGAAGTACAGTTGAACTTGGGATCTATCATGAAAACATGTACATGCTCAAATAATACTTGAAAAGAATAGGCGCTCACCTTTTTTGCTATTCGCTCTAGATATCCACTTTTTTTCAAATCTACAAGCTTAATAAATTGCTATTACCATGCTTACTATATGCCAGGCATATGCTAAGTGTTGAGGATACAAAGAAAGGGAGACATAGTCTCTGACCTCAGGAGTTCACATTCTAATGGTGATTTCATTTATAGATTTTAATGAGTGATGTATTGCTGAGCAGATCTGAAAGTCATAGGGATCTGCTTGCCAGATTTAAGGCCCCCCTAGTCTCCTTCACACAATTAGCAACAGCAAATTTGAAGTCGATTTACCCAGAAGCTAGAGGTGAGTAAAGTCAGTAATCACATAAATTCAGCTGTATGCTGTGAAAGCTGAATTGTTATTAAGTTCTGAAAAATACATTTCATTTTAACAAGAAATTCATGCCCGGGGCAGTTCTGCACAGATATTCTCTAGTTTGTTAAATATCAACCTTATTTGAATAGCCAGGCTCATAAAATATAATTACTGTGCAGGATTATATGGTTAATTAAGAGCCTACTGCAGACACATAATCCTTTACGAAAATGTATCTTTTAGGCTCAGCCAAACATTGCTACCTGAAAGTATACCATATGTAGTATTCCTCTCCGAGTTTTGGTATTCTACATCTATAAACCATTAATTGGTCTTCCATCTTTCTTCATATAAAGAAGTAAGACTAGCATAAACTTTATTTTAAAACATTTTTAGTATAAACTTTAGTTGCTTAGGCTAGGCCCTGAAAGAAGATGAATTCTAGCCTTGTTGTACTCTTTGCAAAGCCTTCTATAAAAGGAGATAAAATTGTAATGATGTAATCAGACACAATGCATCCTATCACATTAAAACTGCTGCAGAAAGGCATTAAAGAATTTCATGTAGGAAACAACATATTTTTCTCCCCACTGAGAGGTGAAATCTCACTCTCCCTGAATATCTCATGCCACTGTCACTTCGAAACTCAGTGTTACTATGAGACGTTATTAAATAAGAGACTTAGGAGGATCGATTTGCACTAGCCACAGGAGGTATCTGGTGCCCTGAATAACAAGAGCTTTGAGGTTTGCAAAGAGCTTTACAAGCGCACCCTCACTTTATCCTCAAAACAACTTCTAGAGGTAACTGCTATTATTATTCCCAATTTCTTTTTAACTTTAGCAGCACATATTGGAATAAGTTCTATGTTATTTATTGCACAAACCCCAAACTATTTCTACTAATCATCCTGAATATTTTTGCATTTTAATTTCATCTAGTTCTTTGTAATGAAGAAAAAGACTAAATACCTGGAGCATTATTCAACAGACTCCTCTCATTTCTTTTCAGTATTTTATGTGCCAAAAGAAAACAGTATTATTCCTTTTAATCTTTCCAAAAACGGCAATTCTGTCATTTAAAACTATTCTTTATCTTTTACATCTTTTTAAAAAGGAAATCTCAAGGGAATGTAGTGTAAAGGCTTTCACATTGGCATTACATTTACGTGTGTGCGTGTGTGCGTGTGTGTGTGTGTGTGTGTGTGTGTGGTACAATTGTTTAAAGCAAAGCCATCTGTTTATTCCAATACACAATTTCACATAACAGATGCAGAACTAAAGATTTCAGGAGACCCCACATGGTCAACCTCATTTTCTCCTCTCTGATCAAACTTTCAACTATGATCGTTTTAGTGGAGGTAGGGATGAGATGAGGGAATGAAGTGACATATTTAAGGCAGGCTAGTTCCTTTATTGTCACAGATCAAAAAGTAAATTTCTCAGTTGTGTGACTATTGTGTTATTTTCCATTAAGTTGCCAACTTGTTCTGGAGATGAAAAGTGCAGATATATATACATATATTCACAAATTTCTTGTCAACTGTTTGCTAAAAACCAAGGCATTATGAGACATTTGTGACTCATAACACTGTAAAGGGGGGCCTAAGTGATTCACTTCCCATTAGAAATCCTGCCAGCTGGTTCTTTTTGGATAACTAGACAAGGACTCAGGAGACCTTCGTCAGTCCTTATATATGTGAGGGGGGGAAAGGTTAGAGTTCTGAAAAAGATGGATTCTTTGGGGTGACTTCTCTGAGTCTTTCTCATTTCTTACACAGTTTTTCAAGTGACACTAGCAATTGAATAATCCCTTTTGGGCTTTGTGAGAGATCTGCAAAGACCCACATCAACTCCTATTCTCTTTATTCCCAGTGAGGCCATTCTATGTCTTAGGACAGGTTTTCTTAGTCACCCTACTCAGGCTATTTTGTGGGAATTGCAAACTCGCTTCAAAAATAAATCCTCTGATTTCCAATATCATTACCACTATGTTCACATATGTTAATGTTGTGGGTCCTAAAGGGAGTATATGACGACTGTCCCCAAACAAGTACCTCTCTTTTGTATGATAAAAAAACAAGCTGAGCATAGTCTCATTTTTATCCAGCGTATTTGATCATTGGCTCCAAGACTGTGCAGGGTTTAACAGTCATTTTGGAAAGTTTCTAGATTCCTAATCTATAAAATGATGGAATTATATTATCTATAATGTCCCTTCTACCACTATCCAGAGCTGTGATCACATTAGTAATTTTGAAAAAACTCATATACCGTAACACCCAGCTGATGGAGACCAAAGGCTGTACATACTAAAAATAATTTGTTTCCCCTCTTCTCCTACTCCACTGTGCTTTTGTTCAGGTATAGCCACAGAAAGACATTCACTAGACAAGCTGGGGAGATACCATGATTTTGTATAACAATAGCCTTTTATTTTGCTTTGAATTCTCTTGATGTTGGGAAGCACTGAATCACAACACAATGCAATACAACGCCATGGAAAATGTGGTGGATGTGAAGTCAAAGGAACTGGTTGTTCAAACCCAGCTCTTCTACTTTGTCCCTGTTTGATATTGGGAAAGATATTTACCCTCTACAAAATAAAGGGGTTGAATTAGATGGCCTCAAAGATCCCTTCCAGTTCCATATCTATGACACCATAATCATTCTTTTGTCCCATACCCTGGGTGAACACCTGGTTTGCACACCAGGATCGTTAGAAACCTCCACCTGTATTTCTTTTGCCCTTGCCCAGGCATAGTTTATCATCACTCAGATCCTAACCTTTATGTTCCATCCATAATGACATCAAGATACTTTTCTCAGGTTGTAGTTTTCTTCTATAAAAGGCTATGAAGATCAATTGGGTCAGATCCACAATTGCCTCCTGTCCCTAACATCTGAATGGCCTCTTAGTTTCAAAAGGCCATTATGTTATTTTCCATTAAGTTGCCAACTTGTTCTGGAGATGAAAAGTACAGATATATACAAATATGTTCACAAATTTCTTGTCAACTGTTTGACATTTTTTGTGAGAGATCTGCAAAGACCCATATCAACTCCTATTCTCTTATTCCCAGTGAGGCCATTCTATGTCTTAGGACAGGTTTTCTTAGTCACCCTTACTGGATATTAGGTCATTTAACAATGTTTCTGAAAACCTCATCAAAAAACGTTTCCGGCCCGCTTATGAATCTAAACTAGAGAGCAACAAGGTCTAGCATCATGTGACTTTAATCAGGGCTGTGTGGGTGAGTGAATATCTGTTATTTGAGGATGATAAGAATAAGATGGATGAATCCTAATTGAGGTCTGAAAATTATCACCTTTCTAAACACATCCTTTCTTGGTACCTAAGAGATGAAGCAGGGAAGGTTGGGGACACCAGCTTTTCTTCATCCACACAGATGGGTACTTGTGGATAAAGTCCACATAGCAATTCAGAATCCTTCATGAGTACTTAAACATTATTTTTCAGGGCAAATTTTAAAATGAAGCTTTTCATGGTGCCATTAGTGTGCAAATGAAATAACAATGAAAGTTCTAAGTATCTGTTTAAATTGCTAGTGAATAGGGTAATCAGTCATTTCTCTAAAGTCAATTAAATAATTAAATACATAAGCAACTGTGTAATTTGCCTTTGAATTTAATCTTATCAGTTCCTGTGACATTTGATTTTTCCCAACTATAAGAAAAAATTGTACAGGGGGAATTTATGCCATCTGAAACTATTAAAATCGTGTGTGTGTGTGTGTGTGTGTGTGTGTGTGTGTGTGTGTGTGTGTGGTGGGGTATTCCTGGTACAGAAACTCCCTCCATGGATGGATTAACCTTATGGTCTTTGAGAGAAGTCTGTGGCATGGAGAAGTTAAGCAATTTACCCACAGTAACACAGTCACTCTGTGTCAGCAGAACATGAACCTATGTCTCCTTGACTCCAAGAATGCC
Organism: Vombatus ursinus; assembly: GCF_900497805.2. Taxonomy (NCBI): domain Eukaryota; kingdom Metazoa; phylum Chordata; class Mammalia; order Diprotodontia; family Vombatidae; genus Vombatus; species Vombatus ursinus. The sequence goes on from NW_020954599.1 coordinate 12,032,893, forward strand.
GTCTTGCTTATAGAATGACTATAAGGTCATTCTAATTTTACTTTTTAGGTAAAGCCTTGGGGACAGGGGGAGGGCAGTGCCATGATGGCAGAGAGAAGGCAGGAAGTTGCCTGAGCTCTCCTCAGTTTACCTTGGAAACAATGTTAAATCAAACCTCTAAACGGATTCTGGAGTAACAGAACCCACAAAAAGATGGAGTGAAACAATTTTCCAGCTTCAGATACCTTAGAAGGGCTTCAGGAAAGGTCGGTCTCACGTAGGTAAATGGGGAGTGCAGCCCAGTTCAGATGGTGTCTGGGCAAGCCAGAGGGAGGCTCTTAGCCACAGCACAGATCAGCAACTGATGCCCCTCCGTCCTGGCTCAGCAGGACAGTGGTATAGCAGGCCAGTTGCAAGGCCGCCAGTCCCAGTGCAGAAGCAAATTATGAGCCCTGGAACCCCAGCACAACAGGTGTGACTAGGCTGGGTCACGCTAGCACAGTAGGCAAGCCACAAGCATCTAAAGCCCCAGAGTGGCAAGCCAGTAACCAGGCTCCTGGCCCCCAGCATAAGAAGCTTGGGACAGTGTCCCCCGTGCCCCAGGAGCAGAGCTCAACTTTAAAAGTCATGAAATGGTTAAAAAATAAGCAAGAAACAGAAAAGAGCCCTAACCATAGAAAACTACTATGGCAACAGGGAAGATCAAAACAAACTCAGATGAGGACAACAATGTCAAAATGCCTACATGTGAAGCTTCAAAGGGGAATATGAATTGGTCTCAAGTCCAAAAAGTCCTCTGGGAAGAGCTCAAAAATTTTAAAAATCAAGTAGTAGAAGTAAAAGAAAAATTGAGAAAAGAAATGAGAGTTATACAGAAGAATCATGAAAAAAGAGTTAACAGCTTGGAAAAGGAAGCACAAAAATTGACTGAAGAAAACAACTCCTTAAAAAACAGAATTGGCCAAATGAAAAGGAGATACAAAAGGTAACTGAAGAAAATCATTCCTTAAAAATTAGAGCTGGGCAAGTGGAAGCTAATAACTCTATGAGACATCAAGAACCAGTCAAGCAAAATCAAAAGAATGAAAAAATAGAAGAAAATGTAAAATACCTCACTGAATAAACAACTGACCTGGAAATAGATAAAGGAGAGATAATTTAGGAATTACTGGACTACCTGAAGGTCATGATAAAAAATAAACAATCAAACAAACAAAAACCCAAACCTGGACAGCATCTTCCAAGAAATTATCAAGGAAAACTGCTCTGATATCCTGGAAACAGAGGGCAAAACTGGAATTGAAAGAATCCACCCCAGGAAAGAGATAATGCCTCTGTTTCACAGGTATTATTAAAGCAATGCCTTTCTGATTGCCAGGGCAATAAGTAGGAATGAGGTAAAGATTTCTAATGCTGGGATATAAGTAGAAATATGAAATTTTTTTTGAAGGCAATTGGGGTTAAGTGACTTGCCCAGCGTCCCACAGCTAGTGTCAAGTGTTTGGTCTGAAGCCGGATTTGAACTGACTCCAGGGCCAGTGCTCTATCCACTGTGCCACCTAGTTGCCCCGAGATATGAAATATTCTTCCAAAGTTATTTCTTAAAGCAACTTTTCACTTGTTGGGAAAAGTATAACATCTTTTTTGACTCTAAATTAGGCAAAATTTTTAAAAATGGCATTTATTCAATTATTTTTTAAAAAATGAATAGTTTCAAAGTTAAACAAAATCTAGCATTTCAAGTGCAAATTTTATCAAGTGTGATAAGTGAGAAAACTAAAGAGTTTTTTTAATAAACATTAATTGATCATATAGATGATATGACTATAAAATTAATATAAAAAGATAGGATCAATTGAATTGTTAACCTACAATACACATGGGATTAAAGTCCTTTTGGAAAATCTCTCTACTAATTTCTTAGATACTTGAGCTCAAAATATTACTTTTTAAAAAAAATTAAGGAAGTAAAGATTCTCTCTGTTTGCATAAACCTTTTTTTTACAAAGCACTCGTTAATTATTATTCTATCATTCAATTGGTGATACAAGTCTCTTTCAATAATGTAAAAACTTCATTTTAATTTGCATGCTTGGTAGACTTTAAACTAATTCCCATAGAGGAAATCATTCATTTGAAACTGGAAAAAATGTAATCTTCAATCAAAATCTTTGCAACAGTTTTGAAACACAACTGCACTTAGCACCTATTTTAAAAATAACTCATGGTATAAAGGGATGGTCGGAGGTATTAATCATGTCATGCCACAGGGTAACATGCTACAAACTCAGATTTCTTTTTGATTTGTGACCAATTTGAGTGGCAGTGAGTATGAAAGATATTTTAAAAGTCAGTGTTACCAGTGATACTACATTCTTGTTTGTGCAGAACACAGAGAGAAAAGCCAGATGGAAAAACAGACCAGGAAGGAATAAGTCCTAGGACCAACAAGGACCTTGAATATCTAGTAGATTTCCCTTCCTAATCTTTACAGAAACCATTCCAGATATACCATAGGCCTAAATCACTCCAAATTTTGTAACTTTTTCTCCTAAGATTGGCATTACGCCCCATTACCAGTTTACTTCTCTAAAATGCTTTTAAACTCCACTTAATATGGTGTTATTCTCAAACTTATTAACATGTTCTCACCTCTGCAATTCAAGTCATGGATAAAAATTATAAACAGTACACAGAGGATAGACCTGTAAGACAACTCATGCCCTCCAAGGTAGGCTTGAGCTATCCTTTGAAATCGAGTAAGTTCTTCAACCTCTGAGATGCTACCAAAATCACCTTAATGTATAGAACTGACCAGTGTCCCCTACTTCCCACGAAATTCATGGTTCTTGGCTGTGTCCTTTGGAAAACTATCTTAAATTAACTTCATCTATTGTCCAGACTAAGAGTATTTAATCACAATCTAACTCTTCCCCTTTTAATTAATTCTGTGATTGTTTTTATGTGTAGCTATTGATATTAACTATACAGTGACCCACTGATTCCTCTTGTAATATTCTATAAGTTCTTGGAGGACAAGGTGCTCCTGTTTCCTCATCTATAAAACATGAAGGTTGGATTAAATGATATCCAAGGTCTCTTTCAGCTCTCAATCTATCCTATGACTAAGTTTTATCTTTCTTATGAACCTTCAAGGACTCTATTTGCATACGATACATATTTAACAAATATTGACTGGCTGTCTTTTTAAAAATCCATTTATAACCTTATTCCAGTATAACAATTATAAATAGTTTAAAAAGGAAAGTTTTCCATAAATTATTTTCACTTTCTGCATGTTATCATTCATCTTTATTTAAAAGCTAAAAACACATTCACTTCAACTCACATAGTCAGACTACAAGTTAAGAGCTCACATTTCAGTGCTAAAAACTGAATTTCTAGTTTCTATTTTGTAGGTAAGTGTTAAATGACACTGATCCATTTAGTTTATGGAAAAAAATAACATATAGGTTGGAGAAATACATAACTATTTTCTCACTATCATGTAAATGATGCTGAAAGGAAAGATACTTTGATGAATTCATGATCTTGCTGAAGTGGGTACTTCTTTCATTGGCAAAAATTAATACATTCTCATCCTGTATGATTCTTATCAAATTTTTTTCCATCATCTTCCATTGAGTCATCCAGTGCAACTTCTTCTGGTCTTTTAATATTTTGTAGCTACCTGTACAACACCCAGGCTGCTCATAAAGATATTCCTCCTAACTCATTCTTGATGAGTTAGGATCATAGGGTTATGCATTTAGAGAAGGAAGGAATAACTCTCTGATTTTACAGATGAGAACCTGAGGTCAATGGAATTCTTGACCAAAGTAACATGGGTATGTATCTGAGGTCCTCAATGATATCTTTTATTGTACACGCATCAATGTTAGTAGGCTCCATTCTGTTACTATCCAAAATTATGATTCTTCTGATACCATAGTGTCTTCATGAGATGCATATTAATATTGTATCCTCGGGAAAAAAACTGGTGTTAAGTATTAGGACTTTTAAGGTAACAAGCAGTCCATGAAAATACTGTACAATTTCTCAGATGTGAATTCTGTTGTTCAATTCTGGGTCCAACTCATCATCCAAATACAGTGGCCTCTCCAAGTTATATGCAAAAATGAATAGAATGGTCTAGTCATTTAACAAGACACTTTTTTTCCATCCACTTTTATTTTACTAGTTTAGATGGTTAGTCTGATTTCTTTTGAATGAGTATGTAGTTCACTGTGGAAGCTTTGAAATATTTTAAGTCTTGAAATAATCAATACAATCATCTGCAAAGAGGAGCATCTTTAGAATTTTAACATTGCTTGGGAAAACCTCTTCAGCTAGGGCATCCTCCATTATAAGGGTGGGGGTGTGTGTGTGTGTGTGTGTGTGTGTGTGTGTGTGTGTGTGTGTGT
>NW_020954599.1:12037305-12056104 GCF_900497805.2 Vombatus ursinus
GTGTGTGTGTGTGTGTGTGTGTGTGTGTGTGTGTGTGTGTGTGTGTATTTGTTGTAAACTTCACTTGATTTTGATACTTAAGAGAATATTGAACTCGAAAAATTATCTCTGCCTCTCGTTGTAAAATCTTGCATAATTTTAACATATGCATGCAAAGCAACTTGTATGAAGAGGGCTTTTAAGGAAGCAGTTTGCTCTAATAAGTCAAATGTGTTTTTGAAGTCTAGAAATGTTAGACATAGTGAGATTTTAATAGTTTCTACATACTTTTTAAATCTCCAGGCTAGGGTTCTTTATTCGAACTAAACTGAATTCATATGATAATTAACAATGTCCAAACCACACAGTCCTTTGAAAGCCCTAAAAAGATTTTAAATTTTAGATGCACTTCTATTTATGAGAGACCCAGATTTGAATTCTGCCTGTGAAACATAATAATTACATTACCATGGCTAAGTAACTTAATTTTTTGATCTGCAAAATGAGGATGATATACTTGCAGAATGTGTCTCTTAGGGTAGCTGTCAGGTTGAATGAGATAATGTAAGAAAAGTATTTTTGTACCTGTCAAAATGCTACATAAATTTGGATCTATCCTGGACTAAGTGCTTAGCATGATCCCTAGCACAGAGCAAGAGCTTAATCCCCTCTCCCCTCCTTTTTTCCTCCCTCTCTCTGCAAAACCTAGTCACTGGTCTACGTTTGTTCCTCATATATAAAACTCCACATTCTACCTTCATGTCTTTGCACTGGACGCCTATCTAGACTCAATATCTCCTTCTAAAAAAGGCCTTTCTTGAATCTCCCAACTGACAAGTGCCCACCTTTCACAATCTACTTTGTATTCATTTTGTATATGTAAATGACTTCTGTTGATATTCTATACATAGTAATACACACACACACACACACACACACACACACACTTATGTTGTCGCCTCCATTTGAACGTAAGCTTCTTGAGGGCAGGAACTGTTTTGCTTTTGATTTTGTGTTCCCAGATATTTGGTGCACAATAAGTGTTAAATAAGTGGTCATTGATTAAATACTTCAATAATTCAAGATACATGATTTCATCAGTGTGGGTACTTCTACCAGTAAACCTTTTATGGCTTAGTAGTCAGTCTTCAAAAATTACTATGCCCCACCCCTCAAATTTATTATTCAGTAGTTACCTTAGTAAAATAAAGAAAATAATAGCTATAGTAAGATTGTTATGAAATAATTAATATAATATATAGTACAATACAATTTAATATAATACAATATAACATACACATACATAAATGTGTTCAGTTGTTTCAGTCATGTCTGACCCTTTGTGACCCCATTAGGGTTTTCTGTGGCAAAGATACTGGAATGGTTTGCCATTTCTTTCTCCAGCACATACATAAATACATATAGCGTTTTGTAAATTTTAGAGCTCTAATTAAGGATCAGCTATCATTATTATTTTTGTTTACCCATAAATAAAAATTAGGAAAGCTGTTCACTTACCTTGTATGACATGTGAGTTGTCTTTCAAAAAGAAGTTATACAGGTATTTTGGAATAAAAGCAGACATACAAGCATAAGCAAGAGCTAAAAAAGAATTGGGAAAAGGCATATAACAAATTAGATAAAGGGACTTGAAAGTGGCAAAGACTTTTCAACAAAAAAGATAATTATACTTGACCCTTTCGAGTTTCAGATTACTGAAATCACTCTTGTCCAAAGTGTTATTTTTAACTAAAAATAAAATGCTTTCAACAGGAGGAAATTCCTAAAGCTACAGATGATTATTATCAATGAACTCTATGAACCCGAGGAGACTTAATATATGCCCCATAATATATATGAAATGTACACTACAAATGTGCAATCTAGGAATACTAGTTAGTAGTGTTTAAGGAGTTTCTGTGGCAAAAACAAACAAAAACTAAACAAAAATGCATCCCTGTATAGGTTCCTTTGAAGTTTCATATATTGATATCTGGCAATGTAAATAATAGGAAGCAAGTTAATTCCTTAAAGTTAAATATGTGAAAATCTTCCAGAGTGTACATAGATAATAACTCTTAAGAAGAGGTTACATCAATTCTTCTTTACAACATGACTAACGTGAATATAGCTTCAATATGAATGTAAAGGGGCAGCTAGGTGATGTAGTAGATAGAGCTCTGGCTTTGGAGTCAGGAGGACCCGAGTTCAAATCCAGTCTCAGACACTTGACACTTACTAGCTGTGTGACCCTGGGCAAGTCAGTTAACCCCAACTGCCTCACCAAAAAAAAAAAATGTACATGTAGAGCCTATATCAAATTGCACGCCATCTTGGAGTGGGGAGAGGGGAGAGATAGGGAGAAAATTTGGAACTCAAAATCTTATGGAAGTGAATGTTGAAAACTAAAAATAAATAAATAAATTTTAACAAAGAAGAAAAAAAGAAGAGGCTACATCTCAATAAAATGTGTGAAGAACTTGAGGCATAAGGAAATGCTATCACAGTGGGTGCCTCACTGGCTACCACCCCAAATTACAGGAACATGAATACCCCAGGTTAGAGCTGAAATGCATCCCCCTAAAACTAGGCAAATTATAAGGGCATCGAGTCACTAGACAGAACGTTTAAGGAGAGAGTTGCAGGGAATAAGGCTTTCAGGAAATTGGTAACAAATGAAATTATATATCCAGAGTGTCCTTCCCCCCACAATCATGAATTACAGATTATGAATACAGAAAAAGGATGCTCTCAATGAGGAATCTGGGAAACAGATAATGCGTTTGGCACAAAGGGACATTCTAGAGTAGTGATGGGGGTGGAGGGACTTCAATTATCCAAACATCTATTCAAATTCTCCATCTTAAGCTAATAATTCCTTGATTTGCCTTAATGACAATTTCATTTTTCAAAAAGTAGAGGAACTAATATGACAAGTTTTATTTAGGATCCAATTCTCACCAACTGAAGTGAAAATGACGGGAACCGGGAAAGCAGGGAAAATTTCATTTTTGTCTTTGTCTCCTTCTACTTCGCACAGTGCTTGGAAAGGAGTAGGCAAAGTAAGGTGAAGAGTAAATTTCCCAAATTAAAAAAAAAAAATTACAACAGATGCTTCAAACTATAGTCCAATAAGTTTTACTTTGTTTACTGGGAAAATTCTAAAATGTGTTGTTTAAAAGAGGGGTCCTTATTCTTTTTTGTGAGTGTCATAGACTCGATTGGAAATCTATTGAAATCTATGGATTCCTTCTCAGGATACTGTTATTAAATTCAAACAATAAAATATATAGGATTGCAAAGGAAAGCAATTATATTGAAATAGTTATTAAAATGTTAAAGTCATGGATCCTAGGTTTAAGAACCCTTGATTTAAAGGGGTGATCAGTGATTACAGAAAAGGAAGCAATGATTATAAAGACCGAATCTGACTTTTTCAAGAACAAGTCATGCATGTGTAACCTTTTTTGGATAAGATGACAGGTCTAGATCAGAGAAGTGTTGTAAATACAGTCTACATCTATTTGAGAAAAGCATTTGATAAAGCTTTTTATGCCGTTCCTAGGGGAAAGACAGAGTAAGGGAGATTAAGAACTTGGTAAGTGACTGAACTCAAGGAATAGCTATTGATATTGATAGAACCATTGTTCTATCAATTTGGAAAGTCTCTAGTGGAATGGCCCAGGAATCTGTGCTCGTCCTGGGGTTATTTACCATGTTTACCAATGACTTGGATAAAGTCCAAGGCATAAAACCTTTCAAGTATGGATATGACACAATTGTGAGAAAGATAGCAAACACAAGAGATGACAGAGATTGGAATCAAAAAGACCTTGACAGGCTTGTTCTGCTGAATCTAATAAGGTAGAATTTAAAAGAGCTAAATGTAACAACTTACACTTGGGCTAGAAAAATCAATTGCATAAAAACAAAAGTGGCTAGAAAGATGTTCGTCTGAAAAAATATTTTTTTAAAATTTTTTTTAACTTTTATTTAAAGTTTTGAGTTCCAAATTCTATCCCTCACTCCCTCCCTGAGATGGTAAGCAATCAAATATAGGTTATACATGTGCAATTATGTAAAACATTTCCATACTGGTCATTTTGTACAAGGCTCAAAAAAAAAAGAAAAAAAATGAAAGAAAGAAAGTGAAAAATAGTACGCTTCAGTTTGTATTCAAATAATATTAGTTCTTTCTCAGAAGGCAGATAATGTGTTTCATTAGACCTTTGGGATTGTCTTACATCATTGTATTGCTGAGAACAGCTAAACCATTCACAGTTCTTCATCGAAAAATATTGCTCTTACTGTGTACAACATTCTCCTGGTTCTGTTCACTTCACTATGCATCAGTTCATGTAAGTCTTTCCAGATTTTTCTGAATCATTCTGCTTGTCATTTCTCATAGCCCACTGATATTCCATTACAATCAAATACCACAGCTTGCTTAGCCATCCCCCAACTAATGGGTATCCCTTTGATTTCCAACTCTTAGCTACCACAAAAAGAGCTACTATAAATATTTTTGTATAAATAGGGTCTTTTCCCTTTTTTTGGATGTCTTTGGGATACAGACCTAGAAGTGATATTGATGGATCAAAGGATATGCACAGTTTTATAGTCCATTGGACACAGTTCCATATTGCTCTCCAGAATGGTTGGATCAGTTCATAACCTCAACAACAGTGCACTAGTGTTCCAGTTTTCCCAAATCCCCCCCAACAGCCAATCATATTAGCCAGTCTGATAGGTGTGAGATGGTACCTCAGAGTTGTTTTAATTTAAATTTCTCTAATCAATAGGGATTTAGAGCATTTTTATACGACTATGGATAACTTTGATTTCTTCACCTGAAAACTGCTTATTCATATCTTTTGACCATTTATCAACTGGGGAATGACTTGTAATTTTAAAAATTTGACTCAGTTCTCTACATATTTGAGAAATGAAGCCTTTATCAGAGATACTTGTTGCAAAAATTTTGAAAAAATATCTTAAGGTTTTAATAGCTTGCAAACTTAATATGAGTCAACAATGAGAGAGCAGCAGACAACAAAGCAAAGCAATCAGGCTGAGAAAGAGAGTTGCAGTGTTCAAGACTAATGATGTGATCGTAGCTGCACTGTGTTTTGTCCTGGTCAGACCATATCTTAAGTACTGAGTTCTGATCTAAGGTTGCTATTCTGGATAGCATCTAAGAAAAGCCACTAGGATGGTAAACATCCTCACGATCATATCCTGTGAAGACTGGCTGAATGAACTAGAGACTTCAAGCCTGCAGAAAAAAGAGAAGATTTAGGAGGGAACATGATACCTGTTTTCAACTATCTGAAAGTCCGTTGAGTAAAAGGAATTGGCTCCAAGGGCAAAACAAGCAACAATAGGTGAAAGCTGAAGAGAGGTAGATTTTTGATTTATGTGATGGTAAATTTCCTTACATTCTGAGCTAGAATGGGCTACCTGAATGTTTTCCCCTCTCACTGAAAATCCAGGAAAAGTTGAATTCGCTTATCAGTTTTTGCTCAAATATGTGTTATAGTAAATGGCTCCTGAGAGCCCTTCCAATTCTGAGATTCTGTGAAATACCTAAAAGCTTTCTAGGAAATTAGGTTCTGCATGCAGGTTCCCATCAAAAAGGCCTATTTATGACATAGTATACTGCAAAAGTTTAGGAGTCTAGGCCATATTCTCCCACAAATCTATATAACTTACTGCTCAATAAGAAAAGGTCTTAGACAAGTACAATAATTCTATCAGAACACTACAATATTTTAGAGGAATAGTGCCACAGTAATTTAATAGCAACTTTCAACATGGCAAAGACTTACAGGCGAGAAACTCAATGCAAATGTATTAAAAATTACAAATACATTATTCAAGCCATAAAGATGCTTACCTTCATTGTTGAAATTTAAATACAGGAATGGAGCACAGAGAGAATCAAGGCCTACGAGGGAAAAGAACACTCACAAATCCAGTTTGATGGAATTACAGGCATATATAATGATCCTCTTCACCTAAACTTACTCAACTGAACAAACATCCCTAATACATTCAACTGGAAATACATATTAGTTGATGATTATTGTGTTGAGATATTCTTCACTCTACCAGTAAAGGAATATTCAATGCAATACACATTTATTAAATGTTTACTATTTATAAGGTACTGTGATGGGCACCGGAGATATAAAAACAAGAAAAACAATTCCTGCCCATTTTCCATCAGCTATTCTGCTTGGTCTGACTCCATGGAACATCATCCCCTCCTCTCGCCCTCCCTGCTCATCACCATGCAGACTGACTCAGACACTTCACACCTTCTTGACTCCCTTAATTAGTTTGTCCCTCTGATTGGAGCAATAAACTTCCAAAGCCTTCCTTTATAGACTTGAGAGGTACCTCTCCATTTTCCATATGGCAGTGACCCCATTTTCCATGAGCAGCTGTGCTTGGCTTGGTTCCAGTAAATGCCGTGTCTCTGCATCTGGTACCCCCCCCCCCCAGTTCCAAATCAGCCCCAACCCCCGCCCTTCAACTTCCTTTTGTGTATTTTCTTTCCCCTTTAGATTATAAGCTCTTTGAGGGCAGGGACTGTCATGTATTTTCTTGTTTGTATCTCCAGAATTTAGCCCAGTGCCTGACACACAGTAGGTGCTTAAATATTTATTGAATTGAATCTTATTTTTCTAATAGAATTGCTGGTTACTTGTACCATAATTTGTCATGTTTGCATTTGCTGGGCTACTGACCAAAGTTTTCACCAACTGAAGGAAAAAGTTCTTATAATGAATTCTGAAAAAAATTATAGCTTCTGTACACTTTAAAAAGTCATAGATGAACTATTTTAATACATTTTGAAATATTAGAATTTTAATTTCTAAAATTGCCAATCATTTGTCTTTTCCACTACCAACGAAGTAGCTTTCTATCCTGGAAATGCCTCTGTCCCTGTGTCCCCCTCCTCCAATTGGTGAGTTCCTGCCCAATGCCCATCTGAGGAAATGCCCCAGCTAGCTAGCCTGGTCACTTCTATCTTAGTTCTACTCCTGGATCACTGGACTACAAACCTTATCTCTCTCCCATTTCCCCTTCCTCATTTTTTCAGCTTTCTTTTCTGGGTTGTCTTCCTCTGTCAGAATGTAAGCTCCCTGAGAGCAAGGACTGTCTTTCTTTTTGTTTATATTTGTGTTTCCAGCACTTGGCACGGTGTTTGGTACATAGTAAGCGCTCAATGATTGCACTCCTCTCCCTCTCCCCCTCTTTCTAGCTATCATCTGTCACACTTACTACAGAGCTTTCTAAGAACAGCTGACATAATCAGAATTGACCCCCTTACCTTGCCAGTATACAAGATCTGGATGGGAAACAACCCAAGCCTTTAACACCCGCCTAAATTTAGCATGGCCTTCGGGGGATGACAGCAACTCGTCATACTGATGGCAGCGTGGAATATCCACTTCGATCTGTAAAACAGTCAGTCCTTGCGGTAGAATTAGGGTAATCACAGCAATGCTTAATAAACACCCAAATAAGGAAAGGAATGTGCATTTCAGGGCAAACTACCTTTGTAATCTCTAAGAAACAGAAAAAGTGAATATGTATGGGTACGTTACTCAAATACTCTGAAGAAATAAGACCTATACTTAAGAGACAAAAGGAAAAGACCTACTTTGGGTTCTGAATATTATAATTCCATCACAAATAATTATAATTGTATGCCAATAATACTGATATGCAGTACCACTATTAATATGTGCAAAAGCATAATTTTCAAGTTCTTTTCAAAATAGAGTAAGACTCTTTAAGGTACATAACTTTTAGGGAAAAAATAACCAATTCATTAATTTGGAAATTTTTCTCTGGCTCTGTTCTAAATAATACAGAAGTTCTTGGTTTCATAGCATTGCTTGAGTCTGACTGCTATTTTTTGAAGGAGCTTTTTTTTTTCCTTATAGATTTCTAAGATTTAAAAATGTGGCAGAAACATTGCAGATTGTGTACGAAGAATAAAGCCATACTTGTCGGTCAGTAGGAATTGGAGTATCTTTGTCGATGGCATCGTACTTGGCGTGAATGGCGCCCTGAAAATATGGGGAAAAAAAGTACTATTATTTCCCAGAAACTTTTAATTAGTTATCAACATATGGATGGACGCTATCTTTAGGAAGATTTAAAAGAGGTTTCTCAAAAGCATATTATAATATGCCTGCCCATTTGGAAACAGGAATCACCATTCCAAACTCCATAAAACCCAAGTGCAGAACCATGTTAGACTCTGCCCACAGGTACAAATACCTAATCTTGACAGGTGACTCCAACCCAAATTCAGACTAAATTTTTCTCAGAACCCAGAGAGCCCACTCTATGCTTAGATGAGAGTCTGTCAGACCAAGCATGAAATAATGTTAATGATTAACTACGACAGCAGGTACATTTGAGGTAGTGGGAATCAGCAAGAGTTTAGGGGAGGAACCAGAATGACAGACATTTGGATCATAAATTTAGATTAGGAAGAGACCCTAGAGGCCAAGGAATCCAATTTCTTCATTTTATAGATGAAGAAACTGAAGCCCAGAGGCATTACAATGATTTGCCCAGGGTCACACAGCTCATAAGCAACCAGAAGTGGAACTTGAATTAGGGTCTTTCCTGACCCCAAGATTCCAGGGTCATATATACTATACCATGTTTGAGGAGATTGGAGATTGGTGATGGTCACCAAGAGGGTGAAGACTAAGTAGGAAGAAGGTGACCAATGGGTCTAGTAAGAGGTCAACAGAGGCAGGTATACAGGGTGACAGGAAGACTATCAGAGAAAGGTCTGATTGTGAGTTGGCCCATCACTTTGACTCGTGCCAATTTTGTTTCCTCCTAACCCCTATTTTTTCCTCCAAAATATTTTTATTTCATTAAATATGTCTTAATTACATGCAAAATTTTTTTAACTTTATTTTTAAAATTAAATTCTTTTCCTCCCTCTCCTCCCCTCTTTGAGAAGGCAAGCAATTTTATATAGATTATACACGTGAAGCCATGTAAAACATATTTCCATATTAGCCATGTTGTGAAAGAAAACACAGACCAAAAAACTCCAAACCAAGAAAAAGTAGGCTTCAATTTGCATTCAGAAATCCATCAATTCTTTCTCTGGAGGGGGACAGTATTTTTCATCGTTAAGTCCTTCAGAAATGTCTTAGATCACTGGAGTGTTGAAAATAGCTACATCTTTCACAGTTGATCCTGATACAATATTGCTGTTCTGTTTACAAAGTTCTCCTGGCTCTGCTCACTTAACTCAGCATCAGTCCATGCAAGTCTTTCAAGATTTTTCTGAAGTTCACCTGCTCATCATTTCTTACAGCATAATGATATTCCATCACAAGCATATACCACAATTATTCAGCCATTCCCCAGTCGATAGGTATCTCCTCAATTTCCAATTCTTTGCCACCAAAAAAAGCCCATAAATATTTTTGTACATACAGGTGTCCCCCCCCCCCCTTTTTTTTTGGATTCTCTTTGGGACACAGACCTAGCAGAGGTATTGCTGTGTCAAAGGTTATGCACAGTTTCATAGCCCTTTGGGTATAGTTCAAATTGCTCTCCAGAATGGTTGGATTAGTTTACAATTTTACCAACAAAGTATTAGTGTCTCAATTTTTCCATATGTCTTCCAACATTTGTCATTTTCCATTTCTGTCATATTAGCCAATCTGATAGGTTTGAGGTAGTACCTCAGTTGTTTTAATTTGCATTTCTCTAATCAACAGTGATTTAGAGCATTTTTCCATTTGACTATAGATAGCCTAACCCCTAACATTAAAAACACCCTTGAAGGATGTATGCTGCCTCTCATCTTTCCATTATCATAATTAAATCACTGAAACGTTGAAAATGTATCAGCGCAGCCTTGCCTAATGTGAACTGGATTGTGACAGAGCATATCTAGTCAAAGACAAGAGAACTAATTTGGGAATAAGCAGATTTTGTACAGTTTGTTTCACTAACCTAACTTTCTACATTATTTTAAGATATATAAGATTATGCAAATACACGAAGAATCTGTGACTTTGTAACAACAGAGAACTCCTACTATGGGAACCCCCCTCACCAACACAAATCACAACCCCTCCATAATATAATAAAGTCCTAGAGAGTTAATTGACTGAGAGATTGAGTGACTTGCCCAAGGTCTCACTTCTAGTAAGTATCAAATGAGGGTTTGAACTGAGATCTTCTTGATTTAAGGCTAGCACTATGGTCTCTATTTAGAAATAAAGCTTTTGAGAAGAAAATGATTAAAACACTCCATTTAAAAAAATATATTATTTTCATAGAATCTTAGACTTAAAGTTGGAAGGGTCTTTGGAAGCCACTGAATTCAATCCTCTCATTCTGCAGACAAGGAAACTGAGCCAAGAGAGGTTAAGTAACTTGCTTAGAGTCATGGAACTTATATAGATCTGACCCAGGTTTTCCTAATTCCAATATTCCACAATACCTATCCTAAAATGGAATCAAGATTTTTTTTTTAATTTACAGAATTCCTTAATAAAAAATTCAATATCAAAGTAAATCTAATTAAAGGATTCCATCCTAACTTTGATTTTGTTACTTTTCTATGAAATTGTTTTTTTCTCCTAATTTAAACTATTCTGATCTAGTCAGAAATGACAGACATAAATGCAATGAATTTAAATAAGCTGCCAACATGCTATCTGTTCTGCTGTTTTAGTGTTCTCTTGTAATAACTTGAAATAGATAGAATATAAGCAGTCTTTTTATTCTTCTCCTTTATCTTTTCCTGGAATTTCTGATCGGTCTCAATTACTCACCTGCCTCTCTTCTCTTTTATTCTTACCTCAACTCCCAGGAGGGCAGCCCAGGTTAAACCTCTCATGAGTGGAGGAATGTCAACTCTGGCTTCTTTCCAGATTTGATTTTTTTTGTATGGATAAGCCTATGGAATGAAAACATGAAAAAGGTTTCAAATGACCAAGTTCTATCTTTCATCCAAGGCAGTTCAGAAAACACATGCAATCATGCTGACATTAACCTTCAGCAAATCCCTTAGTGTTTGACGATGGCACTACTGATGTTATTACCCATGGATATTTATGAACCAAATAAAGAACCATGTGTGACCAGATCAGAAAAGTTTTTGCTGTCCTATTCTTATACCTCCTCTTTCCATATCACTGTATGATTTTCGGTACTTTCAGTGTTCAGCAAAGAGTAGGTATTTAATAAAGATTTGTTGAATGGAAACTGAGTTGCATGCATAATCCTGGATGAACAAGGATGGATGGAAGGAAAATATAAGGAAGGTGGAACTAGGAGGGTAAAAATGCTAACAGGAGAACATTTTTGCCATGTATAGGCAAACCTCCTATTTCCACTTATTGCTACTCTCACATATAACATGCCATCTCCTTTGTACAGGCTGTCCCCCATATCTGGATATACCCCCATCTCATCTCTGCCACTAAGGATCTCCAACTTCTTTCAAAGTTCAAATAAAATGCAACTTCTTCTATGAGGCCTTTCCTCATTGTCCCAGGGGCCACTGCCTTGCCCACCAAATTACCATGGAACTGTTTGGTATCTTTTTGTTTTGCACATACATATTTTGTACATAACCTTATGTTTATGTGTCATCGTGCCCCATAGAATTTTAAGTTCCTTGAGGGCAGCAATAATTCCACTTATGTCTTCAACTCTCTACTGCCCAGGCACATCTTTGGAACTTACACTGCCTGGCATATAGTAGGTGAGTAATAAATTCTAGTTTCCACAAACTATAACTGAATCTTGGCTACATCAACCACTGGGCATGGGTATGTTGCTTTTTGTAACCATATTAAAGTACTCAAATTTTCCTAGTCCACTTTGTCCGGATCTCTTGTCCAATACTATCCTATTTTTTTAAAAACTGTATTTCTTGGATCACCTTACTAGAATATAATCTTCTTGAGGACAGGAACTATATCATTTTAATCCTTGTATTTCCATTACTTAGTATAGCGTTCTGAACATGGGAGATGATTAATAAATGCATCAATGGTTCCCAGCCAGTGTAGTTTGCCTGCTATTTTTTTTCCCTAAATACTAATGGCTATGCCATATTGCTTTAAGTGTTTTTACCTAATTTTCCTGTCGTCCCCTTATATCATTAATTTATGATATATTCAATCCACATATTAGGGAGTCAGCCCACTGTGAATGATGCTTTGTTGTTGTTGTTCAGTCGTGTAATCCAAGTTTTACAGAACAAATCCTTTTACTAAGGGAATTTGTTCTGTGAAGTTTGATTCAGTGAAAGGACTGCACTTAAGGACCTAGAAGACCACATATGGGCTCAAGGCCATAGGTTCCCCCCCCATGCCCCAGACCACAGCTTGCCAGACCTTTCTATCATCTGCTATCTCCTGAAATGTATCCAAGCTCATGTTCATTGCTTCCATGACACTATCCATCCATCTCATCCTCTGCCACCCCTTTCTCCTTTTGCCTTCAATCTTTCCCAAATCAGTTTCGTTTCCAACAAGTCCTGTCTTCTCATCATGTGGCCAAAGTATTTAAATTTTAGCTTCAGTATATGACCTCCCAGTGAATAGTCTGAATTAATTTCTTTAAGTATTGACTGATTTGATCTCCTTGCTATCCAAGGGACCCTCAAAAGTCTTCTCCAGCACCACAATTTGAAAGCATTGATTCTGCGGCATTCAGCTTTCCTTATAGTCTCACAGCCATACGTTGCTACTGGAAAACCCATAACTTTTTAGTATGCTGTCCAGATTTGCCATAGCTTTCCTTCCGAGGAGAAAGCATCTTTTAATTTCATGGCTACAGTTGCTGTCTAAAGCAATCTTTGAGCCCAAGACTATAAAATCTGACACTGCTTCCATTTCTTCTCCCTCTGTTTGCCAGGAAGTGATGGGACCAGTTGCCATGATATTAGTTTTTCTGATGTTAAGCTTCAAGCCAGCTTTTAAATTCTCTTCTTTCACCTTCATCAAGAGGCTTCTTAATTCTTCTTCACTATTTGCCATCAGAGTGATGATACTTATTGTTTCTTAATAATAGAAGGCATTGCTAACTCTTCATCTTTGGCTTCCATGATACTACCCTAAAGTTCTTCTACCTCTCGTATCTCCTCCTCTGTCTGCTTTAACGACTCCTTTAGACTCTCTCATACTTTGAGTACTCTCCAAGACTGTCTTTGGCCCTTTGAAATCCCATAGATTCAACTATCACCCCCTTGGGAAAAACTCTCAAGTCTGTATCTCTAGACTTGACCTCTCACTGCTCCTTATTTCCAACTGTTTACCTGCTCTTTCCTGCTTAGAAGACTCGTTATCTCAAAACCAGCATGCCTGAAAACAAACTTATTATTTCCTATTTCTCCCAGTGTCAATGATGCTAATTATCTTCTGGTTATGGAAGTTCCTATTCTTGGAGTCTTTTCATACTCATCCTTTTCGGTCTCATAATCATAATAACATACTCAAATTATTATAGCAATTTAGGGGTGAAGAAATGTTCTCCTCCTCTCACGTATGCAGTCCAAGCACTACCTTACAGATGTGGAAATTGAGATCCAAAAGCTTAAATGACATGTGTATGGTCACAAGGCTAGTCGGAGGCATAATTCAAACTCAGGTCTCTTGATTCTAAACCTTGAGGCTCTTTTTACTCTAATAATGCTTCTGTAACCAATCTATGTCAATGTTTCTCTCCAGAAGTTTCTTCCTCTCCATTTTCTGTGCCACCACACCCTGATTCCTCCATCTCAATCAATCATGCAGGCTAATCTTCCTTAGACACTATTGTCACCATGACTTCCCTGTCAGAAACTCACCTTGGCTCCCTACTGTATACCAACCTAACTCTTCAGCTTTCTCACTATTCCCCAACAATGTCCCATGAAAACATGATGATCCTCTTCACAATCACATTTTTTTGCTCAGTGTACTTCCCTCCACCCAACCTATCCACCTCCTATCCATTTTTCAAGGACCAGCCTACATCTACCTCTTCTCTCAGCCTTCCAAGCTCTCTATGATCCCTTCCTCCTCTGAAATCAAAAAGTACTTTTAAGTACTATTAGATCACAAATTCCTTAAAAGTTAGGTACTATGTTTTCTCTGCACTGGCTAGACAAGTTCTACAAACACAATAGGTGTATAATAAATGCTTTATAATTAATAAGCTTAAGACCATCTTCATTAGTGAAAATGTTTTGCCATCTGTCACATCACTATTATCCGTATCACTGAATGAAACATCAGCAGTTCAACTAATATTTATAAAGGAACTACTGTATGCAAAGGGGAGCTAGGTGGCACAGTGGATAGAGCACTGGGGCCTGGAGTCAGGAAGATGAGTCTTCCTGAGTTCAAATCTGGCCTCATATTCTTACTAGCTGTGTGACCCTGAGCAAGTTACTTAACCCTGTTTGCCTCACTTTTCTCATCTGCAAAATGAGCTGGAGAAGGAAATGGCAAATCACTTAAGTATCTTTGCCAAGAAAATCCCAAAATGGGGTCATGAAGAGTAGACACGACAGAAAAACAACTAAATAACAACAACATCGTGTGCAAAACATTGCAACGGGATAAGATACAAAATTTAGAAAGCCACTGTTCCTGCCTTCTTAGTGCTTACTCTCTCTCAGAATTACCCCTTCTTCATTTTTATTGCCCACATTCTAATCCGGGAGTTCATAATGTGGAGCCTATGGTTTCCTTTCTAATTATATGTATATTGTTTTATGTATTTAAAAACATTTTTTTCTGACAAAGGCTTTGACAGAATGACAAAGGGGTTCATGACACATATACACAAAGGTTAAGAACCCCTGGCCTACGTATCTATCTTTCACACTGCTAATTATACTAATTATACTAATTTGCACTGTTCTTAGTTGTTCTCTATACATCTGCCTTGTTACCTAAGACAATTAAAAGGTCCCTGCATTGTCATTTTCTTGTATTCCCTAAAAGACCTTTGCACAATACTGGTCAAATTAAAGGCAGCACAGTATAAGGGAAAGAATGATGGAGGTGTAGTCAGGAACATCAGGGCTTCAGATCTTGCTTTCTGTGGTTACTACTTGTGTGACCACAGACAGGTCACTAGGCTTTCCTAATCCTCAGTTTCCTCATCTGCACAATGATAATAGTACTTACCTCAAAGGGTTGCTGGAAGGATCAAATTAAATTATATGTGTGTATATGCGCGTAACACGCATACCTATACATGCATACACACGTGTCTACATACAGATGCGCACAGGCCACACCTAAACATGCATGTACATACACGTTTGTGCATACATGCATACGTGTATACATTCGTGTGTGTGTGTGTGTGTGTGTGTGTATGTGTACAGGCTTGCATGAGTTGTTTGAAATGTACACTGTTGTTACTTCTGCCTCCATGATTTTCTCTCAAAGCCACTTGGCATGTAAGACATTTTTTTGATCCTGCCACTACTAGTACCATTCCCCCCAAATTAACTTGTATTTATTTTGCATAAATTTTGTGAAAATTTATGTATGCATATGTCATCACCTCCAATAGAATGTAAGCTCCTTGTGGGCAGGGATTATTTCAGCTTTATCCTTTTATCCTCGGCACTGAGCACAATGCCTGGAACATGCATGTAACTTATTAAATGCATATTGATTGTTTAAAGCACTTTACAAACCTTTAAAAGCAAAGCATCAGTTATTAAGTTATTATTACTGGGAATATTCAGTAATTAATCGATCAATCAACCGACTGAGTTGCAGTTTTGAGATCCAACAGTCCACTGGACATTCTCAATGGCAGGTCCTATAGTCATCTCAAACTCAGTATGTCCAAAGCGTAACTCACTATCATTTCCCCTGAACCCATGCCTCAAGCAAATATCCCTATTTCTCTCCAGGTCACCATCAAGCTTTCTAGTCACTGAGGCTCTCAACTTTGGCATTATCTTCAATTCTTTACTCTCTCTGACTCTACGTATCCAATCCGTTGTTAACTTTGTCATTTCTACCTCTCCCATTTATCCCTTTCTTTTTACTCACACAGTCATTTTTCTAGTACAGGCTTTCATCCCCTTTTGCCTGGACTACTAAATAAATGTCCTAAGTGGTCTCCCTACCTCAAGTCTCGTCTCGACAAATACTGATTGGCTGAATTCTCACTGTCCAAGGACTGAATAATTAAACGGCCTTGTCCTAAATACTTACAGAAGACAAATTAATAGGCTGAAATCCTACATTTTGGCTTAGAATAGAACAAGATGTTATATCGATCTTAGACTTTCTTTATTAGCCTCTCAAAGGAAATGCTAGGGTTTGGGTTTTTTTTTTATTATCACTTTTAGTTCCTTGTCTATTAGTGAATCATTTGTCAGTATATTGCCAAGGAAACAGAATTCAGAGACAGTAGTGAACTCCGAGTTGTCAGTGAATGCTTCTGGTAATAAAGCAGATGGTTAAAAAGTCGCAGACTTCTTCAGTGTGTTAACTGATCAGTCTTGCTGTGTCTGACTATAGCTTTTTTCCCCCAGAATCTTTTACACATCTATTTCTGGTTCAGCTTTTGGGATGGGGAGGTATCAGTTAGGGATTCCTAAATGGTTGCTTCAAAAATTATCATAAAAGCTTCATATTATATAAAAATAGGGTTGTTGAGTATCCTTAAGAGTCCTTCTGCATCTCTAAGACTCAGTTAACTAAAGTTCAGAATGCAAAACAGAAAAATATCCAAGACGCTAATAGTTGATACTTTGATTATTAGTCACTGATTTTATTTCTCTAGTAAAGTTCTAATTTGATATTATGTGGGCTTTTGGAGGTTATGCCAGAGGACTCCAAGATCTGCTTGGTCTAACCAAGTTGGAAGAACTTCACCTAGAGTCCCAGGGAATGACTGTATATCTATTATCTGAGGATCAGCTTAATTAAGGTTGGAGATGCTCATTTCCAGGCTGGCTACAGGACAAGGTTTTCAGCCACAGCAACTCTCAAAGACATTCTACAAACTCCCAGAAAGTTTGAGCTTTTAACGGTGGAGAATGCCACGCCTGTGAAATGCCAAATACTCTTGGTCTAGAACAGTACTTCTTAAACCATGGGTCATGAAAAATTTGGTAACAGTAAAATGTTTCTGAATGCAGAATGACCAAAAATTAATTAAAAATCACACACATAATGAATCCGAGGTGTTTCTGACAGCACTTGCCTATACTGCATCATGCAACTTCATTGCAGTGTTGGTTCTGAACACAAAGCATGAGCACTTTGCATAGTGCATGCCCTCAGGCCATTCAATGCCAATAAATGCTGTTGAAACATGAAAAGGGGTTGCAAGTGGAAAAAGTTTAAGCAGAACTGGTCTAGAAGGATATCTCATTCAGACACATGAATCAAACAAAGACAAGTACACACAATGAAACCTTGTTATGCATAACATTATTTAACAGAAATTAGATTTTGATGTAACACAGGTATATGTCAGCCTTAATCTTGATATTCAGTTACAAACATACCAAAAGCATGTCATAAGATGGTTTTACCTCTAAGCATGAAACTCAAAGGCAGTATCATAGCAAGGCTTTACAGTACAATGTATACATAATTCATTAATAACAGCTAACATTTATATAGTGTTTATTATGGGCCAAGCACTGTGCTAAACACTATACAAACACATTTGATCTTCAAAACAACTCAGGGTGGTAGTTGCTATTATTATCCTCATTTTACAGATGAGGAAACTGAGGCAAACAGAATAAGTGACTTGCAGGGTCAGGCACACAATGAGTAAGTGTTCAAGATTAGATCTGAACTCAGGTCTTTTTGACTCCATTTATACATAAATATAAATTAATTAATTAATATCTACATCTCTCTCTTTCTCTTCTTTCTCTCTCCAGTCAATCCTCATCATTTATATTTTCCATATTTCAAATTTGCCTACACTCGTGGCTCTTTCCCAGTCATTCTTAGACACAAGCAGAGCAGTGAAAAATCTGAGTTGCCCAATTCTCGTCTTTCCAGCTGAGGGTGAACAAGACAACAGTCTGTCTCCTTATTTCAGCTGTGATATACACTGTAAATAAGTATTCTTTACGCAGTTTATCAAGTATCACGTTTGTTCATATTTTGAGCTTTTTGTTGTAGATTTTGTTGTTTAAAATGGCCCCCAAACTTAGTGCTGAAGTGCTATCGAGTGCAGAAGACTGTGAAGTGCCTTTCCGAAAAAATACATGTGTTAGGAAAGCTCTGTTCAGGTATGAGTTGCAGTGCGTTGGCCATGAGTTCAGTGTTAATGAATCAACAATAGGGTATGTAAAAGGAAGAGATAATCTGCCCATCTATACATGAGATCAGTTAGAATGTGCTACGGTCAACATTGTGACCAGAGGTCATAGGAACCTAACCCTGTATTTCCACTAGGAGGAACCGGTTCAGTATTTGCTAATTCAGTCTTCATAGCAACTTTATAGAGTACAACTACCGTGAGTGACAAGAATCGATTGTGTGTTTATGTATACATATAGAAACATAATTATAACTTTATATGTGTTATTATATATTAACATACAATATAGCGTATAACAGTATGTGTAATATATAACATATTTAAATGTACTTATATATACACAATCAATAAACATTTATGGGTGTATATACACACCCATAAATGTTTATTGATTGTCTCATATATATACACACACACATACATATATACATATATAGAGAGAGAAAGAGACATGCACACACAGAAAAATCAATCAATCAATACACATTTATTAAGC
>NW_020954599.1:12056114-12276395 GCF_900497805.2 Vombatus ursinus
AGTGGCTTGCATACAGCAAGTGCTTACTGTTTTCTGAACTGAAGATACATCAAAGAGATAAGCTTCCAATGGTAGCAATATCTGCTAAGAATCAATGGGGAAATCCTTTGAAACAAGACTGCCTGGATACGACCTACTGAAACCATATTTCAGACCCCCTACCTTCAGGAGCCTGTCGAAGAGGACAATTCTGTTGAGTTGGTACTCTGTGTCCCTCTCTCGGATGATCAGAGGAAGAGTGACGGCCGCACACAGCTCATTATTACTGTTTGAATGAGGTAAATTGGCCTGGCTGTGAAAAAAGAAGGAAAAAAGCAGCAGGATGACTGTTAAAAAGTTAACATACAGAATAAAAAGAAATCACCAACAAAACAAAAACCCATCGCGATGCCCATGGCTCTCTTCTTCTTAGGAAGCAATTACCAAAAGAAATGTTCTGACCACAGATACTGCTTTCCACTGTAATACAAACAACCAAAGAAGAAATAAATGTTCAGTGAGACAGTATATACTTACTCATCTTCAAGCAAGGGGTAAAATGCTTCTCCACCAACATCTTTTAGTCTCTGAAAATTAAAAAAATATATATATATATTTATGAGTATCTGAAGCATCACCATGGACCTGCCTTTTACAGGAAAAGCAATGCATTACCAGGAAGGTATGAAATATATACACTACAACATAAACGAGAATCCAAGAATTCTTTCATATTGTAAACCTGTACATTCACCAGGCCTCTGGTTGTTCATGTTCAGCCCCAAGTGACGGATTTCTCTCAATATATCCCATTGGTATTAGCCATCTGCTGTGACATTTGGCCAAACACATTATAAAACAACCAATATTAGTTTTTAAACCAAGTAAAAAGATAAAGTATTTTCCAAAGCATATGTGGAAAGGTAATAGAAGGGGATGTAATACAACTTGACTATTTTTCATAAACATCCTTTATTTAAAGCAAAATCCAGAATCCTTTTTGCTTTAACGTTCAGGCATAGCTAAACATGCTAGTAAATGGCATTTCTTACATATTAGGATAAATTAAGAGGTGCAAAAGGAGTCAGCTTAGGTGGCACTATAGATAAGGTGCTGGATCTAGAGTCAGTAAAACCTGAGTTTAAATCTGGCCTCAGACATTTGCTAGTGAAAATGACCCTGTGCAAATTACTTAAAGTCTGTCTGCTTCAGTTTCCTCATCTGTAAAATGGGGGTAGTGATAGCACCTACCTCCAAGGATTGTTGTTAGGATAAAGGATAAAGTGTGAAGCACACTGCAAACCTTAAAGCACTATAGAAATGCTAGCTATTATTATATAATTAGCTATTCTTAGGTGCAAATCAGTTTTCTGTCTTTAATTTTCCCACCAAAAATCATTAGAATTCCACCTTTCCCCCAGTAATAACAACCAGAACTCTAAGGATTCTTCAAAAGCATGACAGGGCAAGTAGCAGAGGAGTAAACCCACAGATAAGCTCTAAGCAGTCTGATCAAATTTAATGGCTTCTTGGCCATGGCCCCCTGCTGTGAAGTTCACCCTCCTAACTTGAGAGTAGAATGATTTCTCCTCTAGGGTCTGAGCCAGGGCTCAGTCTCCTTTGCACTGATCTTCTCTTCACTACACCGGCGCTCTTTCATTCATGGTGTTTGCAGGATTCCAAAGGAATATCAAGGAAAATTCTCTGAATTAATACTGGGAGTTGCCTAAAGGATTAGTTAAAAATTTACCTGTATTTTTTTCCTAAATGAAAGCTCCATGCATTTATCCTAGTCTGCATAGAATCCAGTAGGATTTTTACTGATTAAAAAACTTTTAATTAATGAAAAAAGTAAGGTTTTTATTGTTCATGTTCTTATGCATTAAGAAGGTAAACATCTGTTATATAAGCCAGTTCCATGGTTTAGGAGACCCATGTAAAATATCACTTGGTTTCTGCATGCTAATATGATGATTCACATGTAAATTTATACTGGGTTTTAAAATATTGCCAACTTACTTATGCCACGGTTGTAGGAAAAATAGATTTCAGTTTCAAGAACAGAAATGCTAGTGAACCTGGAAACTGGAGGCTGATGTAGAAATTTAGGTTGTGTTTAAATTAAAACATTCAGTTTTAATTCAGTGAAAAAAAATCAGTAAAACCAGTTTTCTCATATTTCTGTATCTCATTTTCTGCTTTATAATGTAACCTATCTTTCCACATGTCTACATCTTACCTTCCAAACTATCTTGAAAAGTCCTCCAGAGAAAGAATCATATATTTTAAAAGTTTTCCATCTCCTTCACAACATAGGGACTTGCATATTGTAGGTGCAATGGAAAACAACTGATTGGCTAAATTATTTACCCTTCAATCAATTATTACGGTTTACAGTAGAGAGCATTTTCATTCTCTGCAATTTTTCCTTATATTTTTTTTCCAAGTTAAGACTATCTCGAACCAGGAGAATGTTGTACACAGTAACAGACATGTTGTGTGATGACTAACTTTGATAGACTTAGCCCTTCTCAGCAATGCAAGAATCTAAGACATCTGCAAAAGTCTCATAATGGAAAATGCTATTCACATTCAGAGAAAGAACTATGCAGTTTGAATGCAGATCGAAGCATACTATTTGCTTTTTTTTTTCCTTCTGTTTGTTTTGCTGCTTCTTTCTTGTGGTTTCTCCTATTGGTTCTAATTCTTTACAACATGACTAATGTGCAAATATGTTTAATAGGAATGTATATGTAGAACATATATCAGATTGCGCACCGTCTTGTGAAGGGAGGCAGGAGGGGAGAGGGAGAAAACTTGAAACTCAAAATCCTATGGAAGTGACTGTTGAAAATTAAAAATTAATTAAAATTTTTTAAAAAAGAAATACAAAAAACAAAAAAGACCATCTCCTTTAAAACCAATAGCTTCTAATCAATTGCCTTAGTTTCTCACAAAGTCCCTGTCAGGAACAGAAAATTGTACTGTGTGAGTTCCTAGTCCACTGGAGTATATTAGTTTTTATATTCTTAAGTTATCGTCTATTATCTCCTCTTAAGGTAAAGTACATGGCTAAAAATTTCCCAGAAAGATATGACTAACTTTCTTGGCTGGTATTTAAAAAGGAAAATGTCTCAAAGTATATATAAATATCTTTTAGATACACAACACAAATAAAAACATGTGTATACACATGTGTATACATGTATGAATATATTGCATATGTATATATTATATAATCATATATGCTTAAGTAATATTTTATGTGATTATACTATTGAATATTGCATATTTAAATATTCCATACAAAAAGAATGAACTTTATTACACTTAGTACCTAAAACCCCTATGACCTGCGGATATAATTTTAGCTATTATGACTGACAAAATAAAAAAGAACATCATTTACTTGATTTTTCAGCATTAAAAATAAATGCAATTAAAATGACATATGCATTTCAGAGATGTGTACACAAAGTGCATACACCTTATTTTTTTCCATTTAATAGGTTTTTTAAAAATGTATTGATATACTTTGTCACAACAGATACTTCCCAACAAACACCTACATAAATCCTATTACAAAAGATATTAGACTCAAAAGCAGTTCACTGATTGTTAAGAGAGATGTGTCCTTTAACTCTGACAGCATGCTACTGATAACGAAATCTGTAATTGACTAGTTTTGTTTTAAATTGCTTCCTAAAAGCAAAAATTCAGATATGTCAAAGTCCTTGATGGTTATGAAGAACCATTGGGGGTATATTTCAAGTAATTTTTACTGGGGTCTTAATCTACGTGCTGAGTCATTTAAAAATAGTATTTGAATTAAACTTATGATTTATAAATTGAATTCATGTGATAGAAATATCTTAGTATGAAAATCATGAAGCAGATATTTCCCTAATTAAACTAGTTCATTTACTAAAGATGATAATTTTCTTTGATAAAATCCTAATAAACCCCACACACTTTCCATGTTCAAGTAATAAGGGAAAGCATTTCCTTCCAAAACATTCTACATACAATCTAGTTAAAATGTGGTTTGACTTAAAAGAAATATGTTGTCACTTAAATCACCCAAACCAACTTCATAAAACTATACAGTGATAAAAATCTACTGATAATATACTTTAATATGGCACTTAAATTAAATGTCAACACATAACTGATTTCTTACATTTCTTAGTTGGCAGAGAGACAACGTCACAGTGGTATCATCCAAAAGGGAACTTCTATCGCGATCTTGCCCAAAGCTCTCACCATCTTCAAACAGAAAACTAGAAAAGAAAGACAAGCAAAATAGATTTCTAGCAATATTTTTTAAAATGCACATTAAACTTGACTTGTTGCTTCTTTCACAAAGGAAACTCAAACTAAACATCAATCTATGCTCCATCAAACAGGAAAGAAAAACAATTTTAAGGAGTTTAAGGTGTGAATTTATGTGAAATCTCTCACTCCTGGATGAGATGAGCTCAAGTACACTGGGTTTTTCAGATCCCTTTTTGTATGCGTATTTGGTGTTACAAAAGTCTTGGTACAATTTTAAGCCTTCACATCTTAAAGCTGCACTAGACTTCTGAAATACCCTTTTATTACACTTTAAATGTCACATTCAAGCTTAAAATAACAGCACATGAAGGAACACAAGAGGGCGGGTTTCTACTGCTCTTTTGGGTATAGTGCTAAAACTACTCCCATGAGTATTTCGACCTACACAGGAAAGTCATCATACCATAACAATGAGAAATCTTGTATGTGTGCACTGAGACTACTGTAATGAAGATAAATGAGAACGCCTTGTAGTACAGGAACAATCAAAAATATTATTTAAGATTTTAAAGGGTTCATCAGAAAAGTTTTTCAGAATCAAAAACATTCCTCACACCCTCTTCTTAAAGAACTTCCTATACAGAAGTACTTATTTGTGCAAATGAATGAACATTACCCACACTAATAATTTAGAAGTCAATTCAAATGGAAACCAATGAAAAAACATTGATAGGTCCAAGCTTATAATTTAACATGTTATGAAAAAAAGAGAGGGAAAAAAAGTCACTGAAACAAATTATTTCATCAGATGTTTCAAATTATTCAACCTAATTTTGACAGTACATTCTATTGCTCAAGAGATGATGTTTGCCAATAGGATGTAGAAGTGGGAATAGTATGGGTCAAACAAAATCCAGGAAGGTAATAGTGACCACTCTTACATATAGTGCTCCCTGCTTTTACCACTTTCCTCCTGATTTACAGCACGTAAATCTCTAGTTCGGTAGATTTAATCTCAATAACGATAGGCTTTGAAATCAACATGATATGGCTGCTAACCTAATTTAATTAAAAAAAAAATTGCATCAGCATCCTGTTTTCATCAAGAGTAATTACATTCTTTCTCCCAGCAAGTCAACTAACTTATTACATGCCTACTACGTTCCAGGCATTTTATTTCCTGATTCAACCATTAACATTAATTCCTATCAACATGCTTTTTAATAATCATGATTTAAATTCAACAAAGACAACAAGACAAGAGAGGGAAGTCATTCCTAAAATTACAAAAATAATTACAAAGAACACAAGAACATAAAATATTAATGGGAATGTTGAGATTACAGACTTTGGCTCCTGACTGAACTTGGTGTTAACTTCGAACTGCTTCCCATAGCTACTGAGTCAGAACGGTTAAAAAAATATACCACAGTTTTTTTGTAAATGTTACTCCCACGATCCCATTCCATTCCCCCAAGATGTTTTTCTTTGCTTACTTAGGGAGTGTGCAGATAGGTGGTTTGGAGCGAATGATTTCCTTGTTGACAAGCTCTTTCTCCAAATCTCCTCCAGCCAAACACCAGAGGTAATAAACTTCTTCAATTGATCTTTCTGCTAGGTAATCACTATCAGCATCTATCAACAGAAGTCAAAAGACAATGAATTATCATTTTCTTTCTGCTGTTAATACAAGCAAACAATGAAGGTTATGCATCCTACATTCTTAAAGGTGCATACCAACTAAATAGTAGTCATTTCCTTTAGGAAAACCTAAACTATTTAAGCACCAGGGGTCAGAAGCAGACAGAATAATTATTTGGATTTTTAGTTTTCTATAAGAAAAGGTATGTTTATCTGAATTTTTCTTTCATGGCAAACTACCAGAAAATACAATGCAAACTATCCAGAAAGACATGAACAAAAGTGTTGTCCACTTCAGTTAAAATGCACATTTTACTTCATTAGTAAACAGGGTATACATTAACCAAAACCGTAATTCAGGAAATCTGTTTTCTGTTGGCTTTTTGTTTTGTTTTTTGGAAATCTGTTTGCAAGTTCAGCACATACAAACCCTCCCAGATGAGTGTGGGATTTCAAAAGCTTGCCCTGAGAAGTATTATGCTTGCAAAATGATTAAATGGAACTGCCAATTAAGTGGGCCCAGCTAGGTGGGGCAGTGGATAGGGCACTGGGCTGGATCCATGTCATTCCCACTATGCATGTGCCCCAAAACTTTGTTCTGGTCCCTATTTTCCTCTCTCTATATATTTCCTCATTTAGTGATGTCATTAGCTCCACAGGTTTAATTATTATCTCTTTGCAAATGATGTCCAAATCTACATATCAAACCCTAGTCTCTGTACTTCTCCAACTGACTAGCGAATATTTCAAACTAGATGTCCCATAGACATCTCAAAAAAATGTCTAAAACAAAACTCAACTTTCTCCTCAAAATCTTCCCTTTTCCAAACTTCTCTATTTCTTTCTAGGACATCACCATCCTTCCAGGCACCCAGTTTCATAACCTCATAATTTACTCTTTTAAAAAAATTTTTTTTTCATAATTTACTTTTAATTCCCTACCCCTTACCAGACAAAGCCATTCAGTCACCAAATCTTGTCATTTCTGCCTTCACAACATCTGTTCTCTGTACTCATGTGGTCACCACCCAAGTTCAAACACTTAGGAACTTCTGCCTGGACTATTGCAATGGCCTCCTCATTGGACTCCTGGTCTCTAGCCTTTCCCCTTTACAACTTATTTCACACAGTTTCCAAAGTAATTTTCCCAAAGTACATTTCTCACTATGCCTCTCTTCTCAATAAACATCAATGGCTTCCTGATGCTTCTAGGATCAAATACAATCTCCTCTACTTGGCATTTAAAGCTCTTCACAACCTGGCCCCAAAATACCTTTCCAATCTTATTATGTGCTAATTCTCATCATGTGTTGAAAAAGTTAGCCAAACTGGCTTTCTTAGTGTTACTTCCACAAGATATCCAATCTCCCATCTTCATGGCTTTAGAGTCTGTCTCCCATGTTTAGAAAGCATTCCCTTTTCATCTCCCTCGCTTAGAATCCCTGTCTTTCTTCGAATGCCTTCTGTTTCATATAGCTTTTCCAGATGCTCCTGCTTCTAGCATCTCTCTGCCATGAATTATATTGAATCTGTTTTGGTATCTGTTAATGTGGAAACATTTTGTTTTTCCCAGTAGAATTTAATGTCCTCAATGGGCAAGAGTGTTTCATTTTTATATTTATCTCTACAGTCTACCACTATGCCTGGAACATAAAAAGCACTTAATAAAAGCTTGTTGATTGATTGATTATTAGGAAATTCAGTGTAATGAGTACTGTACTAGGAATCCAGAGGCCCAGCTTCTAATATGAGCACTGAGGTTTTTTTCCAAGCCAATACTGTAGGAATTTAAGCCCCAGCTCACTGGCAATTAGCAGATCTCAGCCTGAATGGTATTATAAGCACCTCCAGAAATAATCATTTCCAAATAATTAACTAGTTATAAAAATCTCATTAATATAATGGACAGTTGATTCTCTACAGTTGGCCAATTAACAACCGAAACGACAGCGCCTTCTTTAAAAGAGGCCCCAATCATTTTTTTCTCCCATGCCTTACCTTTACATAGTTGACTGATGTCTTCAGGCAGAGTTAAATCAGCACACCTCAGAGAAGATGAGAATAGACTGGCGGGTTTGTGGAAGGGTGTATATAAAGGTGACACTTCACTGAATATCTTGTCCCGGAGTAACTCATCTGGAGTTGGCCTTGAGAGACACATTTAAAATACAAAGTAAAAATAAAAGTCATTTTAAAATTCCTTAACTAGCAGAGCGTACAATTCAGCAGAATAATTAAAATTGCAGAATATCTCATTAACTTCATCTCTAGAAGGTGATGAATTGTTTTGGCTACAGAAACTTGCAAAGACTGCCTGTTAAGACTTGGAGGGCAGGCTAATTTGAAATATTTGGGGTTTGTGGAAGAGGGGGAGCATAGTAGGGGGTACTGGCATGTCATTTCAATAGCAGAGGGAACTTTAAGTGATAATGCTCCCTAATGCAAATCAGTGCCTGCTCTGCAAGTTATGATTTAGAGAATTGCCTTGTAGTGACAGCATAGCTGATAGAAAATCAGCCTCCGAATCTGGGAGACCCAAGTTCAAGTCTCTGACACATGTGGGCAAGTCACTTGACCTCTCCAAGCTTCAGAAAATCTGAAACATTAAAGTAAATAATATTAATAATTAAAATCTATACAAAACTTTATAGTAATAAAGCAATTGATTTATATTATCTTATTTGATCCTCATAACTATGTTGTGAAGTAGATAAAGTATTATTATTTCCATTTTACAGATCAAGTGATTTGCCCAACATAAAACATTTATTAAATAATAAAGCTGTGAGTGGACTCTTGGAGATCCAGAGTTCTTTCTCATATATCAAGTTGACTCTCACAGAAAATAAAACATGCTGCTGAGCACAAATATCTATTGTTGGTTTTCATCCTTTACTTCTGAAGAGAACCAATGACATCATAAGGAGGTGTCTTTTGACTCATGCATGAATTGGATGTAAGTGAGGCAGAGTTGTACAAAGTTGTCAGCTTCAATTTTTCTTCCAGTTATCAAAGTCCAGTGGTAGGACTAAAGTCCGGATGACTGACGATGGCCTGTGGTGCAGTGGATGGCCTTGGCATCTTCAATGTAAGACCAAGCTCTAAGGGCCCCATAGTGCCTGCTTCGGCTGCCATCAAAACCTTTGGAACAAATTGTTCTCATCTGCCCATTCCTCCAGGAGAAGTCTTCATATTCTTTGGGGTGATATCCCCCTAACTCACTGATGAGTTTGAGGCCTATGGTTTATCCTCAAGCTGGGTCAGCCCACCTGCTGAGATAGTTGACTGGGGTATGGCAACAGTGCACGCTATAGCTTCTTGGAGCTACCGGCAGGAGCTGGGTGAAGGTGGACACTTTAGGTGGATAAGCAGCCCTGAAAAGGGCTCAGCAGCCCTCACACCAGAGCTGCTAGTCCTCCTGAATACCCCATAGACCCCCACAAATATCTAGAGCAATCAAGTCAAGAGTCATTCAAGTTGAGAGCTGTTGGTGGCCTGAGAGATCTAGCTTAGCTCTTTTCTTTTATGAATGAGGAAAACGAAGCCCAGAGATGTTAAATGACTTCCCTAGTTAGTGAGAAAGCCGAAATTACCAAGACCTTAAGAATTCTTTTTAGATTGCAATGATCATTAATTGGCTGTCTTTCATATTTCTAAGTCTCCTGCTACCTTTTCTGGAAATAACAATGATGATGATGGTGATGATAGCTAACATTTAGATAGCACCTACTATGTGCCAGGCATTGTACTAAATGCTTTACAACAATTATCTCATTTGTTCCTCACAACAAGATGAAGGTGTTGTTATTATCATCCCCATTTTACAGATGAGGAAACTGAGGCAACAAAGATTAAGTGACTTGCCCAGGGTCACACAGCTAATAAGTGTCTAAGGCTGGATTTGAACTCAGGTCTTTCTGACTGAAGGCCCAAACGCTCTATCACTGGGCTACCTAGCTGCCCTGATACTGCTCCCTCTTTCCCCTTCTGCAGTGGTTTAGGTGACACTCCACTTGGACGTGGTGGAATCATTTCATTACATCTAGTCACCTAATTCTATTTCAATGTTTGTTTTCTATGTAATCAATCAATACAAAAACTAAAGTAGAAAAAGAGGTAAAAGATATGTTGCTGTTTAACAAGAGAGGTGTGTTGCTACTTTCGAAAGGAAATGCTATACTCCAAATATTTACTCCAAAGATGTCTTTTCAGTGATGGCACAGCCTTGAAAACGCTAAAGCATTAGTACAAAAATATGAGCTAATAGTTTTATTCCACATAAGAAAATAAAATCTGCTAAACTAAGTTTGTGTCCACTGTGATTCTCAATATCAAGACCCAAATCAGTAGTGTTACCATTGCCCTCATCAGGAGAAATTTAAGTGAGTCATTAACCTCTTAGAAGGGTGGAAAGTGAGGCATTTCTTCAAGAGACTAATCACATTTTCTGGGAGCTCCTAGAAAATCAAAAGAGAAAAAGATTATTTAAAGTTTTGCATTACTCTAAAGTATTTAGTGGGTTCTCTTCATACAACAGAGGTTTTTAATTTAGGGGAAAAAACCCAAATTACTCATTTTCTATACATTTCATATATTTTATATGTATGCATGTGTACATTTATAATAAAATAGCTTAACACAATAGGTTTTGTGGAAAAACATCGAACTAAACTAAGAATAATTTTAAGATTGAAAATTAACTTTTTCCTAAGAAATTTTGTTTGAATTATTTAAGTAAAATGAGAGAAATATCTGAGACTAATACATGATTTTAAAAAAGCTATGTTAAATGAGTATCTTTTATTTATAAGCTTATTATTAACCTTTATGATATCCAGACAACCATGTTCCTCAGCCAAGACTGTTACAGTATCATCCATACAACCTAGAACAGAAAAGCCATGAGAATGAAAACAAAACTTTATTAAGTCACATAAAAGACACACATAAAAAAAAAAATCACAGGCCCCCTTGTATCTTAAAATTTGTGATTTTTTTAAAAAATGTGTTTTAACTTAGTCTACTATATAGTACAGGATATTAAAATTCTTAGGATTTTAACTTTTCCCTTCTGATTCTTTTATTTAAAAAAAATGAAAGCTGCAAATTATTTCTTATAAAGTGTAGGTTCAATTTAAGTACGGTTAAAAGTTATAACACTGAGACAGTGTGAGAAAGTGATTAGGAAGTAGGTTTTGGCTTTCTGCTCTGGGGCGGTTAGGTGGCACAAGTAGACAGAGTGCTGGGCCTGGAGTCTGGAAGACCTGAGTTCAAATGCAGCCTTAGATATTTCCTATCTGTGTGACCCTGGGCAAGTCACTTTCCTCTATTTATCTCAGTTTCCTCAACCATAAAATAAGAATAGTAACAGTACCTACCTCACAGGGTTGTTATAAGGATCAAATGAGATATTATGTGTAAAGCACATAGCACAGTGCTTGGCACACAGTAGATGCTACATAAATGCTCATTTCCTTCCTCTGCCTTCCCTACTCTGATTCAGGAAGACCTGGGTTCCAGCCCTACCATGGCACATGCTGCCTGTGTGACCCCAGACAAATTACTGAACTTCTTGGGGACCTATGCAATTTTCTAAAACTTGCAGAGCAACTGGAGAGGAGACCCTGACTTGTAATGGTAGAGGGACCTTCCTCATCCTTCATTCCCTCCACTGATGAAATCAAATGTCAGAAGGCTTGCTCTCCCCCTCCCCCCAAAAAACAAATTAGAACATATGAAAGCATGGAATCTTTTTAAAAAAATAAATATCTTTTTTGTTTTTACATCACCTAAATCACCCCTTGTATCCCTCCCTATTCACTTTCCCAGAGAGCCATCTTCCCTGGGAATTAAGATGTTTCCAATGGATAGAACCAGGCACTGTAGACTATTTTAGAGAACGAAAAAATAATTCTTGATACTGATAAAATCTTTGGATTTAAGTACAGAACAAGTTCATACAATTTTATTCATGTGACTTATACTCTAAACTTATTTCTGGACTTGGGATACAGATCTGTTAACATGATTATTAGTTTTGGATGTATGCTCTCTTTTCATTTATCCATATATGAGTTTGAATGCAAACATGTAGCCCTGTTATATATGGATGGGGGAAGGGAATGAACCTTTCTCATAGATTAAGGAAAGGACTCTAATTATCCTATATTAATTCTTTATCACATTTGTTCCAAACAGAGAGGCAGTGGGTCTTAATAGTATTAAGAGATGTATTCCAAAACACAACATGATTCAAGCAAAGAGAATTTACTTTTCATTATTGTTTGATTCATTAATTATTAACATATTATTCATTCTTATTTGTATGGCATAACTAGGCAGCAAAATGATTACTAGAACATGGGACTTGGAGTGAGGAAGATCTAGGTTCAAATCTCGTCCCAGACACTTACTACCTGTTTGACCTTAGGCCAAGTGACTTAACCTCTGATGGCTCAGTTTTCTCATCTATAAAATGGGGATAATAGCACCTATTTCACAGGGTTGTTGTGAGGATTAAATGAGTTAACACACATAAAAGCACTTTGCAAACTTTAAAGTGCTATATAAATATCATTATTTAGAAATTGGTCAATTTCCAATGGCACTGTTGGTCGGTCATAAGACAAGAAAATGAAGAAAGCACTGTTATGACATTCAAGAATTATATCTCCAACTCTCCCAAGCCATTATATATATATTAGAAACCTAGAAACAGAACATAAATGTTTCAATACATGAATGCTCTTTATTCCCACAGGAAAAGAACTCTAAGTATGTACTTATCACAAGCTATAGGCTCTTAGGTAGCTCCCTCATTTTACATTTAAGGAAAGAGAGGTTAAGTGACTTGCCAAAGGTCATACAGTAAATGTTAGTGTTAAGATTTGAACCCAGGTTTGAAGATTTGTAACTTCTAATCCAGTGTTCTTACCACAGCACCACAAGTCCAGAGCAGTAACTTCATGAACAAAAGATAGAATATTAAACTTATGACACTTACCTAATGTAAGCAAAAACTTTAGCCTTTCAGAAATATCCAGGCCCTGAAATAACTTCCTTCCCTAAATGAAATAATGAAATATTAGATGAATAAATGAAAGTAAATGTTTGCATTTTTTCCAATGAAGCCTTTTAGTTTTTTAACTGAAAACAATTTTAATAGAGATATTCATTCTAGTTTTTTCTGCTTAGGCTTTCTATTACTATCCCATTGCCTTATTAAATCTATTTAAAGTCAAACTAAAAAATACAATTTAAATATTTTAAAATCTTATGTTTGATAACAAAACACATAGTATCCAAGTAATATTTCTAAAAGTAAAAAAAAAAAAGTTGCTAAAAACATGGAGAAACATAGTGAATAAAAAGATGGCCTTAAAGTCAAGAAGAACTGGGTTTAAGTTTTACCTCTACGACATAATGGCTGTGTGACCCTGGGCAGGTGACCCAACAACCTCTCGGTGCTCCAGGCAAAAATCCAAGGCTTTAAGTTTCAGGGAAACTGTTCAACTGCATTGGTAGAGGGAGTTTTCTCACCTGGGTGTTCCCTATACCAGTGGTGCCAAACTCAAATATAAACAGGGGCCACTAAACTGAACCTAAGGATCCCTATGGGCTACAGGCTGACTAAGAAAACCACAAATTAACATTATCTACTTTAGGTTGTATTTTTATTTATTTTATTAAACATTTTCTAATGACATTTTAATTTGCTATCCACGGTTCCCAAGTTTGACACCTCTGGACTAGATGACCCTGAGGTTCTTCCACCTTTAAGATTCTGCGATTCTCTGACCTTTTCCTTCTTCACTGTGCCATGGGAGTAATTTGGGGTTTCCAAAGGTCATGCCAAGAAAAGGAAGCTTGAGTAGGTCCTACCAAACTGGGAAGGCTTTATGCATCTTCATGCTGTATGTTTGTCATCCAAAGATCATACTGGGTAAGTCTGAAAAGGCTCATCATCAAAGGAGTTGGTGGAAAGAGGACCCAATTCAATGCAATGCAATCCAATCTAATAGGTATTTACTAAGTGTCTACTCTTTGTTAAGCGCTGATGTAGGGGCTGTAGGTACAAAGATTAAAATAAAAACCCAAAAGGAGGCACTATGCCAGTATGTGTGGCATAGAGGACAGTGGACTGAACTTGAACCTGAGAGTCAGGGAGACAGGTCTGAATCATGCCTCACACACTTACTATCAATTTATAATGCACAAGATTATTTTAAAAATCAAAGGAGACGTGGGACAAAAAAAGCTTTGCAAAACAAAAAATAGTATGTACATACGAATTATTCTTCTTATTACTATTATTAGAGCAGAATGGCTCCCTGAAGTTTACGTAAATAGAGGTTTATTAATAACACTTGGAATTATAAAATGGGATAATCTCAATGCGAGTACTACAGAAAAGATTCAGAAGACAACTAATGGGAGAAAAATAAGTTTCATTATGGACTGATATTTCTCTTTTTTTTTTGGCTAGGCAATGGGGTTAAGTGACTTGCCCAGGATCACACAGCTAGTAAGTGTCAAGTGTTTCGTCTGAGGCCGGATTTGAATTCAGGTCCTTCTGAATCCAAGGCTGGTGCTCTATCTACTGCACCACCTCGCTGCCCCTTGGACTGATATTTCTCATTTGTGGTTCTTATCTGTGAAAAACGAAAGAATGGTATATACCCACAACACAGAAACTGTAAGAATTAATGAGATAATATTTTCAAAGTATTTTCAAGAATTCCTAATAGAGCTGCAAAGATAGGTTGTCCCAAAAGTCTCACTTTTAAGTATTAATGCTTAAATGACATTAAAGCTTTTATTAAGGTTTTTAATAATTTTAATTTTAAAATTAAGGATATTAGCAATTAATAAATTAGATATAATTTATTAATAGTGAATATTAAGACAAATAATTTCAAACTTCAGAGACTTTGGGGATACTCTGTATGCAAATAACTCGGTATAGATAAATGTTGTGGTTTTTTTTTTTAATTCCAGTCAATGTAAAAATATGATATTTTCCCCAGTTATATATGCAGGAAATGAAAACAGATTTATACTACTTTGTTCTAAAAAAATATTATCCCAAAATCTATAAAAACTGTTTTTGTTGGTCTAATAGTCCCCTCCAATTCTTCAACCCAGCCGTTGGTTACATACCATACAAAGTTCAAATAAAATAATTCCAAGGGACCATACGTCAGATTTGGGGCCAGAAGGCAATAGCTTTTCACGTGGTGTGTGGTCACTGGGTTTGGCGATTCCTTGTGCAATGACCTCAGGTGCTAGGTAAGATGGGTACCTACAAGAGGATATTAATGTAACTAACACTTAATCGAAACAGATCAAGAACTCTGGAAGATAAAACAATATGCTCTTAATACAAACACAGGAAGTTTCAAGAACAAGATGACCTTGGCAAGAGCCAAGTGGAACTGTGAACCAACCACAGGAATTGGGAGAGTGCTACCTCCCTAGGGATCCAAAAGTCATTATAGGCCTAAAAAGATTTTAATATTCTTTGCCTCTTCCTCTTGCATTAATGCCTTGTTTTTTCTTCCCTCCCTACTTCTTCTCGTATTGCCTCTCCCATTTCCTCTAAATGGCTACTACTTTCTCACAGTCTTATCTTTTCTCCTTTAAAATACTGCTTAAAGTGTACCTTATCATTTATCTTCTCTTGGAACTCGGAAATTCCACTATTTTGTGAAGTAATCCAACCTTTGGTTACAAGGGAATTCGAGAATTTTGTACTTAGATTTCAAGAGAGAAGTGGAATTAATATAGTTTTAAGTAAACACACAGACACAGACACAAAAACCAGTTAATTTCAATGTGGATAGAATTTTATTCTGCTGTATTTTAGTTTGTTTATGCTCTTTTTTCGTTTATCGCTAGGTTAAGTTGAGAACATCAGCACCTATTTGTTGTTGTTCAGTCGTTTCAGCGTTGTCTGACTCTTTGTGACCACATTTAGGAGTTTTCTTGGCAAAGACACGGAGTGGTTTGCCATTTCCTTCTCCAGTT
Source organism: Vombatus ursinus (assembly GCF_900497805.2). NCBI lineage: Eukaryota > Metazoa > Chordata > Mammalia > Diprotodontia > Vombatidae > Vombatus > Vombatus ursinus. The sequence goes on from NW_020954599.1 coordinate 12,072,036, forward strand.
CATTTTACAGATGAGGAAACTGAGGCAAACAGGGTGAAGTGATTTGTCCAGGGTCACAGCTAGTAAGCGTCTGAGACTCCAGGCCTGGTAATCTATCCACCATGCCACCTAGCTTCCCTTGTTTAGATGCCTTAATGACATGGCACAATGTGGATCCCGGGAAACAGTCATTCCTTCTTCCTCTCCCCTTCCTCTACGTAATGCTGCCTGTACTATTTATTTATACAGAAAAATGTAGCAAAATTAAATAAGTAAAAATCACTTTAAAAAATTTAGAATGAAGATAATACCAATCTATTACTTTGTCAATTTATTTTTATTTTCCAGAAATGCAAATTAACTATCCATTACTCTACTTTGTTACATCTCTGGTGAATGAGTATGGTGACCAACCCCAAATGGGCCATTAGTTTTCCACAGGGATGTGTGATATTTATTTTCCTTCCTTCCTTCCTTTCTTCTTTTTTCCTAGGCAATGGGGTTAAGTGCCTTGGCCAGGGTCATACAGCTAGTAAGTATCAAGTGTCTGAGGCCAGATTTGATGAGGTCCTCCTGACTCCAGGGTTGGTGATCTATCCACTATGCCACCTAGCTACTCCCGATGTGTGATATTTCTAAGAATATATAATTGGTGAGAGAAACTGTCATAACTCAGGACAAAAGATGATAGATGATATGGCCCCAAGAAGATGATATAGGTATATAAGAGGGCCTAGTTTTAAATCTTGCCTCTGATACCCCCTATTTGTGCAACCCCGGACAAGTCACTAAAAATCCCTGAGTCTCAGTTTCCTCATCTGTAAAAAGAGAAGGTTGAATAAGATAAATTCTGAGACTCCTTCTTACTCTACTAAAGTTGTTAACCAATGAGTAGCATAGTAGCATTGCCACTTCAAAAACTTCTCACTGGTGATCTCTTAAAAAGTGAACATCAATACTAAAGCTCAGCTCTAGGAATATTAATTCTTTTAAGAAGGGATGAGAATGAATTAAAATAATATGGATTGGTAATGTTCTTGGTTCTGGTCTTTTCAGCCAGCTATTCATTTGTTTTTTTTCTCTTAAACTGTAATCACTCAACAAACACTTATTAAGTGCCTACCTATGTGCCAGGCACTGTGCTAAGCACTGAGGATACAAAGAAAAGCACAAGAATGTCCCTGTTCTTAAGGAGGTCACAAACAAGCAATGACAATAAGTAGAAAATATCTTTGAGTGCAGCTGACCAGGTAAATAGAACACAGGCTTTCATCATCATCATCATCTCTCTCTCTCTCTGGTGTTTTAACAATATACTTAGCTACTTGGCCAGTTGAAATGAAAGCTCAGAACCCTAAAACAGATGTTAACAGTTTACTTTTTTTTTTTTGGTTCCTTAAAATTTGCTTTTTGAACCAACTGCAAGTTTCTTCTGGGGTAAATATTTTCTTTCATGCCTTAGCTATTTGATCACTTTATTTTTCCTGGATAATGTTTCATGTTTTGCTCTTTGATAGTTTCGGGCGACACTAAAGGTCTCAGACTTCAAAGGAAGCTAGACCTCGTGGTAACCTAAGACCACTTCTACCACTTCCAATTTTAAATTCAGGTTCAATTCTTCAAGCTGCCTGGTATGCTTTGAGCAAGTCACTTCCTCTCCTCCTCACTGTCTGGTCCCATTAAAACCCAGAGCATTTTGAGGGGGAAATTTAAAGTTTATTTTTTTTAAATCAGTCCTTTCATAAAGGCTTGCTTTTAAATTTTCTCTTTTTAAATAGGAACTTGACAAACATCAACAAATATAAACATTTCCGTACACAAAGAGAAAAAAGGATTGTATATAAATGATGTATTGCAATTACATGCAACTTGTTATTTAAAGTATATATTAGATTAAACACAGTGCCAACTGCCTTCCTTATTTGTGTCCCTTTTTGATTGATTTGATTTTCTTTCTTTCTTCCTCTCTCTCTTTTTTGGACCTCCCTTATCCCTTGCAGTTGACCCCCTCACAAAAATTAAGTTCTCCCTATTAACAAGTAAGTAGGATACATCTATGGCTGAGACTAAAAAACGTCTGGCTCATTCTGCATTGCCAGTCCATCACCTTTCTGCTAAGATGCGGGAAACCTGGCTTCACTGGTTTCGGAAGGTTTCAACCTTCTGGAGCCATGACCGTACCATTCAGAGTTCTTAAAGTTGTTTTCCTTTATAACACTGCAGTTATTACATATTTCATATTCATACATATTTCACTCTTCCATCAGTTCATACGAGTCTCCCCAAGTTTACCTGAATCTGTCCCTTCTGTCATTTCTTACACTACTGTAATAATATTCCATCAAATCCATGTTCCATAACTTGTTCAATCATTCCCCTGCTGAGGGAAACCCACTTGGTTTCCAGTTCTTTTCTAGAAACCTCATCCAGACGCCGAGCATTGGCTTTACACGTCCCTTTAATCATTTTAATCTTCTCTTTATGATCCTCCAAAGCTGGAGTTTGTTTTGCTTTCTGACAATTGCTACCCCAACCCCACCCTCCTTCTTAAAACCTCTTTTTCCTCTCTCCTTGTGTCTGCCTATTGCCTTATTGGACTTCCTATTTTTCAGTGAGAGCCCAACCCTTCTTTGTCCAGTTTAGCCAAAAGTGAGATTCATAAGGTGCCCACTCCCCTACACATTTCCTTTGTGTATTCTTCTTGGGCACTCAAATGTGAAAAATAATTCTACCACCCTTTATTTCATTTCTTTCCCTTTTTTCTCTCTTAAAGCTAACAAAAAAAAAGAACAAAACCAATAATACCCTGTGTTTATATGTATTATTTTTTATTCTAAAGGGGCACTTGTTTCTTCTCTCCTTACTAGTTGGTAAACACTTTCATCTTCATTTAGCCCCTTACACATGGCCAAATTTATTTACTTTTCTAGAGTTCTCTTGTCTTCTGTATTTCACTTTCAGAACTCTTCAAAAATATCAGGAGTGTTAGAAATCACCTCTTCTATTAATGGTCCATATTTACCTCTGTAGAATTATACTTTGTTTTGCAGATTAAGTTATTCTGCACCATCAATTTTCATTTTTTATAGCTGCATAACGGTCTTATGTTATCTTGACTATGGTTCCTTGGTACTCAAACTCTGTTTCTGGATGCCTGTAGTAATTTTTTTCTTTGGCTGGAAGCTATAAATTTTGCCCATGATGTGCCTGGGTATTTTTAATTTGGATTTTCTTCCAGGAAGTGGACAATGGCCTTTCTGTTTTTACTTTGCCCTTTAACCCTGCTCAAAGTACTCACCTATGTGAATTTGGCTCGGTGAAATTGGGTTAGGTTTGAGCCCCATGGTATGTTCCTGGTCAGAGTACCCACAGGCTTCAGTTCCTAGGAGATCCAAGTGGGTGTAGGCCCCCTCTAACCTCCAGCTTCAGACCATTTGTCGGAGTTTTCCCTGACTTTTATTTCCTTGGTTGTAACCCCTCCTATCCCAGGCATTTTCTGGTGCTGTCTGGGGCTGCAGGGAGGAGCAACTGACTGACACGTCTCTTTGATCTTCTCGATCACTGAGCTTCTAGTGCTAAAGTATACATGGGAGAGCCGGAGTCCACCATGACATTTCACATCACTAGCTTAAATGCAAAGTGATCATCAAGGTTTGTTTGAAAAGAAGAGTATCATGCAGGGTGGAAATGTTTTTAGAAAGCACTTTCTCAGAGCCAATGATTACATGCCATGAAGCTTTTCCCCTTCCTACTCCTCTGCCAAAGGAAGCTGGAGAGGGAGAGAGAGAGAAAGAAAAGAAGAGAGAAGAAAAGGAGAAGAAGCCCCAGGATAGAGCCCTGGGTTTGCCCATGATCAGGGGGTACTACATGAATGATGATCATCTGCGCTTCCTAAATCTACACATCTGCACCTAGCCCACAGCCATCTGAAACTCGACATGACTACAACAGAACTTTTATCTTTCCCCTAAAACTCACTCGCCTTTCTCCCTAAAGTCCCCTTTTCGGTCAAAAGCACCATCATATATCTAGTGAAGCAAGTGGGCAAGCGTGGACTCATTCTCATTTCTTCACTCTCCCCCACTCCCTACATGCTTCTGCACAGCTATCTCTCACATCCATCCCCATCTTTTCATCCCCACATCCAGAACACTACTTCAGGCCCTCATCGCCTCTCCTGTAAAAGCCTCCTAACTGGTCTTCCTATTTTCAGTCTCTGCCAAGGTAAGACAGGACTCTACCAAGTCCTAAGATATAGACATGACCACACCATTCCTATTCTCAAGAAACATCAGTAGCTCCCCAGTTTCTAGAATGAAATATAAACTACGATCACAGGACCATAAATATAGAGTTAGAAGGAACTTTAGAAGCCACTGAGTTCATGCCTTCATTTTACAGGTGAGTAAAAGTGACACACAGAAACTGAACATTTTATATAAAAACGTATTCAACTAAATACAGTTGTGATGGTATTTCTTGGAGACTAATGTGTTCCTTTACACAGTAGAAATGGCAAAGGTTATTTTTTGAAACTACCTTTAGGTTTCTAGGTATGGATTTTGATGCCATAAGCTCTGATTTTCACTAAAATTCTACTCAAATCTCCCTGTGTCAACAAAAGACTAGGTTCTGTCCTTTTCACCATCTCTTTCTCTCTCTCCCTTCCCCTCCCTCCCTCCCTCTATGTGAATATCTATATACATATACACATCATACATAATACAAAATTATGAATTATATATTCACATACATGTATATGTATAAATACATACGTGTATACATATGTGTATATGTGTATTGTACACACACATACAGTGTTGTTCTTTACTCATTTCAATCATGTCCTACTCTTCATTGCCTCATTTGGGGTTTTCTTGGCCAAGGTACTGGAGTGGTTTGCCATTTCCTTCTCTAGCTCATTTTACAGATGAGCAACTGAGGCAAGCAGGGTTAAGTGACTTGCCCAGGATCAACACAACTAGTAAGTATCTGAAGCCAAATCTGAACTCAGGTATCCAAAAAATTCTGGTCCATGCCATGACAATTCAAGTCACACGTGATATGATGAAAATTCAAAGCCTGTAGTGGTAACAATACACAGGAGGCTAAATTTTCAAATGTAGATGGACTCAATTTTCAAACCCCTCAGGGCAGACAAATGCATTGTTCCACTTAGCTCTGCTTTGCACATTTTACACATAAACGGTATCTGTTAGTAAGATCCTGGTTTATTTTCTTGCTCTTATATTTATCTCTAAATGAAATTAAACTATATTCATCATTGAAAGAGGGCTTTGTTGTGGAATGCCTGCCCAGAATTCTATAAAGGCCTACTTGTCAATCCAAAGAAGGCCAAGATTTGCTGATTTCTAGGGCATTGTGAATTATTCATTAATTTTTCTCTTTAAAAAAAAAAAAAGAACACAGGCAAAATTCAGGTACTCTTAACAATAATAAAATAATAATAATAGTTAGAATTACATATGAGTGGCAGCTAGGTGGTGCAGTGGATAAAGTATCAGACCTGGAATCAGGAAGACTCATCTTCCTGAGTTAAAATCTGGCCTCAGACACTAGCTAGATGACTCTGCACAAGTCACGGAAACTTGTCTGCCTCGGGTCCCTCATCTGTAAAAATGAGCTGGAGAAGGAAATAACAAACCACTCCAGTATCCTTACCAAGAAAAGACTGCCTTTCTTGCCAAGAAAAACCCAAATGGGGTCACAAAGAGTCAGATATGACTGAAACAACAAAATGTATACAACACCTAAAGTTTGTAAAATGCTTTCACATTTGAGGGAGATGGTTAAAGAGTTTGTCCTTTACTGCTAAATAACTATGTGTCAGGCATATTAATCAATACTTTTAGACCATATAAAATAACTAGACAGTATTAAAAAAAAATGAGTTTACCTTCTAAAACAGACACAGTAACTACATGAATGTAAACAGAAAACACTTTTTATGCAAAGTTATAACTGAAGTAATATTTATTGTGCATGGGTAGTTAAACTAATAAAATTAAAAAATGACAATTTTACCTAAGTAATCTATTTATGTAATACCATCCCAATTAAATTACTAAAAAATTATCTTACTGAGTCAGAAAAACATAACAGGGTTCATTTGGAAGAGCAGAGGGTCAAGAACTTCAAGGAAACCAGGGGAAAAGATGTGAAGGAACTAGATTCAGTAGTATCAGACCTTAAACCATATTATGAGAGCAATGTGGAAGTGCAAAATGGATCATTTTGACCATTTTAAATGAAAAATTCCCTATATAAATGAAACCTATGCAGCCAAGAATAGAGGGAATGAAGAAAAATTAGGGAAAAAAAAACTCACAATTTCCCAGACAGAATGTGATCGAGTCAGAATATTGTTGTGGTGTAGAAAATGATGAGATGGTAGATTTAGAAAAATATGGAAAGACTTGGACTTATGAAAGTAGATGCTATCCATCTACAGAGAAACAAATGACAAGTAGAAATAAGCATAATGCTGTTAGCACTATCCTTTAAAATTATTTATAAATATAGAAATGATATAGCATTGCTGAAATCTCAAAGTTGTAAAATGTTTATTCTTACCCTATTGGGAAATCAACATCAACACCATGGGCTGTCATGTGGTAAAGTCCAAACTTAGCCAGTTTAATATGTTCCTATAAGAGAAAAAGGAGATGAAATCTTTGGAAAAAAAGTGTAGCACAGGAAATTCCAATAACGTGATAAATGAAACCCATTACACCAACAAGTCAACTGATAAAAACTATTTCATCAATTTTTCACAAGTCTAACAAAACAAGCCATAGAAGTTTAATTTTTAGATATGCTGTAAAAAATAAAATGCCCAAATGAGAGGTTTTCAGTCATTTTCAGTTGTGTCCAACTCTGTGACTCCATCTGGGATTTTCTCGGCAAAGATACTAGAGTAGTTTGTCATTTCCTTCTCCAGATCATTTTACAGATAAGGAAACTGAGGCCAACAGAGTTAAGTGACTTGTCCAGGGTGACACAGCTAGTAAGTGTTTGAGGACAGATTTGAACTCAGGAATATGAGTCTTCCAAACTCCAGGATCAGCACACTCACTCACTCACTCACTCTCTCTCTCTCTCTCTCTCTTTCTGTATAGCTTGATAGATAGAAAGATAAAGTCGCAAGAACATTGCTTGTGGAATCAGAGGACCTGGGTTCCCTTTAATTTCCTCATCTCTAAAGTGAAACAATTGAAATGGATGTCTCTAAGGTTCCTTTCAGTTCTAGCCTGTGACTACATGATCTTAAAGATTTTCCTTTCTCTTTTGGACTCCTTGGTGGGGATGCCATGTACCTACTTCCAATAAGAATTTTCATTTCCCTATACTGTAAAAAGAAACCTGACGCTGGGTCTTTACCTGGAAATGACTGGTTTTCAACCCTTCAAGACTGTGTTAAGCCAGTGATCAAGCTTTGCAGCATCCCCTTGTGTTTTGTAAGCATGAAGTCAAGCACAATTATTAATGGGTAGCAACCCATTCTGGCTAGCAACAAAACTCTAATCTTCACAAGCCTTTAAGTTTTCCTTTGGCATTTTTATCTCTTAAGGCTTTTATAATAATCATCATCACTTCCTTTACAGTACATTATGGCTTTTGAATGTTTTAGCAAGTCACTTGAATTTTTAAATGAATACAGGTGATTAAAAGAATTCTATTTAAGGATGGCCCTCGGGAAGAAGGGAGGATTTAATGGGAAATATGGGTAGAATTAAAAAAAAAACTATCAATACAAATTTAGTTTATAAAAGGAAAAAAATTGTACTCCACTCTAAGAAAAACGCAAGTTGGTAACACTGTTCTTTGTTATGTGCCTTCTAACACCAGGTTTATGAGCTTGAGATATGAAGGGGAGAGGCAGGAAACAAAGAAAAGTGGCAGTCTCACTTTTCTATCACTATTACTTCTGAACTGAATTCTCAAGGGGGGCTTGCCAACAACTGTTCTCAGATGCTAAGCACGCTGAACAAAATTACAACTTCTCCTGTAAATTCTGCCCTCCTGCTCTTGGAGGGGATGTGGGACAGATCAGTAATCCCCCATATAATTTCCAAGTAAAGAAGCACTCTACTGAAAAAATATGAAAGAAAATAGCACTGAGATCTCAGGAGGGAAAAGTAAACAAACACACAAAAATAGAGTTCTTAACTCCAGTTTTTCTTAGCAGTGGAACAAATAGTCTGGGAGACCATCTAAATAAATATGATTCCAAAAAGGGAGAAAAGGGCATCATTTCATTCGTTACAGAAAAGTGGACCCAGGAAAGGACCTGAATCCATGGAGAGTAGGGCACTTAAACGATGAATATGTGACTTTATGCAATTTATAAATGATGTAAGAATCACCTAAATGTTATTTTTATATCCATTGGAATTGGGGGTGGCACAACCTAAAGATTCTTGTAATAATTTCTTACTGCCAAACAAACATTAAGGGATACTGATTCTAGGAATCTCTAACCTCTAAGACAAAACAAACGTTCTTCTGTGGAAGCACTGTGTGTAATGGAGGGAGCGCTGGACTTGGGAGTGAACAGAGCTTGTTTAACATGCTACACGTACCAGCTGTGTGATTGTGGACAAGTCCCCTAAATTCTCTGAGCCTCTTTCTTTATTTATAAAAATAGGATTATGCCTTTAGTGCTTGCCTGACAAGGTGGATGTGAGGCTCAGAGATGACACATATAAAGGCTTTTGTAAACTTTTACAACACTATTTTATCAATGTCCCTTGTTGCTGGGATGTTTCTAGCATTCATCGTCTGCCTGCCTGTACCCCCCCAGTCCCCTCAGCAACATTACCTCTTGATCCAGCAGAATGTTGTGAGGGGACAGAGCTCGATGCACCATTCCATGTTGGTTCATATACTGCAACCCCTGGAGGACCTCAAATGCAATGCATAACACTTTCAAAGGGCTACAAAAGAACACATAAAAACACACCCCATCAGTCAGACTGACAGAGACTTTGCTTTAAAGAATGAAGCAAGGACTATTGGGAAGGCCATGCTTTTCTGTTAAAGCTGTTCTGCAGCACAAGTCTTTTTTTTTTTTTTTTTTAATCACAAAAACCTGTGGGGAGACCTGTTGCACTTTCCCCACATCAAAATTAGATACTTTCAAGCAATATCTCATAATACGTATTTTGTGGATTCCTGGTTATGTGACCACTGATTCTGCCAAAAGTCAGACCTGCTGTGTTCCCCTCCTGGCTGTGCTTTTGACTTTGGACATCGCCATGCCTCAGCTGCTTCTCACCTTGGAACGTCCCTCAGCGCCTGGGACCTTCTTAACATCTGGAACATTTCCCTTCCCTCTGCGCCACACCCTCCCCCAACTTCACCCAACTCACACACATGCTGGTCTCTTTCTCCTATCAGCGAGTTCCTTCCATGGTTTCCATTTTGGGCATGTGCTCAGGCTAGCCATGTTTCATTTCACTCTTGTCTGTACTTCTGATTCTCTGGACCTGTCCATCAGACCCTAGTGTGGGCACCTCCTTTTCCACCCTCTTTTCAAACCCCCTTTATATGCTGTCTCTCCTCATTAAAATGGAAGCTCCTTGAGGGCAGAACTGTCTTTGTTGTTGCTTGTATTTGTATCTCCAATGCTTAACACACTGTTTAGCACATAGCAAACATTAATACATACTTGTTGGGGGCAGCTAGGTGGTGCAGTGGATAGAACACTGGTCCTGGAGTCAGGAGGACCTGAGTTCAAATCCAGTCTCAGACACATAACACTTACTAGCTGTGTGACCCAGGGCAAGTCACTTAACCCCACTGCCTAGCCACAAAAAATAAATAAATAAATACATACATACTTGTTTCCTGACTGTTGTACATCCTCATGATTCACTCACCATTGAGTGTAGCTGAATTTTCAAGGGGCTAAAACTTCAGTTATAGACTTCAGCATTTCTCAGGGTAAGGTACACGTTAGCCTGGTTGGCTTGGATTTCTCTTTACAAAAATTCTGATTATACTTGATACCTGCTTTATAGAAGTTAGCCCCTACTAGCTGCTTCAATTATTCATTAGGTGAATTTTCTCTGCTTCTACTCCTTGTCCACTACTACCGTTTTCAGAAAGAATCTTACTACAAAAATGGTTCATAATAATGAAAATGCCAATGCAAGGATATAAGACAACCCCAAAGGCCTCATGATGGAAAATGCTATCCACATCCATGGGAAGAACTATGGAGTTTGAATGCAGATCGAAGCATACTATCTGCTTTTTTTTTCTTCTGTTTTGTTTTGTTTCCTCTTTCTGGTGGTTCCTCCTATTGGTTCTAATTCTTCCTTACAACATGACTAATGTGAAAATAAAAAAGCAAAAGAAAAGAAAATGAAGTTCTCGAGCCTCTTGGAATATTGAATTGACTGAACAGTTCACTTTTACTTAGGCTATGGGTAGGAATTCTAGCTCTAATGCAAAGGATGAGGCACAAAAAGATCTTCCGCCAGAGCAGCAGTTCCCAACCTTTAGGGTCCTGATCTTGGAATCCATGTATGTACTAATAATCTTTTTCATCCTTGGCACCAATGGAATACACAATGTGACACAATATAATAAACAACTATATCTCCAATGGACTGAATATGGTTCACAAATACAGACAGTGCTATTTTTCAAAAGTACATTGACATGATTTTAAAAAAAAGTCGATTTAAACATGTGAGTAAATTCACAGGGGTTTTTTGTCTTCATTAAATTTTCTCTATCAATATCAACTTATAACTAAGGTCATGTGGGATTTTTTTTTATTACATTAAAAAGTGGTCCTCATGCTCAAAAACACAAGGAACCTTATGCCCTATGGTAATAGGTATTTAATTTGAAGATAATTCAATTTGACAAACATTTATTATATATGTTTTTGAAATGCACACCACTAAACTGTGGTGGGCATCAGACTTCCAAAAATTAAAAGCAACAGTTTCTGCCCTCAAATCACATGTCTAAGTCCATGGCCCCAAGCTTCCCAATTTTACATATGTTGTATTCCAGTTATCTGTCTCTTCTTATTGAAAAGTTCACTGTCTTCTTGATTAACATTCCTTGGTAAACAATTTCTGTGTTTCTTTTGGTGGCTTGAAGTAATTTTTCCTATAAGATATGAATTTCATTATAATATTTCTATTATCGTGCTATTTTTCAGTTGATCAGTTATGTCCAACCCTTCATGACCCCCTGGGATCAAACTGTCCACAGGTTTTTCTTGGCAAAGATACTGGAGTAGTTGGCCATTTCATCTTCCTTTCTTAAGGCAAACAAAGATTAAGTGATTTGCCCAGGGTCACGTAGCTGGAAAGTGTCTGCAGCCATATTTGCACTCAGGTCTTTCTGACTCCAGGCCTACCACTATATCCAATGAGCCACTTGAAAGCCTCCTATAATATTTCTAGAAGAATTGAACCTTGAGTTTTTCCTTTTTAGGACCCAATGGATTCTATTAATTCATTGCAACTTTTTTTTTTGTTAGGTCTGTGAAGTTTGTTTTGTTCATTTCCTAAATTTCTATGTTCAAAATCTTTTTTGTTTTGTTTGCAATTATTGTAAAGCATTTTTTCTTCAGGCAGGTCATTTGATTCTACATGTTTTCCAATTCTTTGAATAATTAAATGATTGGTTTGTGCCAATATTTCCCCCAGTAGAGGTTTGCTGCCTAAAATTTTGTTTTCTTCACTAGTAAGTATCTTGTTAATTAAGTTAACAGACGTCAAGTTCTTTGTAAATCTTAAAGTATTACATAAGTGCTAATTGCTATTATTATTATATTTTCCATATTAGTCACTTGCTTTATTTTTTTCCTCCTGATTTGGGGTGGGAGGGGAGAGCACTTCTTAATTTTAGCTTTTCTCACACTATTTATTATTTTAAGCTCTTATTTGATCTTATGATTTTTCTCTTTAATTCAATTCCTCTGCAATTTCTTTGAATTTATTCATTTGAAGATGTTATTTAGAGATGTCTTAAATGGTTTCTTTTTCCATCTGCTTTGCTTCTGGTACAATTCTTCTGGTTCAATTGCTTTAGAGTACTCTTTAATTGTACTGTTATTCCAATTTACTGATTTTTTTTAAACTTCGTTTAATTTTTCTTTTCTTGTGTGTTTTTCAAAACTGTTTTTCTTCACTTTGGCACTTGTGTGTTTTGAAGTATATATGAGAAGGCAAGCTCCCTTTAATCTGCTCATCATTTTAACTGAAAAGCCCCATTTCCCCCTCAACCCTTTGAAATCTGACTTCCAACCCTACCACTCAACTAAAATCGCTGTCTTTTACTCTATGTGAAGACATTGTCCTTAGTATTGATGAAATTAATGCACATGAATGCTGATTTACAAATAATCCATTTACTGTGGTCATCTTCCACTCCTATGTCTTTAGCTTCCTCTTGTTTCCATGTGAAGGAAAAAAAGGAAACAAAATTGGAAACTTGTGAGAACTTTTGGGCCAGGAGTGAAGTTGCAGATGAAGACATGAAAAGCAGAAACAGCTTCCAGAGAAGGCTCAAATCTCCCTACAAGGTTACCTCCCTCCAACCCTAGGCCCCGAACATTCTCTCACACATGGCCTATATGATTTAATTTGAGCTTCCCTTGCTTGAAATCTCCACCTGGATGTCCCATAAACATTTCAAAATTAACATGTCCAAAACATTCTTTAACCTTCTCCCTAAAGTTATGACAGCGGCCTTCCTCATTTCTTTGAATTTTCTAGGTTTATTTCCCCAGAGTCGTCCTCAATTCTTTCCTCCCCTTAACCCTCTCCAAAATAAAATCAGTTACTAAATCTTATAGATTTTACCAAGCTATCATCTCCCTTGCTCCACCACCAACCTGGAGGCTGGTGTAGTCAGGAAGACCTGAGTTGAATTCTGACCTCGGGCAATTACTCATTGTATAACCCTGGGCAAATCACTTAATCACTGTCTGCCTCAGTTTCATCAGCTGTAAAATAGGGATAATAACAGCATGGTTGAAGTGTGGACCAAATGAGATATCTCTAAAGCAATTAGCACAATGTCTGGCACATAGTGGGTGCTATATAACTGTTTATTTCCTTCCCTTTTTAACTGAATTTATTTTCATTATGTTGGTAGAGGGAATTCCTCTCTGATCCTTATCCCCATTTTACATTGTCTGGACCTCTACTAACTGAACATTCATTTGGATTACTGAAGCTGCAGTAAGCACTGGGCCAGCACAGAGAAGGCATTTAATAAATGCTTGTGGACTGACCAACTGACTGAAAAGAACACTAGAACTGCAATGAGAAAACCTGCATGCAATGCCTGGCAATGCCACTCACTAGATGTGATGCTCTTGGACAATTCAATTAATCTGTTTCCTCATCTGTATAATGGGATATTGGCCTTAGTTATCTCATAGGTTTGGGAGGACCAAATAAGATAATGAATGAGAAAGTTTTTGTAAAAATAAAGTGAGAACAGGGACCCAATCTGACCTGGGATTTCACCAGCACAGACATCTCTCAGGTAAGGAGACTTAACGCAGATTAGTACTTTATCTTCAACTTGGAACACATAGAAATGACTTGCTCAGCATCACCCAGTCAGCCAGTAAGAGTTAGAGGTGAGACTTAACCCAGATCTTTCTAGCTTCAAGGTCAACTCTATTCATTATATTACACTGCCTCTCAACCACAAAGTATACCATATAAACATACAATGCTATTACTGTTTTTATTTATTTTTATTTTTTGTAAGGCAATCAGGGCTAAATGACTTGCCCAGGATCACACAGCTAGTAAGTGTCAAGTGTCTGAGGTCACATTTGAACTCAGGTCCTAACTCCAGGGCCAGTACTCTATCCACTGTGCCCACCTAGCTGCCCCTAAGATGCTATAATTGTTAACAAACATTATCTAATTAAGATAAATTAATCATGTATTTGGTGTGAATTATTTAAATGAAATTATTTTCTTCCTATAATCATTTATACTGGGGAAATAATTTTTGTGTAGACGGAAGAAGGGGTCATTCTAAAGAAAGGATTATTCGTTCATTTATTCGGTCAATTTTTCCATATCAATAGTAATAATAATAATAGCATTTATATAGCAATTACCATGTGCTAGGTACTGTGCTAAGCCCTATACAAAACAATATCTCATTGGATCCTCACAGCAACCCTGTCAAGTAGCTATTATCCCCATTTGACAGATGAGGAAACTGAGGTGAGGTTAAATGACTTGCCTAAGGTCACACAGTTAGTAATGGTTGAACTCAAGACTCCAGGCTCATTGCTCCATTATCAACTACACCACCAAACTTCCTTTACACCTGACATCAACAACTTGCTCCTGCTTGTAATTCCAATAAAGAAACTGAAATTATGTACACAAGATGCAGGCTAGATCCCATTTAAGAAGCAGAAAAAATAGTTTTAACCAAAATATATTTTTAAACTTCCTAAGTTTAACATTCACATCTAAGGTTTGTTGTAATTACATTTATGACATTGTTACATTTATGCTCTGATTTATGATATTCTGTCAAATTTCTTTAGAGGCCCCACAATTCCATTTTAACCTGAAGATACATGGTTAAATCTGAAGGAACATTGCAAGAGTTTTTTAAACAAAAAAAATGGTAAATGTTCATGAACTGAACTAATCTTAATATAAAGGAGGAAAGCTACTCTTTTGCCCACCATAATTCATTTTGAATTTCGAGTAAATGTTGAATTCAACATTTTCCATCAAAATAACAGTTACAACATGCATTTGAATACAGATTTATTTATTTATTTATTTATTTATTTATTTTTTTACAAAGCACTACTACCTAATCTCTAGCTATATAGGTGTGACATCATTTTATGCTGATGAGATAGGCTGTACAACTATTCTCATCCCCATTTTATAGATAAGATCCTAACTCTGGTTCTTTTTACTAGTTGTCTCTCCTTTCATCCAGGGCCATCTCCAGTTGTCTTGATCTATATCTGGCCACTGGACCCAAATGACTCAGGAGGAAAAACTGAGGCTGGTGACTTTGCCTAGCCCTCCCTCACTTAAATCAATTCACTTGCATGTCATGGCATCACCTCCCAGATGTCATGGCCTTCTTCAAGAACGAAGGACAAACAACAAACGAACAACCTTACTTCTGCCTTCTGGCTTTCTTCAAGACTCAACTAAATTACACCTCCTGCAAGAGGCGTTTCCTGGTCCCCTCCACTGCAGCTGATGTCTGCCCTCTGAGATTATCGTGGATTTACATTGTATATATTCTTGCATATACAGAATTACTTGCATGTTGTCTCCTCCATTAGAATAAACATGAGATTCTCAAGGACAGGAACCCAGGGCTTAGCTCAGAGCCACGCACACAGCAAACACTTTATAAATGCCAGTGGACTAAACAGAAGCTAGAGCCCAGAAATTAACTGCCCCAGGACACAACGCTGGTGAATCACAGAACCAGGACTTAAACTCAAGACTTTTGACTTCAGAGTCAATGTTTTTTTTTCTCCAATTTCAAGGTATCTTAATGAGAATCACCTTAGTGAATGACTAAAAACAAGTTTTCAGGAACTCAATATTTATATCACTATAAAATTAAAAAGTCATTATCATTCCTCACATAAAATATAAACTGGTTTGGTTGCTGTCTTTTTTTCTTAAAAGTTGTTTTGATAGCATTGCAATGCTATTCTTATGAATAAAACATCATGACTTGAAAAGAATAAGTGAATTTATCTTTCACGGGCAGATAGCCAATTCAGTTTTTCATTAAGTCCTCATTTCATTTAATTCATTTTATTTTCTATAAGCAACTCAATTATCTGCAATGATAAAGAACAGAAATAAATGAAATCTACTGAAAAATTCTCAAATGTCCCATTAGCCATAGTTTGAAGAAACTGTTGGAATATTAACAGATCACAAAATTAACTATTAAATGTTATTAATTTTTCCTATCCCTGTCCCTTTTCTAGTGATCCATCAATGAGATGATCAAAAACTCAACAACAGGAAGGAAAAGGGAGACAGGCAAAATCTAGCTTTAGGTTAAATCACATATAATAATTTTAAAAACTACTTAGGATTTTCTAAATGCTTGTGTCATTCTGGAATGTTGATTGGGGCCTGGTAATCTTTTTGTAATAAAGATATTTTTGTTAGAGCAGAAAATAATAAACCACACTCTAGTACTTTTTGGACCTGTTACTAATTAGCTGTGGGATATTAATTTTAAGTTCTCTGCCTCATTTTCCTTACCTGTTCTTTTCCTCACCTGGTTGTCATTGTTCTTTTTTTTCCTCCCAACTGAACTTTTAAAAAAAGGAACCCTGTGAAATTGTATTTATGAAGTATACAGGTATAAAAAAAAAGCCTTGGAAACCATGTTTATCCACAAAATGGCTTCTTCTATATTGCACAGCCTCCTACATCAGATTAAACTAGAGAGAGTGGATGTGAAACAAATGACGGCATAAACAGAACTAAATCTGTTTTCATAAACATCCTCAAAGGATAAATCAACTGTATAAATGGCAAAATACCAGACCTGAAAACAAAACTTAATATGGAATTTTCAAGCTACCAGTTATGGCAGAGATAGTTTGGTAGGTATTGGAGCAGGGGGGAAACAAGGTTACGTCGACAAGTTTGGTAGGTATTGGAGCAGGGGGGAAACAAGGTTACGTCGACAAATATGTATAAACCATACCTAATACATGTTTGTTGAAAACTATACAAATCAAATACTTTCTTTGAAAAATAAAAATTTTCTTTAAATTGTACATTGTTTACAAACAAAAAAGAATAAAACAAAAAACCCATATAAACATGCAAAATTCCAAAGTTTCTATTTTCATAATTAAAAGAATCAACTTCAAAGTAAATCATCATGAATTCACATACAAACACTCTAAAAATGAACATACTTCATGTGATCTTCAAAACTAAAAGTAATATTCCACTGTGACACTAGAGGACCTCAGCAGCACACCAAT
Source organism: Vombatus ursinus (assembly GCF_900497805.2). NCBI lineage: Eukaryota > Metazoa > Chordata > Mammalia > Diprotodontia > Vombatidae > Vombatus > Vombatus ursinus. The sequence goes on from NW_020954599.1 coordinate 12,089,047, forward strand.
TTAGTAAGGGTGAATATTGTGAGAATAACATTACAAGGCTTTTAAAGTGAACTTCAGATTTTTTTCTTAGTAAAGTAGTCTGGAAAAACCAAAACATGAGACTGTGAGGTTTCGCTAATCAGCTTAAGGTCAAAATAGAAGTAATTGCAGACAAAAAGTATATGAATCATTTATTTTAAAAATGGATACATATGAATTACAAATGATTCCAATGTATTGGCATACATACAAACACCAAAAACAATTCAATATATGAAGTTAAAACACATTACATATTTTTTTCTCAGTGACAACTATTACTAGTGCCTGTTTACCTAAAATATATTTAATGACCAATTCCATTCACTGAAGCAGGGTTTAATGTAGCTAAATCTTTAGATCTTATGCCCTTTTATTTTTTTAAAGTCTGTATTTTCCCTCAAACTAGTGACTTTAAATATTTCAGAAGAGAAAGGGGAGAGGGCAAATTTACTGCACTACCCTTCAAACTGGGAAAGATGATAAAAGATCATATAAATAGTCAATACTGGATGAAGGCAGTGTTGGAAGACAGGAATACTAACATAGATTTAGTCCAACTATTCTGGAAAAAAAAAATAGAATTATCAGGGTTGGTGGTCCAAGGCTGTAATCCTTGCTACGGGTGAAACTGAGGTTGGTGGATAGTTTCAGCTCAGAAATTCTGAGCTGTAATGGGTCATAGTGATCGAGCATAAATATAGTGATCCCTGGTGGGCGTATATGGGAAACATTTGAGGAGTATCAGGCTGTGTAAGGAGGGGAAAATCAACCCAGTTTGGAAACATCAAATAAGAGCTACCATGAATAGTGGAATTAGGTCCCCAAGTGGACACTGCACTTTCAGCCTGGGTGAGAAATAAAGATCCAACATATAGAAAAGAAAAAACAGGATCATGAAAAAAATGAGAAAGTTGTTCATACTCCTGGCCCAGCAATATGCCTACTGGATATACCTCAAGGAGATGAAAAACAGAAGGAAAGGTCTCAATTAAAACAAAATATTCATAGCAGAACTCTTCATGATAGCAAAAAAAAAAAATGGAAATAAAATTCATGAGCATTGATTGGAGAATAGTGGAACAGACTGTGGTCTATATGAATATAACTGGATGTTACTGCTCCGTAAGAAGCAAGAAATATAAAAACAGGAATACTTTTATGAAGTGATGCAGAATGAATAAAAAAGTATGCACAGTAACCACAGAAATGTAAAGAAAAAACAACACTAAAAGACATTAGAATTCAGATTAATGTAATGTCCAATCTTGATTCCAGATGACTAATGAGGAAACGTGCTTCCTTCCTTTTGGTAGAGAGGTGATGGATTGAGTGCAGAAAGCTACATGAGATATCAGACGTAGTCAATGGTGTGATTAGAGCCAGTTTATATTGGCTCAGGAAAGTTGATTGCTAAAATTTCAGTGTGAGCATATTTATATCTCAGAAACAGTCAAACTCTACAAAGCACAGCTTGACTTATTTTTTGTTGATTTTCTTGTTTTATTCACATTTTTTTTTTTAGTGAGGCAATCGGGGTTAAGTGACTTGCCCAAGGTCACACAGCTAGTACATGTCAAGTGTTTGGTCTGAGGCCGCATTTGAACTCAGGTCCTCCTGACTTCAGGGCCGGTGCTCTATCCACTGCGCCACCTAGCTGCCCCTGATTTTCTTGTTTTAAGGAAGTGATAAAGAAAATGATAATAATACAGAGTAAAGTTAAAAGTGTGCCATATGTACATTTTCCATCAGAGAACTGGTTGTTAAACACTTACATACAACCTCCTGGACAAGACTGATGTTGTCAGCATGTTTGGTTTTATCTGTTTTTATTTGTTTCAAGGAAGGGTTCTAGAGTTTCTAGGAAGTGACGGTGAAGTTAAAAAAATCAATAAGACATAAAAAGTGGAAGAAATATATATGCTATTTGCTTTATGTAGGATGGATGAAGTAATTTTTAAACTTAAAAAACAAACAATAAAGCCTTGTTCTTTGTAATTGTTAAGAATTAGGTTAGATCTAGGAGCACAACATTTGGAGTTGGAAAGAATTTATTAAGCAGACCTTTAGTCAAAGCCATACCTGAAAAGTAATCCTCACTATTACCTCCCCGACAAGGGGTCATGAAGCCTTTGCTGGAAGGCCTCCTATGAGAAAGAACCCATTCCACTTTTGGATGGCTCTAATCATTAAGAAGTTTTATATGAATGAATGAGCTTCTTTTAGATTTCAAAGACCCCACTCCTTCTAGGTCTGCCCTGTGGGGACAAACAGAAGAAATCTAATTTCGCTCCCACTCAGTATGGCAGTCAACTTTTTTATGTCTAATGTGGCTAATAAAATCACACTCTGATAAAACAAAGTAAAAATATCACATATGTTATAGAAACATAAACAAGGCAGTGCAGCGATATGTACCCCAACAGGAATGACAGAAACTAGAAGTAGGAAGAACAGGAAAAAGGTAAAAAACAGACATAAAGACCCTCACCACTCATTGGTTATAGTGAAATCTCAACCTGCTATGGTCTACCAAGTTTCCTTTTTGCACAGAAAATGGATTTCCTCTGCATCTAGGTATCTCCACAGGATGGAGTCAGCCAGTACCTGCCTCTATCTCCTGTTCCACAAATCACGGAAACATCAAAGCTTAGAACATTACATTGGTGAGAATGAAAGAGAACAAAAGAAAAAAACAAAGCCCTTGGGAAAATAAGAATACTCTTAAAAAAAAAAAAACAAAACCTCCAAAGAAAGATGAGAGATCATAACTGTGCATGGTTTCTAGGCATGACTCAACCCATTTGCATTTGGGATCTGAATACATCTTAATGACTTTTTCAAATATTTTCGGTTAGTACAATCCCAAATATACTTTGTCAAGCCTTTTCCAGATGTATTTCAAAGGAAATTTACACCGTATGTTTCCTATTTGCCTATCCCTAACTCATCTGTAGCTGGTTAGTTTAGCTGGTTAGAGCATGCTGCTAATGAGGCCAAGGTTGTGGGTTTAATACCTGTATGAACTAGCTAGCTTCACACAGAGAAAAACTGTTCCATAACCACAGAATTAACCTAATCCCAGTCAGTATCTTAGAAACAGTCACCAAATAGTTTGGGCAAAGATTGTATGTGCAGCTAAGTGGGATTCTTTGCCACTAAAGAAATAACCGTGCAAAAAGAACACTCAGTTTTGGGAACGGGGCCAAGAGTGGCCAGTTTCACAGAGAGGCAGCTAGGTGGCTCAGAAGATAGAGCACTGGGCCTGGAGTCAGGAAGATTGGAGTTCATATCTGCCTCAGACACTTACTAGCTCTGTGACCCTGGGCAAGTCACTTAACCTTTGTTTGCCTTAATCCACTGGAGAAGGAAATAGAAAACTGCTCTAGTATCTTTGCCATGAAAACCTCATGGATAGTATGGTTCACAGAGTCATGAAGAATCAGACACAATACATACATACATGTATGTGTTTATGTATATATATGTATGTGTGTGTGTGTATGTAAATATATGGAGAAAGAGAGGGAGAAAACACTTTATATATACCTTTATACATATAGAAAGATGTTTTCTCCAGCTATATAGAGATTAGGTGATAAATTAAGTACCACAGCTAGTAAGTGTTGGAGCGGAGACTAACCTGGGTCACCAGGTTACAAGTCTACTGCATTGCCCACTCTATCACGTTACACAGCTATAATGTTACCTACGATATTTGGGTCAATCCTTACTCAGATGAAATTCAATAGAATATTTCAGTTCTTTCATTTTAATCACACTTCATTTTGCAATGAATGAACTCTGGTGTCATTTCAAAACTACTCCCAAACAGTCCCATTAAAAGTTAACATGAATTAGGAAACTAAAATGTTAACACATTTTTCTACATGATTAGCTAGGCCTCAGGTGAGATATCTCTCGAAATACGTATCATGACAAATTCTAGCAAGCAGCCTTTAAGAACAGTTCTGTGATGGTACAGATAGGATGAAATTTGTCACCTGCCACTGGGGGCAGCTGATAAAATTTACCATCCATGAAGAATTTCTCTTCAACTTGGACTCTATGCTGAATTTCCTCCTTGAGAATGAAGAACACCTTCTGGGGTTTTATCTTTTATGTTTTATGCCTTACCTGGTATAATTAAAGATCAGAGAGTCATTTAATAAGTTTATCTCTGTTGTTATAGCTTCCAAGTAATCTGGAATAATTCTGATGTATGAATGGAAGACATTTACTTGGAAAAAAAGGCTTAAAGTTAGCAATTGATTCACTTTGTTTTACTGAATCAAATGCTTTTTAAAAGGAAATAATCAACAAGTATAAAACCCAGTGGAATTTTATATTTTCTACTTCAAGTCAATTTTGTGATGGTAAAGATGTAGTGCACTATAAAAGGATAAGATTTGTGAGACTCTGTCTGATCCCTAACATCCTCATTGAAGAAGCCTTTAATATTTGTGTAGATTATTCTCATCAAACATTTATACAGTTGGAAAGGTAGGCACAGCAGCAGTTGTTGACATTCTCTTGATTTTTCTTCCCTCAATATCAACAAGGTCCATCCAAAAACTGTTCCACAGTTCTCTCCTGGCTCAGGCCTTCTCCTTCATGTCTTCTCCTTCAGGTACTTATGAGTCAAACCTACAATGTTCTCACAATGTGCACTGCCTCCAACACATTTCCTCTATGTACAATTGTCTAATCATGCTGCTTTTCGTGCCTTTGTTCTCCTCAGTACCCATGTCTACCTCTTCTATTAGCACACTCCTGGATGATGATATTAGAATCCAAAGGTGGTACCTCTGTCCGTGATGGTGAAAAACAAATTGTTATAAAAATGTCTGAAGACCTTTTCCATTTTTCTCATGGTAGTTGGTCTCCTATCTTTAGCCTTAAATGCTCTCTGGATAACTTAGCTTAATTGGGACTTTCATCAAGCTTTCTCTAAACTATTTTTGCCCTCCAATATTTCTCACTGATTTGTGAGACAATACTTTTCATAATTATCCACCAACTTTCTCCATAAGATTTTTACATATGAGTTTCTATTCTAAATTAGTGTTGACCATGACCGCTTTATCTTTCGTATGGGCATGTGAATTAAGTGTTTGATGATTAGGGCAGTTTTTAGGTTCTTTTGGCCTCCTTCTTATGGCAACTGGTTAAATTTCTGTATAAAATTATTGAAGGCTCTGTGATTTTTCTTCTGACCATTCCCAATTTTTCATCATTAATAACATATTTAAATGTGTCAGGATGGAGTTATTTTAATTGTATACCACATATTTTCTCATTTTGATTCTTTTTCACAGCAGATTCGAGAGTAATTTTCACATCAATGAGTCATTTCCTGTCTATTAAAATGTAGTCTGTTTCATTTTTGTGATGTTATTCAGAGCTCACCATGTCTCTTGATTTTTCTCTTCTTGAAAGTATCTATGAAGCTCCTGCATAATCTAAAACAATCATTCCTTATTCCTCATCTATATTTTCTAATATATTTCTTGACATTCTCACACATAAACAACCACCTTGGCATTGAAGTCACTGAATATTCAAGTATAAATTGATTTGCATTGGAGGGTCTTACACGGTTCTTCACAGACATTCATTACCTCTTCATCCTCTGCAACATGTTAATACATAAGCTGCATTTATTTTCATGCTGGTATTTTTGCAAATCTAATCGACACTGCACGACAAGAAGACCATATGTCTCATGAAAGGATGTTTCTTGTTGCCTTCGTGTATACGACAAATCCAACTTAGCTAAATCCTTTCTTTCCCTCTCTAAGGAGAACTTGTAAGCCACTCTTCCATTTGATGGAGCATGCTTCTAGTTTTACTTATTACAAGAGTTATATGATTAATATAATTCAATTCCTCTAGGGCAGGAGTTCTTTTTATTTTTTTTTTTTTAGGCAATTGAGGTGAAGTGACTTGCCCAGGGTCACACAGCTAGTAAGTGTCAAGTGTTTGGTCTGAGGTTGGATTTGAACTCAGGTCCCCCTGACTTCAGGGCCAGTGCTTTATACACTGCGCCACCTAGCTGTCCCTAGGGCAGGAGTTCTTAATCAAGGATGTGCTGGTAACAACAAGGCTCTCCAGGGGGAAAAAAAGTCCTCACACCACATTTTTTTCGTTGCATTATTAACATTTTCTTTATCACTTTCTAAAGTTGACAATCAACAAAGCAACAAAGCCCTGATTTGTAGCATTTCTCTATTTTTCAAGGTGTAAATGCTCACAATGAAAATTTAGCCATCAGCTCCCCTAAGCCAGTGTGAGCTGGAACATCAATATTTAACTTTTGAATCATGAATTTCTTTGGCAGTATAGTTAAGCCTACAGACTGCTTCTCAGAATAATGTTTTAAAATGAATATATTAAAATATGTAGGAGTACAAAGGAAACTAATTTCACCCATCATATACCCATCAAAATACACACACACACACACAAAACCAAACCAACAAATAACAACCAAGTTTACAGTACTTGGGATAAAAAAACCTCGTAAAAGATCTCACATTTACATTACCAACAATGAAGTTAAAGGTAACAGTCTAAAAACTGTGTGATTCTTTGTCCCTAAGAGATAATGAACAGGAATGTGATTTTGAAAATAGGCAATTATACAAATGTGATATATCATTACAATCCTTCACTTGAATACTCAAAAGTGTCTAGAGCAAGATGAACAAAGAAAAAGTATCAATAAATACACATTAATTGCCAGAACTTTTTGTGGAAATGGTACTCATCATATAGGAATTTGACAAACGTTTCCACTGTGCATGTTTTTAAAGTTCTTTCCACATATGGCTTCTCTTTCTCCCTCAATTATATTATAAAGTTTTCAAGGGTAAGGATCATATATCTACTGTCTCTTTCACAACTTCTTGTACCCTTTATGAATTCAATGCTTGCAATACTAATACATCTTACATCACAGACAATGGCTAAGTCAATAGCAGATATCCTTCCATACACTGGCACTAACTACTCACTGAATGCTAAGGTGTGCTTACAAATTTGGTCATCTCATTCAACTTAAGCACAAACTAAAAGTGACTAATTGGCTGCAAATGTACTTTTAAAAAAATTTGCTTGTGTTTACAGAAATGACAGTGCCTGAGCCAGGAGAGAGCTGGTGGCAGAGTCATGAAGTAGACTTATTCAGTTAGGAACACAGCAATCAAATATCTAAAGTATTGGCAAGAAATCCAAGAGATGTCTTCAAACTAGAAGAAAGAGATTCAGAAGGAGACAGATGAGAGTTCAAGAATGGAAATATATATTTAGAGTCCTAAATTCCTTGCATACGTGGTAACTGAAGCCACACAAACTCCTTCCTCAAACAGGTCTATGACATTTCTTAGTTCCAGTCTACAAGCCAAAACATCCATAAAGTTAGCAATCCAGGGAGGAAGTACACTTCCATGTTATACAAGTTCAAGATGTTCTTTCACCTTATAAAACCTGATCACTCACTCAAAAATGTTCCCTTTGGTCTAAAATTTTCCATACTTGGTATCTGCCTGAGGTGAAATTTTTAAGCAGAGGAAACATAGATGAGAACTACTTAGCTACTGTTTGATTTTGGAAAATATGATGGCTGGGAAGTGTATGAAGTTATCTGCTGCTTAGTAGTGCTCTAATAATAATAATTTTAAAATGGTGTTGCTTCTGGTCATCATTGAGATCAGATTTCTCCTTACCTAACACCTCAATATAACAGTGATCAAATGTTACAAGATTTCTAATGATTCCCAGATTTAATTCCAGGAGTCTGAGGCAGGGTATTTTCAGTGAAGGATTGACGTCTGTGGGACTCCTAGACAGATGTACCTCTAGTCTACTAACTTTTAAAAGTGTCAGAGAATGGACCTGTGATTTCATAAGAAGAAGGAACAACTAGGTGAAGAAATTTCTTTTAGCAATGTAGAATGGCACTTTCTCTCAAACTTAGTCTTAAAACTAGAGCACTGGGAGATTGCCCACAATCACATAACCAGTATATATCAGAGGCATGACTTGAATCCAGGCCATACTGGCTTCAATATCAGTCCTCTATTCTGCTCTGCCAGGTTGCCTCTTACTTTAGAGAAATATTAAAATCATGATCTTTTCTAACTGGTCAAGGTAACATGAAGTATAATTATGCTTCTGTTATTTCCTTTAAAAATTTTAATAAATCATTTTGTCATAATTTTGCTCCAAGCCTTTCTGGTGTTAAAAATCAAAAAAAGATAATAAAAGCATTTTAAAGTTTTTAAATTCAGAATGTTCAATGGAGTCCATTTTGCTGAAAGACTAAGATGATTATTTTAAGAATATTGTTTCTGTTACTGATCTTTGAACACATAAGTTACTAAACAGTATACTGTTTTAATTCATTCCTGACCTTTCAAATTTCATTGTTGTGCAAAGCATTTAATCCAAAAAACTATATATCTATCTAAATGTATTCATGTAAGGCAAAACAAAAAAAAAAGTTTAATTGTTTCTATTTTGGAGTGTGTATTGTGGGATTAACAGTTACTCAAAGACAATTTTTTTTTTATTACCTAGACACATTTAGCCTAAGGAAAATCAATCCATCTGTCTTCAGAGTCGTGAGACTAAGAAAATTTACTACTGAGATCTCACTCCAAAATAACCAAGGTTCAAAGCTTTAAATGTGGAATGTAGCTAATTCTCAAAGGATTGCAAAAAGTTGGGAAATTAGCTTTCCAACTTGAATACTAGATAACTTTCCTTTCTCAGCATAAAATTAATTTGATAAGATCAAAATACATATGGAAAGCATAGTCTAGTGGTTTGAGGTTTAGATAGGAAGCCAGCAGGATCTGTCACTGATTTGCTATGCTTGGATAAGTGTTCCAATTCACTGTACCTCAGTTCGCTCATTTCTAAAGTGAGAAATACTGTGCTTTTCCCTATCCACCAGGGCCTAGCACAGTACTCTATAAAAAGAAGGCATTTAATTGTTGGTTAGTTCAATCAGATAAACGTCCATGCATACTGTTTTTATTTAATTTAAAAACACAGTTCTGTAAATTTTACACACAATACACATATATATCTATATATCACATAAATTACATACACATATATCTATCATGATGCAGGCTTTTCAATTCTGCATATACAAATGGAATGTCATCATCACAGGGTTGATTTTTACTACTAAGTAAATGACAATTGGTATGAACAGGAAGGAAAGGACTCCAGTGTGGGGAATAAAGCATATCAGGGTTCCATCTGCCATTTTAAAACCACCCCTGAAATTGAAGACAAAGGAGGATGGGGGTTCAAAAAGATACTCTGTCAGAGATGCACCTCTGGCATTCTCAAGAAAGCATTACCATAACAGCCTCACCCAATACTGAAATACTGAAGAGTAGAGTAATGGAGAATAGGGAGGCAACCTTATATCCACAACATACAAGATGCTCTGAGGGTGGGAAAACACAAACACACGGATGTCTTTCTTGTCCTTTTTCCCAGGTGTCAGTGCCCTGGGGGAAAGGAAAAGGGGCATTGTCATATCAGGGAAGTCTCCTAGAAATTTCAGCAATGTCACCATACCTTTCCTGAATGCCAGAGGCTCATGCAGTTCTGGTTTACCTTCTAGAGTCAGTTAGTCAACAAGTACATACTAAGCATGAACTACATTCCAGGCACTGTTCTAATTACTGGGGATAAATAGAAAACAAAGAATAGTCCCTGTTTTCAGGGAGCTTACATTCTAATGGGGAAGACTAGATAGATAGATAGATAGATAAATAGATAGATATAGATGATATAGATAGATGGATAGATAGATATAATACTGGATACATACAATAGGTATACAAGTAAATGAAGGTAATCTGAAGGCGGAAAGCATGATCAGCTGGGAGGTGGGGTGAGGTGGGTAGAAAAGGCAACTAAAACAGCTACAGAGCCCCCAGATAGGGGATAATCTTTTACTGAGGGTTGAGGGCTCTGGGAGAAACTGCCAGGAAGTTCACTAACCTTAAGGAAACAAGGGAGGACCCTAAAGTGATGGCAGAACCCAGGCCTTTTGGGTTCATGTATATATTGGGCCCCTATAATCCTGGAAACTGACCTGGCTTTAAGGGAACACATGTTTCTTTTAGGATTACAATATAAACCATGACACAGTAGTACTTTATAAACCTATGAAAAATGTTCTCATTCAAATGAGGAAAAAAATTTGAATGTCATCTAAGTTAGCCAGGACATGTTGGCAGAAAAGAACCATTTATTCTTCAGTAATGAAATGCTGGAAGTTTACAGATGCATTAGGAAGGCCAAAGGGTAGATCAAGATACTCATGTGAAAACTGTGGGGCGGGCAACATTCCACTCATCCTTGGCTTTAATTTTTAGAAGTTTAAAGGGCCCACTTTTTATCATCCCATGCACCTCAAAATGTACACAGTCAACAGAAGTGGGCAGCGTGTGTGTGTGTGTGTGTGTGTGTGTGTGTGTGTAGGGAGGAATGGCAAGTTAACTTAACCCTTAGGATAAGCATGGCAGGGGAGCTTAATTTTCTGCCCCATATGTAAGTTGTACTTCTTAACAGGCCTTTCCCTCTGGATCAGAGATTTTCACCTCATTCCAAGTCCACCCTGTTTCTTACAGTTTTAGCAGGAAGCCTCTGACTGTCCTTTATCTACCCACCCAACAATAGTTGGTCAGTTAGTCAATAAGCATTTATTAAGTGTCTAGGAGAAACAAGTGCCACAACGGTCCTGAAAACTCCAGCTAGAGAGACTAATAACACTTCCGTATTGCTAATTGCTAGGTGGTACAATGGATAGAATTTGAAGCCTGGAGTCAGGAAGAATTCAAATCTGGCTTCAGAAACTTACTAGCTGCGTGATCCTAGGCAAGTCACTCAACCTGTTTGCCTCAGATTCCTCATCTCTAAAATGAAGATAATAGCAGTACCTACCTCTCAGGATTTTTGTGAAGATCAAAGGAGATAATAATTGTAAAGTGCTTAGCCCAGTGCCTGGCATTTGGTAAGCATTACATAAATGTTAGCTATAATTATTATTGTTGAATCAATTCGGTACTCTTGTTTCCAAACAGCTTATCTGTGCCTTCTCTCTTCTATTTATCTGGCCTATGTACAAACTAGAAAGTTATAGAGTTTGCAGAAACAAAATACCTTACTAATCAATCCTTTAATCCTTCCTAAATATTTCTATCCACACTGCCTCTTCCCAGAATTGCTAATGATTGCTCAGAAATGCTGGTAACTGCTAAAAGTCATTGATTTAGACTTTGAGTATCTGTGCTTTCTACTTCTACTGCTACCCCTACCATCACCACCACTAACTAGCATTTATATAGCACTTTAATGTTTGCAAAATGCTTTGCACATTACCACATGTGATCCTTACAACCCTCTAAGGTGGGTGCTATTATCATCCCCATTTAACAGGTAAAGAAACTGAGGCAAACAGAGGTTAAGAGACTTGCCAAAGGTCACACAGCTAGTAAGTTTCTGAGGCCAGATTTGAACTCAAGTCTTCCTGACTCCAAGTCCAACACTTACCTGAACATTCACCTGAGAAGGTTAAATAGCATAACATACAGAGTGTTCCTGGTCACCTTCCTAGGGGTTGCTGAACTACAAGGGACTCAAAGTGACACATCTAGAGTAGGGATATTTCTTGGCAATCCTGAAAACATTCACTAATCAATCAGTCAATAGAATTTACAAACACAAAAGTGAGAGAGTTTCTTATCGAGGGGTAGGGGAAAGAGGGTAGAAGGACAGTATCAAATATATTCATTGATAAGTAAATACAGGATATTTAAAAAATAAATAGTACTGGGGTTTGGCAGGGCACAGGTACTGTTAGGACTATGAGGAAAAACTTCTTGAAGAAGACAGACTTCGAGTCATCCTGAGCCTGGGTTGCCTCCTGAAGGCAACTGAAATTACTATTAAAAAAGCAAAAATAAAAAGGCCTGCAGTAGTAGTCAGTCTCTAACTACTCATTGTGGAAGGCCCACTCTTCTTTCTCCTTAAATTCTCCAAACCACATATCACCACACCCACTTCCATCCTTGCACCCACAGTGGTGAATGAAGCATTGTAGTTCAGATGAGAAGGACTCAGTGCTATCCTTTGGAATGATCCTGACACCACGCACAAGTTTCATACAACCCAATGCCCCTGTCCAGGGTGCTGACAGTCAGTGACTGCTGCATCTTTTCCTCTTAGATTATCTACCAAAAAACATATACACTTTCTCTTTTATCACCACTACAAGTAGTGGCATCTAGAAACCAAGAGGATGATTCAAATCCAAATAGGATTAAAATATCACCTATTAGACATATCCATGATAGACCATGCAGCGCCAAATTTCTTCTCCAACCTGCCTCTGAGTTATTTTATATTGAATGAACATACATTAAAAAAGTAAAAAAAAAAAGTATATATATATATACACACATACACACATATATAGACATATATATATATATACACACATATATATATATACACACATATATATATATACACACACACATAGTTTCCTTCATTAGCTCACGGATCATAGATGTAAAGCTAAAAGGGTCTTTCAGTCCAATCTTTTCATTTATGAGGACTTATGGACTAGGGAAGTAAAGGTATTTGTCCAGGGTCACACAGGTACCAGCTAGCAGAGTCAAGATTTGAACTTAAGTCTTCTTACTCCAAATCTAGAACTTCTTCCACTGAACCATGCTGCCTTCATTAATATGACTGATACTAGGTGAGTACAGTGCAAATAATTAAAGCTAAAATTGGTCAATTTTTCACCTACACCATTCACCTAATCAATAGATTCTTGTAATAACTGAAATTCAACAGACTACAAAAGGTGTGCTCTGTAAAACATGGTTAGAAATGACAGTTCTTAGGGTCACAGAAATTTAGGCATCAATGTGACTGCAATTTTATGACTAAGAAGGGCCAGGGGCTACTTTGCTCATATACTATGTCTTGTTTGTTTGTTTGTTTGTTTGTTTGTTTGTTTTTTAGGCAATTGGGGTTAAGTGACTTGCCCAGGGTCACACAGCTAGTAAGTGTCAAGTGTTTGGTCTGAGACCGGATTTGAACTCAGGTCCTCCTGACTCCAGGGCCGGTGCTCAATCCACTGTGCTACTTAGCTGCCCCTATAAACTATGTCTTTCAACCATGATTTGCCATCCCCCTAGACCCAGCCTCATCAACTCTTAGTTGGTCTGCTAGTTGCTGATAACGTAAGTTAAGAGATCACCAGCAAAGACAGAAAAGTCATTAATGTACCAAAACATTCATAGCAATATTTTTTGTAGCAGAAAAAAAGTTGGAAACAATGTGGGTGCACTCTGATTGGAAAATGAGCAAATACTCTAGAATACGTGAATGTGACTCATATTATTGTGCCTTGAGAAAAGATGAACAAGAAGAATTCAGGGAAGCCTGGGAAGACATTGCGTGAACTAACCCACAGTGAAGGGAGCAGAATCAGAACAATGTAAATAATGATTAGAGTAAGGTACAATGAAAAGTACCCTAAAGCAAATACAAACTGGGCTGGCTGACTGTAATGATCAGTATTTGTTGCAAAGAACAGTTGAAGAAACTTATCTCCCGCCATTTGGGAGAGAGATGGGGGGGGGGGTGGTAGGTCCATTATGTTACATATATTGTCAGGATTCATTGCTAAGTAAGTCAGTTTTGCTTACTAGTTTTTTTGTTACAAGAAGTGGGTTTATTGAGTGGTGTTGGACATAGCTGGAAATGACTGTGGTATAAAAATAAAAGATCAACAAAACTTATTTTTCAAATACCAGACATAGGTCCTTTTCCTTTCCTCCTTAATAAACAAGCCACATGGATGAGTATGGGTTAATTTTTAGGATATTTAATCCCAATTTAGTTACTGACTCAACTCAATGGACTGGCATTTAATCTTTCTATGCTTCAGATCTGTCTGGAGGCACAAAGTTAGGTACTGTGATGTCCTTACTGATGCTATCAACCTTTTGTAACTGACAAGGTTTCAAACCCTAGGAATTGTCAAATGAAAAGATTAGGCAAAACACTAAAAGTGCTTGAAAACCAGATGTTAATTCAAACCTTTCCTCTACAAATAAATTACAAATGTAAAAAGAAAAAGCAACAGGATATTTTATATATATATATATATGCATATATATATATATAAAATATATAATATAGTTGGAGAAAGGCAACAAATTAAAGGAAGGAATCAAATTTAAGATAAACTTCCCATTAAAAATCAGATGTTAATGAGGAAGTCTGAAAGTCCTTTAGGTCTCAACAATTATAAATTCACCATACAAATCACATGGGTTATGCACCATTGCACTAACTCCAAACCATAACAAAATATAAATTATCTTCCGTGACCTCTCTTCCAGAGGAAATGAACTTGATATGCAGTGACAGCTAAGTCGAATTCAGCTCAAAAAGGTTATAGTTTTCCCCACAAGAAGGGTGTCTAAGGGTTTTTTTGCCTGCCATTCTCTATCCTGACTTGATTACAGCCCACAATCAAATGCAGCAATTCCCTCTTTATACTTCTAATAGCGAAGCAGAGTAGGATATTTTATTAAGAAGGCTGTGCTCAATGATACTCACTTGAAAATAAAACTTTACAAGGAAATAAAGCACCACAAAGATTCCCAGACTGTCTCATTTGCATTCTGAAAACTAATGCCTCTGCAAAACACAAGTGAAAATTCTTCCATATAAACTAACTAGGAAGCATTCTAGAACATGAAATACAGGGCCCAAGGGCTGTTTTCTAAATACTCTTAGTATCAGAATGAGTAATAGTATATCACCCCTCAAAACAATGATTTTTATAATTTTATCGTTGTTATCTACACGTGTAGATTGCACTTGTCAATGGGCCAGAGTCTAGAAGTTAGGTATCAAACATCAAAAATATTGATATATGACTGATTAATAATTAACGGGAATCATGAATAAACTCAAGATAAATGCAGAGAATAAGCAGATAAAATACTTATATTACATTAAGATAGTGTCTGAGTTATAGGGATTTTATGGGTAAAGTTAGAGATTATTATATTTTCTAATTCTAATAATTTCCAATAACAAGATGATTATATTTTCTGATAAGGCTCCATGGAGAAAGCAGAATACTAATTGCTATGAATACCCATCATAAAGCACTCCTCCAAAAGGTCAGGACTAACCTGGTACTAAGTAATACTAAACAACAGAACTGATGTGCTCAGGTCCATTGTGAGGAAAGAGAATGGTAAAGTACTCACTAAGTCCCATTTCTTCTTTACTAGATGCAGTTAAATGGCACAGTTGATAGAGTTCTGTTACTCCACATGTTACTTTGAAAACTGCCCTGCATGGACTGTATTTCCTTCTGGCAATTAAGTGGTTCAGTGATCTGGCATCAGACCCTTACTAGCTGTGTGATCCTGAGCACGTCACTTAACCTCTGCTTAACTCAGTTTCCACATCTGTAAAATGGGGATAACAATGGCACCTATTTTCCAGGGTTGTTGTGAGGAACAAATGAGATCAAATTTGTAATGTCCTTGGCCTAGTGCCTGGCATATAGTAAGGACTATATAAATGTTAGTTATTATTACTATTTTTTTTTTGGCAAGGCAATTGGGGTTAAGTGACTTACTTAAGGTCACTTACTAAGGGTCACACAACTTACTTAAGGTTACTTACTAAGGGTCACACAACTAGTAAGTATCAAGTGTCTGGTCTGAAGCCGGATTTGAACTCAGGTCCTCCTGACTCCAGGGCCGGTGCTCTATCCACTGCGCCACCTAGCTGCCCCCAGTTATCATCATTATTGTTAGTTTCATCAAAATTGATCATAAAAGGAAAGTTACTCTTGTTCTACATACAAAGAAAAACAATATTGAAATCAATATTTTAGAGCAATATTATTAAACAAAAACATTAAAAATAGATTGAGTATAAAACTGTATAAATCATTATTTATTTTATCAGCTGGATGTAACTGATAATTCTCATAATTTTACCTGAGGGGGCTTTGCTCAGAACCACTTGGATTCTCCTCTACCTTTTTTTTTTTGTCTGTTTGTTTGTTTTTGGCTAGGCAATGGGGTTAAGTGACTTGCCCAGGGTCACACAGCTAGTGAATGTTATGTGTCTGAAGCCGGATTTGAACTCGGGTCCTCCTGAATCCAGGGCTGGTGCTCTATCCACTGTGCCACCTAGCTGCCCCCAATTCTCCTCTACCTTTAAGGCATTTCTAGGATAGAATTAAGCTGGGAGACTCTTGAGACTTGTCCCCTGCCCTTGAGATTTCCTAAGAAGTGAAATGAGTATTTTCTAAGGGGAAGGTAGTTTTCTTCTACCTTTGTCAGTCTACTCACTATTTTGGGGTTTTTTGGTATGTGTGGTTTGTTTATTTGGGTTTTTTTGTTTGTTTTTTTACTGTACATAAAAAGACTTATAAAGATGTCTGTATACTCCATGGATAAAATTAGAATAATGCTTCTGATAAAGTTAGGTCTCCCTTATTCATACAAAGTCCTTAGATAAAAATCCTTCCTAGATTTAGTTGCTATAGAGAGTTTAGTCAAAAAATATATCTTGATTCTTGCACTACCTCCTAGAAAAAGTCGGGAGAGGAAGCAAGGAAGGAAGTAACAACTAAATAACAGTAATGCTTACCAGCATCTCTGTTCTCCCATTTAATTCACTGGACATGCTAGAGTTGCTCCTATCACACATCATCTGCCTGACAGAATTTGGGACTCTTTTCACTGGGCGACGGATCAAGAAGATCAAAGTCTCATGCTTCTTCTACGGAATGTCTCCGGGTAGTCTGCCATTCGGGGTGGAAGGCTGATCCACAGACAGTCCCAAAGCACTCTGGCAGTGTTCTTCGGACACTAGTACTCAACTCAGAAAATCAAGAAAATTTGGAATTTGGAAGCAGGAGCTAAAGTCCCAATAAACTTGTTCTTTCCACAGCACAACCCCATAGCTTCATGGCTCCCGGCATCACGTACCACTTAAAGTAGTGATTATAGTCTGAGACTCAATTCTTACAATCTGATCACTTCTTCTTCCTCCTTATAGAGATCACAACTCACCATATTTTAAAGAGGGAGAGCTAACAGCAGAATATAGTGGTGGATTTGGAGTCAGGACATACCTACATTCAAATTCTGCCTGACATTTCACCACATGAGAGTCACTGATCCTCTCTGAGACTCTGTTCCGTCTATGTTAAATGGGTGCCATCATTGCAGCACCTTCTTCAGGAGGCTGCGTTAATGAAGAGCTCTCTGTGATAACAAAACCTAAGATCTAAACTCAGCTTTTCCTCTCCAGAAGGGGGGAAAAATATCTATTCACAGGTATGTTGGAAGTTGAAAATCTTAAGGCACAGTGTCAGCCATTGTTATCTTAGTAAAAAGACATTTTCTCACTGATTTTGGCTATTAAGGTCACAGCAGTATAGATTGAGAGCTGGAGGGGACCTCAGATGCCATCTTTTTTTACAGAGGACAAACCACACCACCAGTGAATTGGAAAGATATCAAGTCTATCATTTATTTGTTCAGCACAGTGCCGGGCACAGAATAAACACTTAATAAATGCTGGTTGATTGAGTTGTTCTTCAGCATTATTTCAAGGGCTCTTAAAGAACCCCTTATTGGAGTTCCAGCATTTTGAGGTCAACTATAGTGTGTTGTTAGGCAGTTAGGCAGGCAGTGGATAAAGCACTGGGCCTGGAGTCAGGAAGACCAGAACTCAAATCCAGTCTCAGACACTTACTAGCTGTGTGACCCTGGGCGAGTCACTTAACCTTGTTTGCCTCAGTTTCCTCATCTGTAAAATGAGCTGGAGAAAGAAAGAGAAAACCTCTCCAGTATCTTTGCCAAGAAAATCCCAAATGGGGTCACTAAAAGTATAGTTTGTAGAGCATGCCAAGAGAATTATAAGCTCATAGATCCTGAGCTGACTTTAATTTTCAAATTAGGAAACTGAGGCCCAAAGAAGGGGTTAAAGCGATAGTAAAAGACAAAGGTGGGGATGGTAGAAAGGTCTGATGACTCCAAAATGCCCTTTTTACTGCAATCAGTCAACAAACTATGTTAGGTGATGAGGATACAAATACAAAAGGAGACAGATTCCTTGCCTTCAAGGAGCTTACAACCTATTAGTAAATCCTAATACTCACTGGTTGCCGAAAGTTCTAATCAATTGGCCATGTTTAATATTTAAACCTTAAGTATTCCACTGCTTCAATAAAAGGGTTGAAATATTTTCCTACAGAACAACCTCTGCATAACACCCTGGCATGCAGCTGATTTTTCCAGAGTGACTTAAGGAGGTCAAGCAACACCAACGAGATCCGAGAGACATATCAACTTCCAACAATTCCTTAGCTTTAAAAAAAAAAAAATCACCCTAAGGTTTTATTGATCCATTTCTAGTTAAGTGTAAAAGCTCAAGGCAGAGACTCCTTGCCGGTTTCAGTGTGTTTATTCAGCTGTGATTCTTTTTGAATTAAGGTGTGTTAGCATTATGTGCATCATCCACTCAAAGATTTCCTGACAGGAAATTACTAATTAATTTCATTATTATTTTTTCTCTTTTGTCTTCCATAGGGACAGATAATATCACTGAATTGTACAACTCAGGGTGTCCCCCTTCCAATCAATTCTGCTCCAAAGCACCAAATCTCTACCATAGATACTTTCCCAAAGCCTTCCCCTGTTACTGGAACCAGAAGGAATTAATTTACTTAATCAAGGGCAAAGCAGTGAGTAAATTAGAAAAATGCAGCCACAGTTGACCACCGTATATGCTGCTTTAAAAAAAAAAAAAAGAAAGTTTAAATAGCAGAAAATCATTCCCAAGATGTAAAGTTGCTCAACTCAATTCACAGATATCTGTTTATCACTAGTTTTTTTTTTTAAACTAGTTTTTCTTAAAGAAAAAAAAAGTCTATCACTCTCACTTCTTTGGATAAAATGAGAAAAAAGAAGAAAAACTGAAGAATTCTGTTTACTTTTTAGAATGACAATTGTTAAAAAAAAAGATATGTGTAGGTTATATGTTTCTGTAAATGCAACTTATAATCCTGTGAATCCATAATAATTTTTTTTTTTTTGCTTTTTGGTGAGGCAGTTGAGGTTAAATGACTTGCCTAGGGTCACACAGCTAGTAAGCGTCAAGTGTCTGAGGCCAAATTTGAACTCAGGTCCTCCTGACTCCAAGGCCAGAGCTCTATCCACTGCGCCAGCTAGTTGCCCCCATAATAATTTTTTTTAAAAACTTAGTAATTTAGGAATTCGAGACAAATACACCTAACAGAGTAGTAACCTACCTTTCTGGATTTAGGCTGTAGTTTCAATCAAATAGGGATCTTTTTAAAATTAGCTGTTGACTAATAATTTAAAATTACTTAGACTATCAAAGATACAAGATTAATGACATTTAGGTGAAAAGTTCTACCCTGTGAAGTTGCAGTAACCAAATTCTTTTTAATAACTAGCTAATAATAGCTAGCATTAACATAGCACTTTAACTTTTGCAAAATATCATCTTGTTTTATTGTCACAAAACTCTTGGGTGGTAAGAGCTATTATTATTATTTTTCAGATGAGAAAACTGAGGCAGAGAGAGGCTGACTGAGTTATTAGTAAGTTATAAGTTATTAGTAAGTAAATCTGAATCCAAATTTGAATTCAGGCTTTTCTGAATTCACCAAGCCACTTAACTAACTAAAGGAAATACAGTCAAAGCAGGAGTTTTCAAAGTAATCAGGAATTATTATATACTTTTTAAAAAAGCAAGTGGTATGAAATGGAGATTCATAGTTTCAAATACAATCTTTTTATGTGCTTTTTTGTATATCTGTAAATGTTCCTTTTTTGTATTTAAATTCAGAAGAAAAAGTAATTTTTAAAAAATCTTCTATTAACATTATATATATATATATATATACACACACACACACATATATATATATGCACACAGACACACACATAAATGTATTTATAAACCATTCTCCAGCCTCAGCCGGCTAGTACCAAAGTAAACCAAAACAACACCACCACCAAAATCAAGCTGTATGTAGTAGAGATTCAGTTATACATTTAGTCAGCGTTTTCTGTTCCTCTTTGAATAAGGAATGGATAGAACCTCATCATAGAATCAGGAAGACTTGAGTTCAATTTCTGCCTCAGACACTTACTAGCTGTGTGATCCCGGGCATCATCCCATATCTCTTCACCTTTCTGTGGATAAAACTTTGTAAGAAGGCCATCTACAACAGGTACCCCCAGTTTCTGTCTTCTCATTCTTTTTAACCTGCTGTAATCTGGCTTTCACCCTCATCATTTAACTAAAATAGCTCTGTTAAAAGTTACCTGAGATGATGTCTTAATTGAAAAATCTAATGACTTTCTTTCAATTCTCACCCTTTCTTGACCTCTCGGTAGCCTCTCACACTCCATTATTCTCTTCTCCTTAATCCTATCTTCGGTCTAGGTTTCCATGACACTACTTTTTCTTGACTCCTGTCTGACCAGTCCTTCTCAGTGACTTTTGCTGGATCTTCATCCAGATCATGACCACTAAAAGTTGCTCTTCTCTTCTTCATCTATACTATTTTACTTGGTACTCTCATCAGTTCCCCTGGATTCAATGATCATCTTCATGTTGATGATTCTCAAATCTATTTATCCATCCCTAACCTCTCTACTAACATTTAGACAAGAATCTCTAAATGCTCACTGGACATCTCAAACTGGAGGTCCTGTAGACCTCTTAAATGCAACACATACAAAACTGAACTCATCTTTTCCCCAAAGCCATTTCCCCCTCTGACCTTCTCTATTACTGACTAGAGTACCACTCTTCTTACAGTTACCCAGGCCCATAATCTAGGTGTCATTCTCTACTCTCTTTTCCCCCTTATCTGGTTCATCGTCCCCCGAGCTTCCAAAGTGATCTTCCTAAAAATACAAGTCTGACCATGTCTCTCCTCCTATACAACACACTCCTGGATGAAAGATGGAATCCTCTGTTTGGCATTCAAAGCTCTTCACAACCTGGCCCCCTTCTACCTTTTCAGTCTTCTTATTCTCCATCTTATACTTGTGATCCTTGCTATTTGTTCTCCTTGCTATTTCTTGCAAAAGACACTCCATCTCCAGTTGGACATTTTCCCTAGCTACTCCCCATGCCTGGAATACTCTTCTTCCTCATCTCCACCTCATGGTTTCCCTGACTTCCTTCAGGTCCCATTTAAAATCCCATCTTCTACAAGAAGCCTTTTCTGATCCCCTTATTGCTAGTTCCCTTCCTTTATTGATTACCTCCAATTTATCCTGTTTGTAAATAATTGTTTGCATAGTTTCCCTATGCAAGACTAAGAGCTCCTTGAGAGCTGGGATTGTTTTTTTTGTTGTTGTTGTTGTTGTTTATTTGTTTTTTTGGTGAGGCAATTGAGGTTAAGTGACTTGCCCAGAGTCACACAGCTAGTGTCTGAGGCCAGATTTGAATTCAGGCCCTTCTGACTCCAGGGCCAGTGCTCTACCCACTTCACCACCTAGCTGCCCCAAGAGAGCTGGGATTGTTGTTTGCCTTTCCTTGTATTCCCAAAACTCGGCATCGTGACTAACACAAAGTAGGCACTTATTAAATACTTATTGACTGACTTAATATAATTTCATCTTTCGAAAAGTAGAGGAGTTGGTGTGGGGTTTTAGCTCTTCTGGACTTGATTCACACTAACAAAAAAAAAATTATTTCTGAGCTCCAAGTGATGGATAATGTTTTGGAAGACCAAACACTTCATGTTTTAATTTTTCACAGAGGAAAAAAAACAGTGGGCATAGTCTCAACAGGTGACTCTAGTTTGGAGAGAGTAGATTTCAAAACATCCAAAGAAAAAAAGGTTAGATCACATGGAGAAGGGAAATCAGTTCAGGCAAGATAAGCAGCTCTCAAGATTGAAATTCTAAAGGCACCAAGTGAAACAAATCCAATAAGGAAGAAAAGAAAGGGACCAATGTAGATACCGAGAGAACTTATCAACATCTTAGATTTTAACAGAACATATACAGAGGATGGAAACAAGGATAGATAATGGAGGATAAATACAAAAATACACCGTGGTCTTGTAAGAATGATGGCAAGACCAAATAACTGAAAGACTTAGGAACTCAGATCAACACGACAACTAACCACAATCCTAGAGAATTCATGATGAAATGGGCCCTACCTCCAGATAGGAAGATGATGAACTCAGTGCTGATTGAGGCTTATTTTATTTGTTTTGTTTTATTTGGGGAGATGGGGGTTAGGGAACAAGGTCAATGCAAGAATTTATTTTGCTTGACAATGCATGTTTGTAATGGGTTCTATTTTTCTCGCTTTCTCAAGGTGTGGGGGGGGGTTGAAGGAGAGAATGCTGATCTAAAAATAAAATAAAACTGAATTTTAAAAAAGAATGTCAGGACAACACACAGCCCAGTTTAACCACAGCATATCATATATGAAGGAAAGTGATTATAAGACAAAGCTAAAAAGGACCAATACTATGGTGTGTACTGAATGTTTGACAGAGAAATTTGAACTTCACTTAGTGAGAAATAGGGAGCCATTTCTGAGCTGATGAGTGGTACAACTAGACCCATAAGAAAGACTAACATTCACTGCAAGGTGGGCTGGAGGGGGCAAAACGTGAAAGTGGATAGGACTGAATGGAGACTGTCATCATAATCCAGGTAGACGGTAACTTTAATCCATCCCCAGGATGGCCAAGGGCATTAATGAGCTCTCTAACAATGGAGGTTTTCAAGATGTCTAGATGATTAATTGAGGGGAATATTCTAGGGGGGTCAGTTTGGGTAAAACTAGAATCCATCAGAGATCCCACACAGTCCCAAGGTTCGGTGGTGCTGCAATAAGTATATTTGTTGTAGCCAACACTATTATATCCTTATAACCTATTATTATTATTATTTATATGTAGCAAGTAAAACTATATATCAAGAGATAAATACCTATTGGGGGAAAAAAGAATATGAGGACACCAATGCTTAGAATCAACTGAGGCTAACAAGGAAAGCAAAAAGGGTTTTTCAAAAGAAACATCATGGGTAAGTGAAGGACCCAAGGAGGGACAGGACCACTGCCTGCTCAGGAAGGAAGGGAAAATAACAGACAACAGAAAGAAGTCGAAGCTACTCAACTCTTTTATTTTTACTTCCCTTCTCTCCAACAAAGGAATGTCCTTTGGATTAGGTGGAATAAAAAGGGAGATAGTAAGATACGGGATTAAAAAAAAACAAACATTTTTCCCAATTATCAAGCATTCATTTTTTTCCTCCTTCCCACTTCCCCTCATCGACTGGGGGCGGGGGTGGGTGAAAAAATAGAAAGAAAGACAGATGAAAGAAGGAAGGAAAGAAAAAGAAAGAGAGAGAAAGGAAGAGAGAGGGAGGAATGAAGGAAGGAAGGAAAGAAGGAAAAAGAAAAGTTCAGAACCCCTGTATCACAGTAAAGCAAAACAAACTTCCACATTGGTCATGTCCAAAAAATGCATTTCTTATTCTACATATTAATCTATCATCTCTTTGTCACAAGATAGGCTGTGTTCTTGATCTGGAATAAGATTCTCTCTGGAGTCAAAGTTGATCAATAATGTAAAACTCAAATAGAAACCGGGGGGCATATTGACTTAGAAAATTACAATGAACATTATCAATGCTCTACTGCATTCTTATTTATTTTGTTAAACACATCCCAATTACATTTTAATCTGGGACTGGTCAGCAGTAGCAGCAAGTCTGACACCTCTGCTTTAGTTGATTAGAATTTTTAAATCTTTTCAAATTGCTCAATTCTACAATAGTGATGTCAAAGTATAAATTGTTCTGTTGGTTCTGCTCATTTCACTCTGCATCAGATTAAAAACTGATTAAATGGCCACAACCAAATTGGAGTGACTGGAAACTACATTTCATTCTTAACCCTGTGCCCTTTGACATCTAAAAGGAATAGCAAGTTGGGCATGACAGACTCGCATTTTCATGTGCAATCTTATTATTATTATTATTATTATTACACTATGTTATGGAAATGCTCATTTTACGCCATACGTTAAAAATAAAAAAAATTAAAATTAAAAAAAAACCTTATCAATGACTTGGATAAAGGCAAAGGTAGTGTGTTTGTCAGATTTGTGGGATGACAGTACTAAGAAGGATTATGGATAGCATGCTGGATCCAAAGTGATACAAGAGTGGTATAAAGATCTAAATCTTCCTTAAAATTTTCTAGCAATTATCCATCGTTTTCTTTGTAGATAGTGACTATAAAAACAGAGCTATACTACTTTAACAACATTGGCCAAGAAATAAAATAATACTCAGATGTTCAAATGTTAACTGCTGTGACTCTATAGCCTCTTATAAAAAGCTACAGCCTTGTATTAAAGGCTCGATTTAGTTCACCTAAAAACAAGATAACTACATAACGTATTTATCTCTGATTAAAAGCATTTCACTCTTCCTCCTCCTCCTTTGTCCCTTCATTCCATTTCTGGTAATCAAGGACAACTTCTGTTTCTCCTAATTACCAAAACCAAACAAATGACTATATTATTAAGAAAAGCAGCTCTGGGAAATACATAAACAAATGACTAAGGTTTAGACTAGCAACAAACTTTCACCAAAACATATCTTGTTTAGGAAATAAACCTCTGGCAAAGTATCAAAAGGGAATTTCTAGGTCACCATAAGACACAGAAAAGTACAATTCACGACATGCAACAAGATAGAAAATCTTAATTTATACCACATTCGGTGCTAACATGCAGTAGTTAAACTTTATTGTCTTGTTTTTCTACTTTAAATGAAACTGGTGAAATGGGAAGAAGAAAAATGGATCTTTATTACAGAAATCCTAAGTTTACTTTAGTACACAGATCTAATTTGAAATAACGGGCACCTGGGACCTAAAACAATATGATGCAGGAAAGCTCTGCTTCCACTAGTTACTTCCCCTAAACTTAAATGCTATGATCAGACTATCTTTTTCAGACAACTGAAACCTGTGGCTGTCCAGCCATTGGACTGAATTCATCCCAAAAGGGTCCAAGAGACTTTTGGGGGTTTCTAATTCAGTGAGTAGGCAATCGTTTAATAAGGGCAAATAAAACTTACTCATCTAAGTCAGCTGGATCATGTTTTCCATCAAGTTAGTAAACAGCTGCAGACATCGTCTGCTTCCCATCAAAGTCTCCGTGTATAACACACTCTACCCCTGCAAAACTGATGGTTCTGTTTTCAAAACCATAACTGGAGAAATATATGATAATATTTTATTAAAGAAAGAATATCCCTGCATACACCGCCCCCCCCCCCCCCCCCCTTGAAAACTGAAGGCCAGTCCAAAAACTCTTAAGTGCCAAAAGTCTGCTGAATATCTATGTGCTATATCTGCTGTCGCTTTTATGGATTTGAGAAAAAGCATGAACATGGAGTGATAGAACACAAGGAGGATGATTTTGGAGTAGCACACAGATATAAAAAACACACAATTCCTCCTGCTCACATGAATAGGCACAATTAGGGTCTCTTGCTCAATATTCTGAAGAGATCTTGAGATCTAAATTGTGCCACCTGTATTTTTCCCCTTTTCAATGCCTTGACTCTCACTTTTAGGGAATCAGTTATAAGTAGACTTTCAGGCACTGAATCTAAGAACACTTCAAACAAGATACCCCAAAGCTCTGTTATTTCCTTCTTTTTGAGACCAGTCGCTTCAGGGAGCTTTCTTTAATTCTACGCTTCTCAATTTGCAGGCAGATTAATTTTGTCCATTTTGCAGAAACTGGAGATGGAACCTGGCAAAGTTGAACCCTGGCACGGGTAACTTATAAAAGCCAATGGAAAGACATGCGGTTCTCCACCAAAGCCAATTCCCTTCCATCTCATCCTGTCTGGCTGCACCATATGAAACAGCAGGGCAATTACATGCTTTCTAGCAGCTTGGCAGATAATCTGTACAAGTACCAGAGGTGAATCTTCTTTCCTATAGTTAGAGGGCAGTTTGATTTGCTAATATCTCCAGGTCACAGCTGCGATGATTGTTATTTAGTGTTTACGTGGCACACGTTTTCCAGAGGGCCTTAACACTGAAACTGGAAAGATGTGGAGAATCTTCAATTTCTACTGGGCTTTAGAATTGCATAAGATTTTTCATCTGCATTACACCGCCATCTCCACTTATTAAAATATACAGTGATAAAATAATGCTGCTCAGCTAAGTGCTATATCTGCCATAAAGTAAGTAACAACAGCCTAAAAGATGATGCTGTTTTCTATGGGAGAGAGTGCTGACCTTGGAGGCAGGACAAAGTCAGAGGATAATGATGCTTTCATTACATACTTCACAAGGTTATTGTGAGAAAAGTCCACTTAAAGCCTGAAAACACTATGTAAATGTATACTATTATTATTGGCATGTCCTAATTCTAGCCCTATCAATGACGAGTGAAGACAGCACAGTCCAGTGTAAATAGCTTTGGACTTGGAATCAGCAGGTCTGGAGCCCAACTCTGACACTTCCTAATTGTGGGACCCGGGATGAATCACTTAACCTTGAGCAAGTCACTTAATTTCCATCTGCCTCAGTTTCCTCAACTGCAAAATGGGGAAAATAATAGCACCTATCAGATTTGTTGTGGGGATCAAACGAGATATCTGTAAAGTGCTTGGCACAATACATGGCACATAATAGGTGCTTAATAAATGCTTATTTTCCCTTCTCCTTCCTAACATAAACAACAAAAACTGCCTCAAATGCGTGTAACCAGACAGCTGGCAGCCTGCAGTTTTGCAATAGCTATGGACAGATGGACAGTCCAAAGTCACATGTCTTAAATTGCAACCCTAACTTAATCTGAGATTTCCTGTTGATTTTATATCAGTCTTTTATACAGGTGCAGAGGACTTATACTTTTGGCAGGCATGGAAAGAACTGATTTATAAACCATAAGGGCAGCTTCTCACTTTTCCATAAGCAAGTTATGAAATTAATTACAATAGTATGGACACCAATTCTTCATATGGGACCAGCTCTGTTATTAGAGACTAATGCAATCTAAATATGTGGAAAAAGTCAGATCATTTTCAACAAAGTTAATTTAGGTGAATGAATCAGATAATACAACCTGAAACTGATCCTGTCAAAATCACTTCTGCCCACTAACGAAACTCTCTCCAACAAAGCAGATATTGAAGGTTGGGGGCTGGCTATATTTTGAAAAATACAAGGAAAATATTGGTTCATGCTCATGCTACTTTATTACCAGATCTAATCTCAAAACGGTGATATCTTAATTAATGGACCTTCTGGGGACAGCTCCTCAATGATGAAGTTGGCCAATTTAAAAAAAAAAAAGAGGGGACTCTCAACTTTCGAAATCATTAAGCAATGTGGATTTTTATCATATGGTTCAGTGGTTCCCACTAAGCTGTACAGTCTTGCCTGACAAAAATACCTCTATACATCTACTGATATCTGTGCATAGGAAATGCACAGGGCAGAACCAAGGCAAAACTGACAAGCTGTCAAGTCTGTCCTCCAAGGCAGGGACAGTTTCATTTTTGTCTCTGTACCCCAGTACTGTACCTGACATAGAGCAGGCATTTAATAAATGCTTGCTGATTGAGCGGTGGGCTCAATGTCTCTGGTCTCCAATTTATGTTCTCCTTCAACAAACATTCAATTCAATAAGCATTTATCAAGCATCCATTGCATGCTGGAAATAAGAAGATGGAAAATGGCCACATTCCTGCTCCCTATTTTAGCATAATTCAAAATTGGGTGGGGAACCTGTGGCCTTGAGGCCACATATGGCCCTCTAAGTCCTCAAATGTGGTCCTTTGCCTGAATCCAAACTTCACAGGACAAATCTCCTTAATAAAAGTATGTGTTCTGTAAAACTTGGACTCAGTCAAAAGGCTGCACCCAAGGACCTAGAAGGCCACATGTGGCCTCAAGGCCACACGCTCCCTCCCCACCCCTGGATTGGACTAATTCACAACTTCTCCAGCAACGCATCAGTGTGACTGTCTCTCTGTGGTATGTCCTTTTCATCTCTGCCCATTTGGTGGGTGTGAAGTGAAATCTCAGAGTTGCTTTTTTCTTACTAGAGGTCTGGAGCATTCTTTCAGATGGTTGCTAATAGTTTTCTATTTTTCTTTTGCAAACTACTTCTTTACATCTTTTGACCCCTTGGTTGCTGGCGAATGAATGGGTCTTAGTCTTGTGCATTTGTGTAAGCTCTCTTCAATTTAGGTTTAGAGTCAATCAATTTCACTGCAAACACTGCCTTAGTGAGACATTTGCTTTTTATAGCTTTAATTTTTAATGTGGATTGAAATGTTAGGCTTAATTCCTTGTCAAAGGATAAAAAGGTGGGAAGATTTTTTTTTTCTTGAAAGGCAAAGAAAGGAGACAAGATGCACCTACTTAAAAGGTCTTTTCTAAAGGTAAACAAATGAGATTAAGTGCAGTTTTTAGGCTGATTAGGGAGAGAGAGAAGGATGTATGTATACAGAACAGTACCAAAAGGTATAATCTTTAATCTCTCCACAACCTAAATGATCCTTGATATACTTAGACATATAAACTCCAGACTATGACTTCTGATGACCCATTCCCAAAAGCTGTTAAGACTGGAGGAATGTGTGATTAGAGAATCTGGAGCTAACACTCCCCTTGGTACCTACCACTTGGTAGGTTCTATTCGTTGAGTTACACCCTTCCCCAACTTCCCAACATGATTTTCATCAGGACAATGGGACAACCTTCTTTCCCTCTGCTCCAGGACACATATTAAGTGATTATATGTGTATTATGCCAAGATATGTATACAGAACTCTTGGGGCAGAAAAAGAAGACAGATTTGTTCTGTGAAGTTTGAATTCAGTCAAAGGGCTGCACCTGAGGACCTAGAGGGCCACATGTGGCCTTGAGGCTGCAGGTTCCCCACCCCTGGGCTAGCCCAAATCTCAATAGATTGAGAATCAAATCCCTTGCTAAAATCTAAGTCAACTACATTTACTGCATGTCCCTTACCTACCAGTCTAGTAAGCCTACCAAAAAAATTTTTAAAAAAGGAAATTATGTTTGTGATCTGACCCGTTCTTTGTTGAAGCCACAATGGCTTTCTGTGATTACCTCTTCCTTTCCTAATTGTTCACTAACCAACCTTCTAATAACATCATCTAGAATTTTGCCAGGAATTGAAATCTAATTCAATGGCCTGTGGTGCACAGATTCCACTCTTTTCCATTTTAAAAAAAAACAAACAAGAGAGAATATTTGCCCTTCTGAAATCTTGTGATGCTTCTCCCTTTCTTCATGATCAAAGACAATTCAGAGGCAATGGCTCAGTAATCACATCTGCCATACTCTCAGGACATGTGCTCTGCAATTATTCAAGAGAAGCTAGATGCTCTCCTACCATCATCCTACTAATCTTTCCTCTCAGCTCCTTGTTTCCTATCAGCCATTTTTTGACCATCATAGTCCAAAAAGGCTTCTCTTTGGCAAAGGAAACAGAAGCAAAGTTAAGAGTTGAGTTGCTTGTTCTGCCTCCTTTTGGTCATCTGTTAAAACCACCACATTCCACGTAAGCTCAAAACAAAACAAAACACTTTTTTTTGTCCTTAACTTTCTTTACCAGCTCTTCCAAGGCTTTAACACTCCTGACACTATTCCTAGTGGACACAGACATAATGCTGATACTTACTTTTTCTTTTTTTTAGAATTTTTTTAATTTGGCTTTTTATTTTTTCCCCAGTTACATGTAAAAAACACTTTTTAACATTTGTTTTTAAAACTTTGAGTTCCAAATTCTCTCCCTTATTCCCCACCTTCCAACCCCCAATGAGAAGGCAAGCAATTAGGTTTTATATATATATATATGTAGTCATGCAAAACACTTCCAAAAGTCACATTGTGAAAGACTAACTATATTTCTCTCCATCCTATCCCGCCCCACCTTTTATTCTATTCTCTCCTTTGACCCTGTTCCTCCTCAAAACTGTTTGCTTCTGATTACTCCCTTCCCCAATCTACCCTTCCTTCTATCACCCTCCTCTCCTCTTATCCTGTTCCCCTCTATTTTACTGTAGGGTAAGATAGATTTCTATACGCAATTGAGTGTGTATATTATTCTCTCTTTAAGCCAATTCTGATGAGAGTAAGGTTCACTCACTCTCCCTCACCTCCCCCCTCTTTCCCTCCACTATAAAAGCTTTTTCTTGCCTCTTTTATGTGAGATAATTTACCCCATTCTACCTCTCCCTTTCTCTTTCTCCCAGTATATTTCTCTCACCCCTCAATTTTATTTTTTAGATACCATTCCTTCGTATTCAACTCACACCTGTGCCCTCTGCCTATATATACTCCTTCTAGTTACCCTAATAATAAGAAAGGTCTTATGAGTTACAAATATCATCTTTCCATGTAGGAATGTAAACAGTTTAACTTTAATAAGTCCTTTATGACTTTTCTTTCCTGTTTACCTTTTCATGCTTCTCTTGAGTCTTATATTTGAAAATCAAATTTTCTGTTTAGCTCTGGTCTTCCTTCAAGAATGCATTAAATTTCTCTATCTCATTGAATGTCAATTTTTTCCCCTCATGAATTAAACTCAGTTTTGCTGGGTAGGTGATTCTTGGTTTGAATCCTAGCTCCTCTGACCTCTGGAATATCATATTCCAAGTCCTCGGATCCTCTAATGTAGGAGCAGCTAAATCTTGTGCTATCCTAATTATGGCTCCACAATACTTGAATTGTTTCTTCCTGGCTGCTTGCAATATTTTCTCCTTGACCTGGGAACTCTGGAATGATGCTTTTCCAGAGAGTAGAGAATGCTGGATTTGTTGTCATGAAGACCTGAATTCAAATACTGCCTCAGAGACTTCCTGCCTTCATAACTCTGGACAAGTCACTTAACCTCACTCGGCCTCAGTTTCTTCATCTGTAAAATGGAAATAACAATAGCACCTTCCTCACAGGATTGTTTTGAGGATCAAATGAGATAACACGTAAAGTATTTTAAAAACCTTAAAGAGCTAGCTTTTTTTTCCTCCAAGATATATTCTTTTTCAGTTAAATACCACAATCATCTTGATTCATAAATAATTGTGAATAAAATAAACTACTTTAGATGAATAATGAAGTAAATCATAGTATTCTCTCTCTCAAATCCTTAAAATGCCTAGCACTAGAAAGACCACATTTTCAAACATATCCTCCTAAAAACTCAGTTGCTCAGCAGTTTGAACATGCCTCAGTGCCATTTCCTGAGCCCTGGATAATGTTAATACTGAACATCTATAGCGTATGTGAATTAAATTTCCTAAAATTAAAAAAAAAAATGTCCCTGGATTTTGTAATTAAGCAATTAAAAAAACACAATACTCTGAAGTTTTCACTTAAAATGCTTTTTCTTTTGCCAGTTTTTGCCCCTTCTCTCTCCTAATCATCCTGACATCCCACAGTACCTCACAGGTTTCCTCCCTCGGAGTAATTCTTCCAGACTCCTTTCACAGTGCTCAGCTACCACCACCAGTCTCTCTGATTAAAGCAAAACAAAATCCAATGTTACATTCGGTTAACACAACTTCTCATTAGTCAAGGAATAAACCACACAAAGAGTCCATGAGCATACTCTATTAATTAAAATATTAACTTTTTTCCCAAAATGCTTATAGTTTCCTGTATAACATTAACAGAGTAAACATTAAACTGAACAAAACAGAAATGGTAGGAAATTGCATTGTCTGATGCTCCTGAATTGATCAGATGAACGACAGAGGGTTCTATTTACCACAACATTCTCATATTTAGTATAAAAACACTGGATTTTCAATAATAAAATTATCATACATTATTATCATTATGTACTTTGTACATACTCACTTTAAAAGAAAGTTTTCTTTTTAAAAGTACCATCATTCAAACCAGAGGGTTTGCTTGGACTGAGAAGCACTGTTTCAGTCTAACGGTAAGATTCTACCTAATCACACTCATATTTATCTAGTTTGCTTCACGTTTGGAAGTAGTTTCATTCCCAGGAAATACAAAGTTTTCATGCAAGCATGAGTTTGTACCTATACCTAAGTGGTTTCTAGTTATTCTAAGAGAAGGATTTTAAGGTAACATTGCAAAACACCATTTTTCTCATTTTTTCTTGTTCCCCCCCTCAAGTCATAAGAACCCAGAAAATAATATTTAAGAAATTTTTCCTGAAGAAATGAGGATGAAAGAAATTTGCAAGATTCAAGGACTTCTACATCTAAGAAATATGCTTACTCCTTTAATTTTGATGTTGCTCAGTTGTCCATTTGTGTCACTCTTCGTGACCCAACGGACCACAGAAGGCCATTGCTGTCCATAGGGTTTTCTTGGCAAATATACTGGAAAAGTTTGCCATTTCCTTCTCCAGTGGATTAAGGCAGAAAGAGGTAAATGACTTGCCCAGGGTCACACAGTGTCTGAGGCTGGATTTCAACTCAGGTCTTCCCGATTCTAGGCCCAGTGCTCTATCCAATACGCCACCAGCTGTCTCACCCCCTTAATTAAGCTACTTGAAGCCTAGAGATTGGATACATTTCTAAAGATTCAGGAGACAGTAGTGAATAGAGGGGCCTGGTGTGCTCCAGTCTGTGGGGTCATGAAGAGTTGGACATGACTGAAAACAAACAACAAGAATAACACGCCTACAGATGACCCCTGGGGATGGGAATGGGAATGGGAAAGAAGAACAGAGGCATTGGCCAAATCACTAACTAGCAGTATTACTAACAGATGGTTGAAAAACCAGTAAGTCACAGTCATTGGCCTAAAGCAGAAGATTCACAATCATTGTCCAAAAGCAAAAAATGTGAAGAATTCTGAGAAATAAGAGGAGAA
The DNA here is from genome assembly GCF_900497805.2 of Vombatus ursinus. Classification (NCBI taxonomy): domain Eukaryota; kingdom Metazoa; phylum Chordata; class Mammalia; order Diprotodontia; family Vombatidae; genus Vombatus; species Vombatus ursinus. The sequence goes on from NW_020954599.1 coordinate 12,122,098, forward strand.
AATTCAATTTGTGATTGAAAGGAAAAGCTGAGGCGAAAGTATGTAATTCAATACGATCATGAAATTCAAGGCAGAAAGAGCAACACTAAGATTAACCTCAGAGGGGGATGGAGCCAAGATGGCAGAGAAAAGGCAGGAATTCACCTGAACTCTCCCAAATTCCTCTCGAAATAACTTTAAATCATGCCTCAAAACAAATTCTGGGTTGGCAGAACCCATAAAAGCACAGGATGAAGCAATTTTCCAGTCCAAGAAAACTTGTGAGATGCAACAGGGTGAAAGTAGAGCACAGTCCAGTGCAGGCTGTGCCAGGGCAAACCAGGCCCCAACAAATCAGGAACAGGCTTTGGGAGCTACTAAATAAGTACGGGCAGTGGCTGCTTCTGGAACTCTTAGGCCACAGATGGTAAGGGGGTCAGACGACAGGACAGAAGAAGATTACAGGGTCCCTTCGCTGGTATTGGGGGCAGGACTCTCTTGCTTTTGCCCATACTCAGATCTGAGTCATAGTCCTGGGTGGCAGTCCCAGAGCAAGGAGGAGCACTAGCACACCACAGCTTGTGGCCATAGGGGATTGGGGACCCTGATCACATTCCCAGGGCTGAAAAGAGTGCTTGTGATCACTCACAGACCAGAGCTTAGGCCAAGAGAATAGTAAACATACCTCTCCTTAGAAGAACTGAAAAGTTACAGGTCTGTAGAAGTATCCCTAAAAACAGCTGCACAAAACACCTGAAGCTTGGGACAGTGCACCCTCAACCTTGGAAGCAGAGCCCCACTTTAGCACAGAGTTAAAAGTCAAGAAATAGGCTGGAAAAATGAGCAAACAGGAAAAAACTTTAGAAAGTTACTATGAAGACAAGGAAGATCAAAACACACCCTCAGAAGAAGACAACAAAGTCAAAACTCCTACAACCAAAGCCTCAAAGAAAAATATGAATTGGTCTTAGGTCATGGAAGAACTCAAAAAGGATTTTAAAAATCAAGTAAGAGAGGTACAGGAAAAACGGGGAAAAGAAATGAGAATGATGCAAGAAAATCGTGAAAAAAGACAACAGCTTAGTAAAAGAAGCACAAAAAAAAAATTAAAAAAAATAACACCTTAAAGAAAAGAATAGGCCAAATGGTACAAGAGGTTCAAAAATCTAATCAGAACTCCTTAAAAAGCAGAATTGGTCAAGTGGGAAAAAAAGGGACAAAAATTCACTGAAAAAAGAACTCCTTAAAAAGTAGAATTGGCCAAATGGAAAAGGAGGTTAAAAAAAGTTCACTTAAGAAAATAATTACTTAAAAATTAGAATTGAGCAAGTGGAAGCTAATGACTTTATGAGACATGAAGATACAATAAAACAGAATCAAACGAATGAAAAAAAATAAAAGAAAATGTGAAATATCTCAATGGAGAAAAAACTAACCTGCAAAATAGATACAGGAGAGACAATTTAAAAATTATTGGACTACCTGATACCCACAATCAAAAACAGCCTAGACAGCATCTTTCAAGAAATTATCAAGGAAAAGTTCCCTGATATTCTAGAACCAGAGGATAAAATTGAAACTGAAAGAATCTGTCGATCACCTCCTGAAAGAGATTCCAAAATGAAAACTTCCAGGAATATTATAGCCAAATTCTAGAGCTCCTAGGTGGAGAAAACATTGCAAGTAGCTCAGAAGAAACAATTCAAATATGGTGGAGCCACAGTCTCTAGATTTAGCAGTTTCTACATTAATGAAGAGGAGGGCTTACAATCAACAATTATCTACCCAGCAAAACTAAGTATAATCCTTTGGAAAAATGGGTATTCAATGAAATAGAGGACTTTCAACCATACCTGATAAAAAGACCAGAGCTGAATAGAAAATTTGACTTCCAAATACAAGAGTGAAGAGAAGCATAAAAATGTAAACAGGAAAGGGAAATCATAAGGGAGTCAATAAGGTTAAACTGTTTACATTCTTACATGGGAAGATGATACTTTGTAACTTCTAAGAACTTTCTCATTACTAGGGCAGTTAGAAGGAGTATATATAGACTGAGGACAGAGGTGTGAGTTGAGTATGATGAGATAGTATCTACAAAAAATTAAGGGGTGAGAAAGAGGAAAGCACTAGGGGAAAGAGAGACATAGAATGTGGCAAATTATCTGACATAAAAGAGGCATAAAAGAACATTTACAGTGGAGAAGGAAAAGATAGGAGAGGTGGCAGGGAATGCTTGATCCTTACTCTCAGTAGAATTGGTTCAAAGAGGGAATAACATACACACTTAGTTGGGTATAGAAAACTATCTGACCCAACAGGAATGTAGGAGAGGAAGGGTATAAAAGAGGGGGGTGGGGCTGATAGAAAGGAGGGCAGTTTGGGAGAGGTGGTAGTCAGAAGCAAAACACTTTTGAGGAGGGACAGGGTAAAAGCAGAGAGAGAATAAAACAAATGGGGGGGAAATAGGATGGAGGGAAATACAGTTAGCAAACATAACTGTGAAAAAATCTTGCAGCAAATTTCTCTGATAAAGGCCTCATTTCTCAAATATATATAGAGAACTGAGTCATATTGATAAATGGTCAAAATATACGAACAGGCAGTTTTCAGATGGTCATATGGTCATATGAAAAAATGCTCTAAATCACTACTGATTGGAGAAATACAAATTAAAACAATTCTGAGGTACCACCTCACACCTATCAGATTGGCTAATATGACAGAAAAGGAAAATGTCAATTGTTGGAGGGGATGCGGGAAAATTGAGACACTAATGCAAAATTGGTACAACTGTAAACTGAATTCAACCATTCTGTAGATATGGAACTATGCTTACAGGGCTATAAAATCATGTATACCTTTTGACCCAGCAATAGCCCTACTAGGTCTGTATCCCAAAGAGATAAAAAACAAAAAAGGGAAGAGACCTAAATATACAAAAATATTTCTAGCAGCTCTTTTCTAGTGGCAAAGGACTGGAAATTGAGGGGATGCCCATCAACTGGGAAATGGTTGAACAAGTTGTGGTACATGATTGTGATGGAATACAAGAAATATATTTCCATAAGAATAATGAGCAAAATGCTCTTAACTAACAGATTCTGAATACAGCTTGCAGCATCCTTTTTTTAAACTTTTTTTTTTGGGGGGGGGGAAATCTATGTTTTCTTTCACAACATGACTAATGTGGAAATACATTTTGCATGTCTACATGTTTGTTTGCCTTCTCAATGAGGGGGGAAGGAAAGAAGAGATATGAAACTCAAAATTTAAAAAAAAATGTTAAAACTGTTTTTACATAAAATCAGGGAAAAATAAAATACTAAATAAATATAAAAAGATGAACATCAGAAATCAGAAATGGTGTGGCTCATTCTGACAAAAGGCATTGCACAGTTCATAAGATGAAGAAAGAGTTGAATATACTAATAATATATAGATAGAACCACTAGTTCAGGCCTTTATTACCCCTTGCCTGGACTATTCCAATAGCTTCCTTATTGATTTCCTTGCCTCAAATTTCCCCTTCCTCTGCTCCACATTCAACAAAGCTGACAAATCAATACTCCTAAACTACTGGTCTGCTCAGGTCACTCCCCTGATCAAGAAGCTCCCTATTACCTCCAGGATACAATACAAACATGACTACTTGACACCAATCTCTTCACAATCAAGTTTAAACCAATATTTCTACACATCAGTCCCCTCACAATTCCGCACAAAGGATACTCCACCCATAAGACATCTCTGAATCTTTGCAGAGGCTGCTCTGCGGCCTGGGAAGAGAATCCCTCTCCTCGGCTTCTAAGAATCTTTAATTTCAGGGGCAGCTAGGTGGCGCACCTAGCCCTGGAGTCAGGAGGACTTGAGTTCAAATACAGTCTCAGACCAGACACCTGACACTTACTAGCTGTGTGACCATGGGCAAGTCACTTAACCCCAATTGCCTCAGCAAAAAAAATGAAAAAATGAAAAAAAAGAAGAATCTCTAATTTCTTTCTAAATTTAACTCTTGTGTGCCACTTTCTACACAAGGTCTTTCCTGATCTCCACATGTGCCTCATCCTCAAAATTAACCTATATTTCTTTTATATACAAATATATAACCTGGGTTATATATTTGTATTATATATATTACATATTTAGAATATTTTTCCTCCATCAAAACAAAAAAAAGTTTCATTTTTGTCTTTGTATACCAATTGACTAGAAAAGAAGGAAGCAAGCACCTTAGTGCCTGGCATTGTGCTAAATACTTTACAAATATGATCTCTTTTGATCCTCACAGCAACCCTGGGAGATAATTAACATTAATAATGACAATAATAGCTGATATTTATATAGTGTTTGCTATGTGCCAGGCACTAAGCTAAGTGCTTTACAATTATTTTTTTCTTTTGATTCTCACAGCAACCCTAGGAGGAAGGTGCTATTATTATTCCAATTTTACAAATGAGGAAACTGAGGCAGACAGAGGTTAAGTGACTTGCCCAGGGTCACACAGCTAGTAAATGTCTGAGGCTGAATTTAAACTCATCTTCCTGACTCCAGGCCTGGCATTTTATCCACTGAATTACCTCAAGGCACCAATAAGATAGTGTGTAGCATATAGTAGGTGCTCAATAAATTCATGTTGATTGCTGATTGATTGATATGTACCCTGCAAAAAGAGACCAATACTTGTATAGTAACTAGAGTGCTTGTCCATCATCACCAATACACAGAACAACAGCCTCCGCTGTACATTTGGGATAATGGTGCTTGTATGAGCAGTCATTTTTAATATAAATAAAAATAAGTTAGGATTTGTGAAGGGGGGGGCATATTCATTATATTTGAAACTCTGACAGAGGTAAGCCTCTAAATCTCTGAAGAAGTTTAAAAATTGTCGGCCCAAGAAAAAAAAGTTCATTTGGCCTCTTCATCCACCCCTCTCAAAACACTATAAAGAAGAGTTTGCCAAAGTTTCAAGGTCTATGAGACCTTTATATGTTTTGGGTTTTTTGTTTTTGTTTTTTTTTAAACATCAGAGAACCACAGTCCTTGGCATAGTGACAAGGTGAGTCCCAGAAGTAATGAAGTATATAACAATTCAACATTTCCAACATTTACCCCTTTTTCAAGAAATCCTTTTAAACTCTGAACAGCTATTGGAAAAACATTCTCTTTATTATCATTTTAAAAAAATAGCACATGGTTAAAATATACTTACTCTCTTCAGGTGTTACAAAAGCAAAAAAGATCTTGGAATCATACTATGTCAAAGTAACATAGCATGATTATTACAAAAGTTAACATGACATTCAGATACACTTAAAAGAGTTTAAGAGTTGAGATTTTAGATTTGGAGAACAAGATATGGCAAAGGTAACTTAACATTAAGGTAAATTTAGGAGAGTTATTATAAGGAAGCAGGCAATGGGCCAGTTTTCGTAAGACAATGAATGTCTCCTTAGCAGCTAAGCACAGAGAAGAACTTTGGGCTACACATAAGGTTACTTAATAAAATCAACCTTCTTGGAGATCTAAAGAAATAGACCAGTAAGAGCTCATTTGGGATACTTGGAGACATCTGTCTGAAGATATAAATGTAGAATGAAGGTCATACCCGATCCCTTCCAACTCTGTGATCTTTAACTAGATTTTCATTTTTGTCAATTCACATAAAGAATTTAGTGTCCCTGTTTTATGCTTTCATACACTGTGAGGAAAAGAAATAAAGGCAAAATAGTATGTCGATATCAAGGACATGATTTATTAAGTGTCTCCTGGCTGTATATTGTCATACTGAAGACTATGGTGTTACTATTTATGGTCCCTGACCTGTTTCCAAGTCCACTGGAATCCCAAAATGTAACAAGAGAGAACTTGTTAAATTGAAAACCTATAAGCTTCATTTTTAACCCTTTAATGACAAAAATTTCCTCACCTTTCACTGAAAGTCTTGGTTCACTGATTCTAGAAAAAAAGTAGCCATTTTATTTGAATGGAGTGTTTTAACTTTGTGGGCTTCCAAGAAAATATCATCTTGAATCACTTCTGAAAGACAGAAAACAGCTAAAGCCTGACTTCTGAGCTAACTTCACATGTGAAAACACTATGTTACTAAAACAGACCACATGTGACACCTAATTCCAAACAAGAAAGAGAGAGGAAAAAAAAATCCTACAGTGATGTTAGCTATATATAGATCAAAAACAAAAAGAAGAAACACTGTGTCACAGTCTGAATTATTTGAGGTGATGATGAAAAATGGGACACATTGCAGAGCAGTGGATATTGAGACAAGAAAAAGCCCTGAATTCAAGTACTATCTTCCATATAATGGTCACATGACCATGGCAAGTCAATCAACCTCTCATTGTCCCAGACAACTTCAAGATGATGGAACCTGAATAACCAGGAAGATAGTAGTACCCTCAGAGAAACAAGGACTTTAGGAAGAGGGGTGGATTCACAGAGAAGGAAACAAAGTAGGAGGAATTTTCCAAATAGATTTATTTTTAAAATACATTTTTATTTATTTTGAATATTTTCCAGTTACATGTAAAAAATTAATATACATTTTTAGAAACTCTAATTTCTAAATCTTCTCCCAATATACTGCCCTTATCATGCCCTTTGAGAAGGCAAGAAATATGATATCAATTCTACACATGAGGTTACGCAAAACATATTTCCATATTAGCCATGTTGCAAAAGAAAGCACATGCAAAAAAAAAAACCAAAAACACAAACACACAAGAAAAATAAAGTAAAAAAAAAAGTATGTTCTGAATTGCATTCAGAGTTCATCAGCTCTGTCTCAAGGTATATAGCACTTTTCATCATGAGTCCTTTGGAATTGTGTTGTATCATTGTCTTGATCAGAGTAGCTAAGTCTTTCACAGTTGATCATCCTTAAAATATCACTCTTTCTGTGTACAATGGTTTCCTAGTTCTGCTCACTTCACTTTGCATCAGTTCATATATGTCCTTATAGGTTTTTCTGAAAGCATTCTGTTCATCATTTCTTATAGCATAATAGTACTCCATCACAATCTTATACCACAACCTGTTCAGCCATTCCCCAGTTGACTGGCATTCCCTCAATTTCCAATTCCTTGCCACCATAAAAAAGAGCTGAAATAAATATTTTTTTTTGTACAAATAGATCCTTTTCCTTTTTCTTTGACCTCTTTAGGACACAGACCTATTAATGGTACTGCTGGATCAAAGGGTATGCACAGTTTTATAGTCTTTGGAGTATAGTTCCAAGTTTTTCTCCAAAATGGTTGGACCAGTTCACAACTCCACCAAAACTGCATTCATGTCACAATTTTTCTGCACTGCTTCCAGCATATGTCCTTCTTCCATTCCTGTCATGTTAACCAATCTGATAGGTGTGGGGTGGTATCTCAGAGTTGTTTTAATTTGTATTTCTCTAATCAATACTCATTTAGAGCATTTTTTCATGTGACTACTGATAGCTTTGATTTCTGAAAACTGCCTGTTGATATCTTTTGACCATGTATCAATTGAGGAATGGCTCATATTTTTACAAATGTGGCTCAGTTCTCTTAATATGTTTGAAAAGTGAGGTCTTTATCAGAAAAACTTGCTGCAAGATTCCCACCCACCCCCCCCGCCTCTACTTCCCATTTTACTTCTAATTTTGGCTGCATTAATTTTGTTTGTGCAAAACTTTTTTAATTCTATGTAAATCAAAATTATCCACTTTACTTACTATGATTGTCTCTTTCTCTCGTCTGGTCATAAATTCTTCCTTTACCCATAAATCTGGCCAGTACTTTTTTCCATGCCCCCCTAATTTACTTATGCTATCACCCTTTTAGCGTAAATCATTTATCCATTCTAACCTTATCGTGGTATATGCTGTGATATTGCTCTATGCCTAGTTTCTGCCAAAGCGTCTTACTGGTTTCCCAACAATAGGCAAATAGTGAGTTCTTATCTCAAAAAATGTAGATCTTGGGGCAGCTAGGTGGGGCAGTGGATAGAGCACAGCCCTGGATTCAAGAGGACCTGAGTTCAAATCCAGCCTCAGACACTTGACACTTACTAGCTGTGTGACCCTGGGCAAGTCACATAAGCCCAACTGCCTCACCAAAAAAAAAAAAAAAAAAAAAAAAGCAAAACATAGATCTTTGGGTTTACGAAACACTAAATTAACTTGGTCATTTACGACTACGTATTGTGTACCTATTCTATCCCACTGATCCACCACTCTATTTCTTAGACAGTACCAGACTGTTTTCATGATTATCACTTTGTAATATATTTTCAGATCTGGCACTGCTAAGCTGCCTTCTTTTACTTCTTTTTTTCATTGATTCTCTTGATATTCTTGACCTTTTGTTCCTCCAGATGAACTCTGCTATTATTTTTCCAACTCTTTAAAGTAATTCTTTGGTAGTTTGGTATGGCAATGAATAAGTAAATGAACATTTTTATCATATTGGCTCAGCCTACCCATGAGCAATTAATATTACTCCAATTATTTAGATCTGTCTTTCTGTAAAAAGTGTTTTATAATTGTGTTCATAATAGTCCCTGGGTTTGTCTTGGCAGGTGAACTCCTAAGTATTTTATATTGTCTGCAGTTATTTTAAATGGAATTTCTCTATCTCTTCCTACCAGGTTGTGCTGGTAGTATATAGAAATGCTGATGATTTATGTGGGTTTAATGTACATCTTACAACTCTGCACAAATTGTCAACTGTTTCAACTATTTTCAGTTGATTCTCTAGGGTTCTATAAGTATACCACCATATCATCTGCAAAAATAGTTTTGTTTCCTCATTGCCTTTTTTTATTCCTTCGTTCTTTTTCTTGTTTTATTGCTCTAGCTACAACATTGACTAATAGCAGTGATAATGGACATCCTTGCTTCACCCCTGACCCTGTTGGAAAGGGTTCTATTTTATTCCTATTATAGATAATGTTTGCTCTTGGTTTTAGTTACATACTATTTGTCATTTTAATAAAGGCTTCACTTATTCCTATGCTTCCTAACGTTTTTAATAGGAAAGAGCATTGTCTGCCTCTGATATAATCAGATGATTTGTTGTTTTTGTTACTGATACGGTCAATTGTGTTTACAGTTTTCCTCTCATTGAATCAGCCCTGCACTCCCGATCTAAATCCCACCTGGCCATTTTGTGGATATTTGTGTTATATTGCTATAATTGTGATATATTGCTATTATCTCCTTGCTAGTATTTTTCTATTTAGCTCTGGTCTTTTCACCAGGACCTCTGGTCTTTTCATGAAGAATGCTTGAAAATCCTCTATTTCATTAAATATTGATTTTTTCTCTGGATGGATTATGCTCAGTTTTGCTAGGTCGGTAATTATTGTTTGTAATTCTAGTTCTTTTGTCTTCCAGAATATTAAAGCCCTCTACTCCTTTGATGGGGTTGCTGCTAAATCCCACATGACCCTGACTGTGACTTCACAATATTTGAAAGCTTCTTTCTGGATTCTGGAAGTATTTCTCTTCGACCTGGGAGCCCTGGAATTTGGTTTCCTGGGAGTTTTCATTTTGGAATCTCATTCAGGAAGTGATCAGTGGATTCTTTCTTTCAATTTCTATTTTACCCTCTGGTTCTAGGATATCAGGGCAGTTTTCCTTATAATTTCTTGAAATATGACATCTAGAACAGAGGTGGGGAACCTGCAGGCTCAAGGCCACATGTGGCCTTCTAGGTACTTGGGTACAGCCTTTAGACTGAGTCCAAGTTTTACAGAACAAAAGCTTTTATTAAGGGGATTTGTCTTTGGAAGTTTAGATTCAGTCAAAGGGCGGCCTATACCCCAGGATCTTTCTTTGATCATGGTTTTCAGGCAGTCCAATAATTCTTAAATTATCTCTCCTTGACCTGTTTTCCAGGTCATTTGTTTTTCTGATGAGATAGTTCACATTTTCTTCTATTTTTTCATTCTTTTGACTTTTGTTTTATTGTTTCTTGATGTCTCATGGAGATATCAGCTTATCCACTTGCCCAACTCTAATTTTTAAGGAATTATTTTTCTTCAGTGAGATTTTGTATCTCTTTCTTTTTGGCCAATTCTGCTTTTTAAGGTGTTATTTTCTTTAGTATTTTTTTGTGATTGTTTTACCAAGCTGTTAATTGTCTTTTCAAAATTTTTTTCCATAATTCTCATTTCTTTACCAATTTTTTCCTCTACCACTCTCATTAGATTTTAAAAATCCTTTCTGAGCTCTTCAAGGAGTTCTTATTGGGCTCGTAACCAATTTATATTTTTCTTTGAGGCTTTGCTTGTAATAAGTTTCAACTTCATTGCTTTCTTCTGAGTTGTGTCTTGATCTTCACTATCATCATAGCTTTTTTATGGTCAGGTCCTTTTTTTGTTGTTTGTTCATTTTCTTACTTATTTCTTGATTTTGAACTTTATATTAAAGTTGGGCTCTGTTCTTGTGTCTGGGAAAGAGGGACACTGTCCCAAGCTTGAGGGCTTTATTTTCAGAGCTAGTTCTGGCGGTTTGGAAGTTTTCAGGGCTTCCAATGTGGTATGATATGGGGTAAGGTGTAGTCACTGCTCCATGAGTCTATGCTCTGGTTCTTACCCAGGAAGGGCCCCTGATCCTTTGAGATTGCAATCATTACTGCTCCTTAGAGTCCCTGCTCCCTTGGAATCAGAAGTGCTACTGCTCCTTGAGGCCTCTGCTCTCTCTTGACCAAAAGTGCTCTGCTCCACCCTTAACCTAAGACCCAGAAGTGGGTCTAGGCCAGGGCTTAAACCTTTTTCCACTCATGACCCTTTAAGCACTTCTTAAACTGTGGGTTGCGACCCCATATGAGGTTGAGCCTAGTCAAACAGCATCCAGTCCTGCATCCATTGCTAGCACAGAAGTCCCCCGTAATCTCTTTCTCACCAGATGCCAGGTCTCCTTACCGTCTTTGGTTTGAGAGCTCCCAAAGCTGCTGCTATTTCTGTTGTCACCACTTAGTCCCACCACTGGTATTCCATCCACAGGGGCTCAATCCCAATGTCACAGATCATTCATTCATACCTCCTAAATTAGTTTGGGCTGGAAGAAGGTCTCACTCTGACCTTGTGGTGGCTCTGCCACTCTAGAATTCAATTTGAGTCATTATTTGAAAGCTTAGAAGGGAATACCGGGAGAGCTCAGCTGAGTGCTTCCTCTACTCCACCATCTTGGCTCTGCCCCTTGAAGTGACCCTGACAGATTTCATATCCAAGGTACTTATTACATGTCAGAAATTCTCTTAAGGCCATAAGTTTCAGGCTATAAATTGCCAATCTGGATTAGCAGAGGGAATTTCCTCATTAAGCATTCCCCATACCAATTAAATCACAAGTATAGAACAGATATAAAGTGAAGCCCAAAGCAGAATCATAAGATACTACAACACTGAAAAATATTTAATGTTCATTATGGAGACATCAAAGTCAAAACTCAATTTTTTTCCAATCAGATATTGTTGAAATCGTTGTAACATAAAAAAGATATGCTAAACCCTAAAACTTCATCCACAGTTATTTACTAAACATTTCTACATATATGTTTAGTGGACTATTTCCAGTATAAAATAAGTTGCCTGTGGCCCACATGCAGCCCACAACATTTTTTAGTGTGGCCTGATCCAGTTTAAAATGCAAGTGAAAAATATGTAACAGAATAAATAAAAATACAACACAAATGAGATAACATTTTAAAACTAAGTCAACATGTAGCCTGCAGGGATCCTTATGTATGGATTAGTGGTCCCCTTTTCTAATGAGGTTTAACCTGTGATCTATATACTGCAGGCAACCACAAAAGTCATGCATAAGTTTTACATTTATTAATATATAATTACTTGTACATACGGACATCATGAGAATCAAAAGAATTTTATAACTACTTAAAATTAAATCATCATCATGAAACTACATAAATTATCCTAGCAATTCATGCTATCAAGTTTATAAATTGGGACAGAAACATAATTATTAATAATTACTAACTACTCTTGATTATTGCAGTGCTAAGTTAGTCTGTGTTCGGTCAATCAACTAATTAATCAACAAACTACTACTTTAGGTCAGGCGCTGTTTTATAGACAACAACAGAACTATTGCTTCCTTCAAGAACCTTGCAGCTAATGGAGAAAACATATATGTGAACACAAAATGTAGAGAGTAAATATGGGGTAATTTTTTTTCTTTTAGAGAAGAAACACTAGCAGTTTGAGAGATCAGAATAAGCTTCATTCGTGCAGGAGGTAATACTTCTTCGGAGCTTTGAAAGGAAATCAAGCTTCTAAGAGGCAGAGGTGATGTGGAAGGATATTCCAGGACAGAGTGACATTCCTCTGCAAGATGGAGGAAATGGGATTTGGAATCTTGTAAGCGAGGAAAAGCAAGGAGGCTAGTTTGGGTGTAGCCTACAGTGCACGGAGAGGAGGAATGTGAAATAAATCTGGAAGGGTAGATTGGAGCCAAATTGCATAAGGCTTTAAATGCTAAACAAAAAGAGGCAGCTAAGTGGCACAGTGGATAGAGCACCAGCCCTGGCCTCAGGAGGACCAGAGTTCAAATCTGACCTCAGACACATAACACTTACTACCTGTGTGACTCTGGGCAAGTCACTTAACCCAAATTGCCTCACCCCCCAAAAAAATGCTAAACAAAGGAGACTATATTTTTATCCTAAAGGCAACAGGGGGCCATGAGTTGGGTTTTGTTTTTTGGGGGTTTTTTTGTTTTACTTTGTTTTTTTAGCTAGGGGAGTGACATGGTGTGGTGGGTATAAGATGAAATGACTGAGAAAACAAAAGTGTCAGCTTCTGAGCACATCAATTTATTAAACAATGCATGCCAACTGCATAACAAATCAGGACCAGGCCTCCTCAGCTTTGGCACTGGACCAGAAATACAGTGGGAAGACATAGTTTTATGTATGAAAAATAAAATGAGACCAATTAATCAAAAGAAAACAATTAATAGAGTACAAATGAGGATATAAAATTAGGTAATCTGATTTCTAATTGGATGAAAAGAGAGGGGGAGAGTAAACAAGAGCAAATCTCTGAACTCAGAGGGAGAGGAAGAGAAAGAAGAAGAAGAGGGAGGGAGGAAGGGAGGAAAAGACAGAGAAAGGGAGGGACAGTTGGATCTTTTTTATTACTGAAAGATAGTAAAGAGCTATTTCCTTCCCCTCTACCCTTCTATCTATAAATACATACATGTGAAGTAAAAATTAGTAGTCCAAGTTCTAGTCCTGGCTGCCAATAACTAGAGAGGTGACCTTGGATATGTCACTTAATCTCTGGATCTCAATCTCTTTAGCATGATAGAAAAAGACTTGGGTTTGGACTTAGAAAAGACCTGAGTTCAAATCCTACCTGGAACACTTACAAGCTAAATGACATGGGGAAAGTATCCTACCAAGCTCATTTTTTTTTTATTTGAAAAATTGGGCATAATAATACCTGTACTACCTGCCTACCTACTTTACAGGATACTTTGGGAGATCAAATGAGACAATGAAATTAAAGTACTTTGTAAATTTTAAAGCCTACAAAGATAGCTATTATTACCCTATGCTACAAGGATATCTAAGAATCAAATTAAATGAACAGAAATGAAACCACAAGAAAAAGAAAGCACAAAAAGCACTAAAAGAAGCACAAAAAGATAAATAGATATGTAAGGTAATAGTATCGTTATTCTACAAAGAGAGTGGCTTGTACAGAGACATAGTGTTCTAGTGGATACAGAGCTGACCTCAACGCCAGGAAGACTTGAATTCAAGTTCTACCTCCAAAATATACTGGCTGTGTTATCTTCTTCAAGTCACTGATCTCCTGAAGACTAAAAGTTGCAAGGGCTAATTTGCACTGGAAGAGAGATTTTCCTTTCCTGGAGTTCCCTATAACAATGAAATCACAGGTGCACAGCCCATCTCTTTCAATGAGTTTGTAACAAATACTCTCAAACACAAAGTCAATCTTCATGAAAACAGGGAAGCAGAAAACGTGTACTTACCATGTTTTCCTCTTGAAATGTCCACATACTGGCAAAGTCTAGGATGGGTGATGGTCTTGAGGATTTGAAAGCGCCCCAAGATTTTGATGGAGTTAGGGGTCAGAGGCAGTCCATTGCTTCCACAAACATCATGTGGCAGAGCAGAAGCAAAGAAGGTAAAGGCACCTATTTCTGCATCCTTCAAAGGAAACATTTTTCTCTTTCGATTTCTTCTGTTCAGTACAAATGCAGGACAGTCCTGTAAAATAAAAGAAATTTGAAATCTCAAAACCATGTATAATATTGTTTTTAAATGTCCCTGGCACAATGCCTAGCACATAGAAGGTGCTTAATAGAAGCTAGCTGATTTGCTGACTTAATTAACATACAACTTAGAGATGGACGTCAAAACTGTACACTTTGTAGATAAAACATAAAAGTTAAACTTCTGAAAAAGTTTTGAAGACTAAAAACAATACTCATCTGTATTCTATCTCAGAACTAAGGCTTCCCTAAGATATTCGAGCAACATAACAATAATAAGGGATGACATTCAATTCAATCCAACAAACACTGACTCATAAGGGCCTATATGTGTAAGGCACTGTGTCTTCGATATCCAGTCTTCATGTAGGCTGAGTTTTGAATAGTGGTGAAGGAATTCAGTGTTCTTGAATCATTAAAGATCTTGTCTTTATCCAAAAGGAGGCAGCTAGATGGTTCAGGGGTTACAGCGCTGGGCCTGGGGTCAAGAGTTCAAATTTGGCCTCATACACTTACTAGCTATGTAATGCTGGACAAGTCACTTAACCTCTGTTTGCCTTAATCCACTGGAGAAGGAAATAGCAAACCACTCCAGTATCTTTGTCAAGAACAATAAACAGTATGGTCCACAGGGTCACAAAGAGTCAGGCATGACGGAACAACTTTATACAAAGAATATACATGCATGATACAAAGACCACCTAAATGTCATCATTCCTTTGGAAAGGAAAGAAAGCAAAAGATAACTTAGGTACTAACCAAGAACATTTCACAAAAATGGCTACAAAATTCAGTAATGAAATTGAGGGTAACATAGTTTTGGAAAGTCAAAGAAATCCAATATTGCTTAATAAAAAATTAGAGCACCAAAACACCTATTAATGTTACCATAAATGAATAAATTCAAATTTAAGCCTTGCTAATACCTTATTTTTATATTTATATTTCAAATTGTAAGACTTACTAAGACATTTTCAAAACCTGGCATGCAAAAGTTAAAGGGAATTTATAAACTTTAATAGAAATCCCCAATGATCATCACTGCCATGTACATCCTAAAATTTTTACAGTAGCTGGTTTATCCTTTTAACATGTAGGTATTTTTATGTGCACTAGCTAGAATGTAATGCTAGGTTATGTTTAAAATCACAATAATGTTTTGGGTTCTCTGGGCAAGTTACTTTTCAAAAAGGATCTTGTTACACCAGTAATAATAACAGCTAGCATTCATACAGTGCTTTAAAGTTTACAGAGCACTTCTCACATGTTCAGTAATTTTCTTAAGCTCATTTTTTTACAAGAAAACTTCCAAAATGTTCATTCTTTATTTTAAGAGTAAACTATTCTCTTCCTTTCTTCCTGAACATTCATTTCCTGATTAATTTAATCATTTTCAAAAATAAGTAGATGCATCTCTTACACAAATTATACTCAAATTATACTGGTGAAAGGAATAAAATTTTAAATGGATAGATGAGTGAATGAATATCCTAAATGATGAATGAATGAATATCCTAAGTGAAGTAGTGTAGTACAATTGGGTGGGGGGGTGTGGCGTGGAGCACTTGATTTGGAATCAGAAGACCTGGGCTTGAATACTAGCTCTGTTACAAGATTTTGAGTTCCAAATTTTTTTCTCCCCCATTTCCTCCCTCCCTTCCCCCCTCCTCAGAAGGCAAGCAATTTGTGATAATTACTATTTACATCACCCTCTATAAGCCAATTAACCTCAATCTGAGCTTTAGTTTCCTCATCTGTAAAATGATATTGGCTGAGATGATCTGTTAAGTTCCTGGGGCACATAATAAATACATGTATGTTGATTAATAGATTTTAACTAGTTAACCAGTAGCTTCTGACCTCCTACAATGGTCCATGAGTCCAGGTTCTTTCAGGTTTGGAGAAAAGGAGTTATGTGACACACCCACAAAATATGAATTACCTAATGGAGACAGCTGAGGAGGTTTACACAGGTTTTCAAGCACCATCAACCACAAAACTTCCCATTCCCAAGACTGCTCCAGGAAGATCAATTTAGGGCTACCTAGCAGGCTTACACAACTGAACAGTCAGTCAATAAGTATTTATTAAGCAGCTACAGTTAATTAATACAGTGTTAGGCACTGCATTAAGTCCTAGGTAGGGATAGAAAGATATAGAGAAAGATAGAAAACAATCCCTACTCTTGAGGAGCTCACAATAATCTATATACAGGATAAACTGAAATAAACAGAAGGAAGGTACCAGAATTAAGAAAAATTGGGAAAAGTTTGCTGTAGAAAGTAGAATTTTAACTGGGACCTGAAGGAAGCCAGGGAATCAGTTAAGTGGAGATGAGGAGGGAAAATGTTCCAGAGAAAATGCTCAAAACCAAGAGATGGAGTGTCTTGTTTGAAAAACAGCCAGGAGGCCAGTGCCACTGAATTAAAGAGTGCATGAGGGAGGGAGGAGGAGGTAAGACGTAAGAAGATGCTGAAAAATCGTACAAAGACGGGAAGGAAAGAACATTGTTATTGGAAGAAATATCTCCTCTCTGAGTTTATGTGATAGGTAACTGTTGCCAAAATATATTTACCATAATGCAGAAATCTTAGAGGTAAAAACCCAATTATTACTAAGCTCAAGCATAGGTTCAGGCCTCAGAGCAACAATTAACCTGAATAATCATTAAGATTCTAACAAGGCTGCTTATAGGCAAAATTAATCTAGTACACTCCTCTTAGAATATAAAAGTTAAGGAAAAGGCAGATTCATAATAGCAGATTTCCTTCAATGTCACGAAAGCTGAAAAAACTTAAAAACAGAGTTAATCCCTTATATTCCCCAAGGAAACAAACTTTGTCAAACTAACTCTTTAGGTAAACTAAGTCAGGTTACAGATTAAACTACATTTAGGAGATTCATGAATAGGCCAAAAAGAAGGAGAAGGGATTTATATGTTTCCAAGGACTTGGGGAATCTTCATCTGGCTTTTTATCTAAGGAATGTTTAAAGCCTCAAGTAAATTTTCACATCTCAAGGGACAGGTTTTGGTCAGGTAAGGTTAATATTAACAAAAGGCAGGCTTACAGTTAACCAAAAGATGCAGGAGAAATGGCCCCTGGAGCCCTGAATAATAACAAATAAAAGGAAATAAAAAATTCCTGTAACAACATGGACCTGCATTTAGATGCAGATTTTAGTCCTAGCTCTCCCAATTAGTAGTTGTGTGACAATGAACAAGCTACTTCATCTTTTTTGAGTCTCAATTTTCTCATCCATAAAATGGCAACAATAATAGTTACACAATATCATTATGGAGAACGCCTTCTGTAAATGCTAAAATGCAATACAATTGTAAGCTATCATCATTTCCTATTGGCACTGCCCAACTCACTATTCCCCATACACAATATTTCATCTTCTCTCTCCATGTCTCTGCATAAGTGAATGTCTGGGAGGCACTTTTTCCAAATCTCCATCACATCAGAATCTTTGCAAAGTTCAACTCTGGTGCCATAATCCTCTCATCCCTTCCCTGTCCCCCAAGCAATTTTTACTCTTACGTTTGAAATCATTTTTGTTTCTTTGAATATACTTGCGCTTATTTACTTGCATAAAAGTTGTATCACTTCTGTAGAAAGTCAGCTCCATAGAGAAGGAACCGTTTCATTTTGTATTTGTACACCTATGCCCTAGAATAGTCCCTCGCACCTGGAGAACAAAGACAGAGAAGAACTGTGCTTTTGTTGGTATGGGGCCAAATTTGGCCCTCAAGTTTTAGTTTCAAGATCCCAATGGATATAGGGGGAATAAGAATTACCCTATCCAAGGGTGGGGAACCTTCAGCCTCAAGGCTACATGTGGCCCTCTAGGGCCTCAAGTGCAGCTCTTTGAATCCAAACTTCACAGAACAAATCCTCATACCAATATAAGTCAGCACCCTCTATACAACTTAGAAAACTGCTTAAGAGAATTGAGAAGCTGACTTGCCCAAGGATATGGTCAGTATGTTTCCAAGATTTGACTTGAACTACTATGAAGGCAGCCACTTCATGACTGATAGAAAAATTTCATTCCTTCAAAATTTCTTTCAACTCAACAAAGTTAAGGGCGTCAAAAGACAAAAAGAAAACAGTCCCTGCCCTGAAAGAGCTCATATTATTGGGGGGAAGGGGAAGGGCACAAAAGACACAAAATGATTGAGAAAATGATTTGAGAAAAAGAGGGCACTAACAATGGGGAAGAGAGGGCATCTGAGGAAGGAATCAGGAAGGTTTCACAAAACAAATAGTACCTGAAAGAAGACTTATTTGTATGTGTATACATACACACAAAGACAAATAATTATAATAAAAATAGAAGTGATATGTTGTATATACATCTAGCTTCTCTCTCTTTTTTCAACCTTACCTAGCTTCTTTCTTTTTTTTCAACCTCAATAGTCAGGAAGAGGTTCTGGTCTTTAGATGAAAGCTTTCTGCTTGGCATCTAAAATGTGGGTGTAAAGGTGAATGTTAAGCTCCCAGAGGGCAGGAGCAGTTTAGATGCTTAATGAATATAGTCTGAACTGAATTTAGACAGCTACAGATTCCTGCCTGATGATTTACAGATTAGGAATCATTTCTCTTAGTTTAACTTTTTTCCACAACTCTTCTCCCACCATGAGGTTCTCACATCCCTTCTCATTTGCATTCCAACATGCAAGGACCTCTTGGGTCTTTGATGATGATGATGATGATGATGATGCTATGACTAGGCTGACACATCTTAAGCTGCTTCATAAGCATATACCAATCTCCCAAAGAAGTTTTAGCAACTGCCAAATGTCAGGTCAGGGAGGAACTCTGGACTGTATCTGTTGGCTTCGGCAGTTCCTAATAATGAATTTATTTGACCCGAACACAAACTCGTCAGAAAGAACCAATCAATCAATAAGTATTTATTAAGGGCCTACTATGTGTCAGGCATTGCGCTAAGTGGTTACAGTGGGATTACACTGTGCCAAGTGTGGTCACCAGTACAAAGACTGAAGCAATTCCTACTCCCCCAAAAGTTTACATACTAATAGGGGAAACAAGCACATAACTTTAGTGACCCAGATTTATTCTCCAGTCCTCTCATTTAATGAAGAAAGCATTCTTAAAGACATACTAATTTCTTTCATCTTTAGGTCTTTTGACAAAATAAAGACAAAGTGGCCACAAAAAAAGTTTGAAAAAAGTGAAGTTCTCCCCAATTTTCTGAAATATTTCAACTGTATTAAAAAGGAATTTAATTGGCCCAGCTGGGGAAAGGAAACATGGAGTTTGAGACGGTGGCTGTCCATTCTTAAGCCTCTTCACTGAGAATAGCAGTTTATATAGAACAAAAGAGAGCAGGGACCAGTATCTTTTGCCCCCACAGAGCCTTGCACATAGTAAGTGCTTAAATGAAGATTATAATAATGAACAATTAAATGAATTCAAAATGAATGCGCCTCTCTCTCTCACTATCACATTTAGTTAAAGAACTTACTCACTAAGCCTCAACATTACCCCCTGCCAACACCAATTAATTTCCCTAGGCATTGCACTTTTAGGAGCATCTCCCAGTTCCTCTTTTTGCCTCCTTAGTCACATCCAACCAGCTGTCAAAGCACATTACTTCTTACTTCATGAAATATCCCAGATCTATCTATGTTTCCTTTCCCAACAGTGACTCAGTTATGGCTTTGGAGACTGTCTCTGTCTCTCTCTCTCACACACACAGTTGGTCAAAGTATATGAGAAAATGAGTAGAAAGGTAAAAGATGGCCATTAGAAGCAGGGAATGGTGCCATTTCATGCAAACTTCGTGAAAGGTAATGGTTCTAAATCAGCTGTGAGAGATCCTTTGGTATAATGGAAGAAATGCTGGGTTTTGAGTCACTTAGTTTGGTTCAAAGACTGGCTCTGCTATTTAACTAGCTTTGTGACTTTGGGAAAAGTATTGAACCAAATTCAGTCAGTTTCCTCATTTGTAAAATGAATGATTTGGTCATAAAATTCAGAGCTGGAAGGGCCATTGAATCCAGCCCCTTTATTTTACAGAAGAGGGAACTGAGGCACAGAGAAGGTTAAGTGACTTGCCCAGGGTGTCACAGAACTAATAAATACCCGAGGTGGGAAAGGAACCCAGATCTTCTGGACTCCAACATTCTAACCATTAAACCCCACTGCCATTAAAATGCCTGAATCCCTTGCCTCAACCACAAATCTATAATCTCACATGCAACCATCAATGATTCAAGCCAGGAAAAACACAGCCTTCCATGAAAATGAAGTACAGGGTCTTTTACATGATTTGACTAGAGAAATATGCTGGTGAAAGGTACCTGTCCTTAAATATCCCTCTCCCATCTAGGTACTTCAGAGTCTAAAATTCATGTTTTTAGGTTAGGCATTGCCCTTTACCTTTAGTCCTCTTTTAAAAACAAAATATTCTACACTGAAGATAAAACATTAAGGTTAAATAGGTCCCATGGTCAAATTACATTCCTAGCAGAAAAATTTTCACTACTTGACAGTTTTGCATAGGACCACAATTGTGCTTATGTATTAATACCCCTCCCCCAAGAGCATAGTATAGACCTCCAAAAAGAAAAACAGGTAAGTAGGCATAAAGATGTTAGAGTGGCCACTTAATTCCAACAAGAAGGGAGCATAAGTTCAAGAAAAATGTTAAAAAGTAGATATTTCAGGGGAATGTGAAATAAACCTGGAAGGGTAGATTGGAGCCAAATTGCATAAGGCTTTAAATGCTAAACAAAAAGGGGCAGCTAGGTGGCACAGTGAATAGAGCACCAGTCCTAGACTCAGGAGAACCTGAATTTAAATCCCGCCTCAGACACATAACACTTACTAGCTGTGTGACTCTGGCTAAGTCACTTAACCCCAATTGCCTCACATAAAACAAAACACTTTAAAAAAAAGTAGGTATTTGAGATTATGAATGTGTAAAACAGAATGTTAAGCTGACAGGTGACCATGGAGATAGGCTAGTTTTACTTTAATAAAGGAAACAAACCAGGTGGTGTTGAATGCACCTCATCAACATCCCTAGCCTTTCTCTCTACTCACACAACACACTGGTCCTCCTTCAGGAGCTCATCAATTCTCATCTAGACCAGCACCTCTTAATCTGTGGGTCACAACCCCAAATGGGGTCGGGAAAAATTCAGCAACAGTAAAAGGTTTCCGAACACACAAGGACCAAAAATTAATTAAAAATCAAACGCATAATGAATTTGAGGCTTTTCTGGAAGTGCTTGCCAGTCTAGCACACCACAACTTCCCTGAGGCTTTGGTTTAGAAAACAAAGCATGCACGTTGCACTGTGAATACCCTCAGGACACACAACTCCATGCAAATCGAAAAGGAGGTAGCCTGGACAGTAATAGTTTTCTGAATGGCCCCCTAACTCCAGATTTAGCTCTCTCCAAAGCATCCTCCACACAGCTGCCAACTTGATATTTTAAAAGTTGAGATCAAATAACCATGTCACTCTACCCTGCTCAAGAAACTTCCATGGCTCCCCACTGCCTCCAGAATAAAATGCAAACTGTCTTGCTCAGTTTCACAATCTGGCTCGAGCCTACCTTCTGAGGCTGATTACACAGTACTCTCCTACACACAATCCTATCTCCTGCCTTTGCATCCTCCATGCCTGGAATGCGCGCTGGCACGCGCGCACACACGCACACACACACTCTCTCTCCCTCTCCCCCTCTCCTTTTTCTCTCTTCTTCTCTATCCGTTTCTATCTCTCCTTCCCCCTCTTCCCTTCCCTTCCTTCCCTATATTCTATCTTGTTCTTCCGTCTATCCCTGTTTCTGTCTCTTCTTCTCTCCTTATCTCTGTCTCTGACCTCCTCCCTGTGTCTCTCACCCCCCTCCTCTTCCCTACCCCATGAAGGTACATTTGCTTTCCTATGCATCCAGTATTTACTGTTATGTGCGAACATGTTGTAACAGCAGAATGAAAACTCCTTGAGGGCAGAGAAATGCCTTTTCATTTTCTAGTGCCGACCATAGTACCTGACACATAGTAGATCCTTAAAAAATGCTTGTTGATCGAGCTTTCTCCAATGAAAATAAGCCTTGAAACTTGCATTTCATTAATTTTACTGGGCCTTTCTCTAAAAATCTGTCTTGACACCATACTCCCCTAAACATCACCAAGCTCTGTAAAGTTACCCCTTGGCAGATCTCATTGAAAGCGGCATACCTCCACTTTCTGCACAAATAAGCACCGTACCCCCGCGCCAAACCAGAGAGGAGAGCCGATTGCACCCTGACACCAAGTCTGAACCCAAAGAAAGCATTTCTTCACATCCTCGATGTGTAACAGAGGAAATACGCTCCTTGACAAAGGGCTCATTTAGGGGGTGCCAGGGGTCGTTCTGCTCCAGTGGGTTTTGTAGAAGTGCAGAGAGATCAGGTAAGGGTGTGCTTTACCTGCCCCGTCGCTGGGGAGAGTGATACAATGGAAAGGGTTCTCTAAGTGTTGGAACTGGGTTCCAGTTCTGCCTGAGCGACCTTGGATCAATGACTTAACCTCCTCGGGACTCAGTTTCCTCACCTGTACAAGGAGGGGGGCTGGACTGAGTGGCTTCTGGGGTCTGCTCCAGCTGGACAGGTAGGATTCCAGCAATGGATCACTCAGGGAAGGGGCGGGTGAGGGGGAGGAGGAGTGACCTCATCCTGGAAGGATGGGGGAGGGTCAGCCCTTGACCTCTGACCTCTCCCACCAGGGTGACACAAGGGCGAGACGCAAAGAAAGGGAAGAGCTCGGAGTACCTGCCGCGGGTCAGGGGCTGCAGGCAGGTAGCCAAGCAGGCTGGGGGGGGAGGGCGCAGCGGCTCCGGGTCGGTCGCAGGCGCGGGCCTCTGGCCTCCAAGTCCGAGTCTGGCGCGAACCGCCCCCACCCCCTTCCCCGGAGGCTCCGGGCCCACGTGCCAGATTCCGAACCGGTCGGGAACGCGAGCGCGTGCCCGACTGCTACCCGCTCCCCCTCCCTCCTCCTCTCTGACAGCTCAGCCGCACCGGCCCTCACGGCGTTCCTTTTCCTCTGACGTCACCGGCCGCACGACTCACTCCCATTGAAAGACCTCTCCTCGAGCTGTCCATCCCAGAGCCTGAGCGGTGGGCAGCCAAACTGTGAGGCGTAAAGTGGGGGCCGCTGTGTCGAGTTTTGGAAAGGGTTCAGGGAGCTAGGGCGACAGACACGCATAGAGACAGAGAGAAGGACAAAAGGGGTGTGGGTTCTAAATTCGGAAGGGTCCCGCAGGCGGTTGGCTTATACAGCCCCTGTTGGGGTCTTTTCTCTTCGGCCGTCGCGTGGTTCGCTCCCTCACTCGGTTCTTCTGCCGGCGGCTGCGGCGACGTCGGCGGCCGGGGCTGCTCCGCCTCGCCTGGTTCATGTGAGTAGAAGTCTGAGGCCTGCCTAGCATACTAAGGGAGGTCGCTGCCTTCCCCAGGGCGGAACGGACCAGGCGAGCCTGGCTCGGGGCCTTCTGGGGACCCCGCGTGGGCGGGAGGCTAGGGGCCAGCCGCGAGTGCGAAGAGTCTGGGGGGCCGAAAGAAGTTGAGGCGTCGCGGCCTCCGTCCAAGTAGAGGGCAGGCGCCGGGTGCATCTCCCACGCGGGTTGTTCCCCAAAAACTGGGGCCAGGTGGGGTGCCCAGCGAGAAGGAGGGACATTTAAAGAAGGGGTGCCTTCACCTCTGTCTCTAAGCCTTGAGCTTTGTGGCCCCAGCGACCCCCCGCAGTGTGCCTAGCATATTGTCTTTTAAATTGTTTTCCATCAACAATCATTTTTTTCTCTCCCCTTCCCTTCCATCCCCCACCCCCGCTGAGAAAGCAAAAAAAGAAAAAACAAAACCCTTACACCAAATGTGCATATTCAAGCAGAACTAACTCTCACGTTGGCCGTGTCTAAAAATTATGACTTATTCTGTGTCTTGAGTCCACCTCTTTAGTCCGGACATAATTGTAGCGTGTTTCACATCATCCTGGTTAGTCATTGCATTAACCCGAGTTCTTTAGTCTTTCAAAGTTGTTTTTACGATGTAGATATTATTGTATTCGTTGTTCTGGTTCTGCTCACCCTCTACATCAGTTTCCCAAGTTTTTCTAAAGTAGTCGTTTTCATCATTTCTTAAAGTTGTCAGAGTAGTTCATTTTTACCGAGTTGGATATTTAGGTAAGATTTAGGAACTGGGGGAAAAGGGTATTTGTACACTTAGGTGTTGATAAGTGGTGTTTTTATTTTTGTTATTGGTTTCCAACCCCCCACCCCTTGTGTGTCTGTCATTTAGCACAATACTTGGCACATATGTGTGACACTTAATTCTTGTTGATTTTCAGGCAACAGGTGGCCCTGCTAGACTTGCGCCAACTTTCCTTTGATCTACTAGGAAAATACCTATGGTATACTAATTTTCCTTGCTGTGTACAAAGTATTGCAAGGCTATGATTCTTTATGCTGATCTATATTTGAAGTTATAAAATGAAAGCAACATGAGAGGTTTAATTTTCTACTTGGAAAAGAAATGACTTTCAGCCTCCTACTGAAAATGGCATTTCAGAATGTAGGAGTTTGTAGTTTCATGACATAGACAGTTGCCGCTTGTAACACTACTCTATATGTATTACCTTTCCTGCCAGTACTACTGACACTTTACCCAAATATCATTAATCTTTATGTCCCAATGATTTTTTATGTTAATTTTTTTTGAAACCTAAAACGAATTTTCTTACCGCAGAAATTCTCAACTTGTTTAGTGCCCAGGGAAAACAAGGTAGGAACTGCAACACAATGATGTCCTGTTTGTGGCAGTAAATTAGTTAAGAGCAGCAAACTTTTCCAAGGGAATGGGAGGAAAAAAGTTTGAGGGTGAGAAGGAAGATTGGGGGTAAAAAGGGGAAAGTTGAGGGGGGAGAATGAGCAAAGATTAAAATCTAGTGTCCAAAAAAAAAAATGGCATCTAATGTACAGTTCTGTGCTAGTAAAATTAGGATAGATACTGGACCTGTGATTTCACTTTGGGGGGGAATAAAGGTCTGTACCTTCTCTGAAACTTAGTCTTAGATAATTGCTGAGAGCATGTAAAAGTCTTAGAAAGTTACCCAAAGGTTAAGTGACTTCCCCAGAGTCTGTCAGAGAAAAGTTGAACCCAAGTCTTCCTAACTCCAAGGTGGTTCTAACCACAATGACAAACTGCCAGCAAAATTAGATGAATAAAAAAGAATACTTCAGTTGTGTTACAGCCCAGTGTTGGTCCTGAAAAGGGGGAGTGTGTGGAAGGGAGTGACTTGGGACTGGAAATCAGTGCTCCAGACCAAATGTCATTCTTTTATTGTAATAAGTAAATAGTGATGGGGTCACATTTGTATTTAGAAGACAATGGGGAGGTTGTATTTGTCTTTTTAAAAGTTTTTGGATCAGGGTAAAAATCACTTGGCAATTAAGTGGTGCAGTGGATAGAATGCCAGGCCTGGAATTCAAGAAGACCTGAGTTCAAATCCAGCCTCAGATGCTTACTAGCTGTGTGACCCTAGACAAGTTACTTAACTTTGTTTGCCTCCCTTTCCTCATTTGTAAATGACCTGGAGAAGGAAATTGCCAAGAAAACCCCAAAGGGTTATGAAGAGTCAAACACTTTTAGTCAAAAATGACCAAACCACAAAAATCAATTAGCTGAGAGATTGCTAGATGATGGGGGAGCCACTTAGTAATGAATAACAGCACTTACTGGTTATCAAATATTAAGTACCTAGTACATGCTAGATCCTAACTTATTCCTCTGGGAATATAAGTAGAAGAAAATCAAGCATTGCTTATACTATATAAATGTATGCTATTTAACTTATTTCATAGACTGCTTCAAAAAGAGGAGAATATTTCAATTTTTTAAAGTTGAAAAAAAATTATTCTGAACCTATAATATCAGTGTGGGAAACTCTTAGTCTGGAAACCCCTTTCACTAATGAAGATCAGTAACTAGTCTGTAACTTAGCATGTTGCAGTTACCTGGGGCACTGACAGGTTAAATGACCATGTCTTCCTCTCCAAAGCCAGCTCTCTAATTACAATACAATGCTGAATTTAATCAGTCAGTGAGTTAACGAATATTTATTAAGTCTACTAATGTTCCAGGCACGAGGCAAATTCACTAAAGTTTGTTAACCACCTGTTTTTTGTGCTAGGCACAGTCCCTACCCTCTGGGTGGGTGAAGGAAAAGGAATACATTTAAATGAATACAAAAAAATTTCATGAAGGAAAGAGTGCTAATGGAAATAGTAGATATAAAGGGAAACTTCATCTAGTTGTTAACCATTTGAGGCTAAGGTCAGGTGGAAGGGCACTTCAAACCACAGGAGCCACTTGGGCAAAAACAATAATGAGACAAAGACAGAATCAAGTTGTATATGGGTGACAGCTAGTAAGTCAGTTTGAATGAGTGAATGAATGAAAAAGCATGTATTTAAAGTGCCTTTTCTGAATCAGAGTGAGTAAAAAAGAAGTAATATGAAATTAGACTGGAAAAATCTGTTAGAGCTAGATTGTGAAGGCCTTAAATACCAAACAAAGGAGTGTATTTTATCCTGGAGGCAAGTTGGGAGCCATTCAAGCTTTTTGAACATGGGAGTCAAGGGAGAGACCAGTTATAGGAATAACACAGCAAAAGGTGATGAAGGCCAGAGCTTTGGTGATCAGTCAATAAGCACTTGATAAGTATTGGGGCTAAAAAAAAAAAAAGGAAAAAGTTAAGCCCTGACCTTTGGAGCACAAAATCTAATGGGGAGACAATGTGCAAACAACTCTGTACAAAAAAACTACCTGCAGGATAAATAGGAAATAATAAATAGAGGGAGTGCACTATGCCACTTCACTTGGTGATCTCATCGGCTTCCATGAATTTAATAACCATCTCTGTGCTAATAACTTTCAAATCTACCTATCCTGTTCTAACTTCTCTGCTATCCTCCAGTTTCTCATCTTCAACTGCCTTTCAGACATCTTAAACTGGACGTCACTTAGACTTGTTAAACTTGACATGTCCAAAGCTGAGCTTGTTATCTTTCCTCCTAAATCTTTCCCAAACCCCTAACCTCCCCATTACTGTCTAGGGCAGGCCTGCACAACTTCAGGCCCCGTTGGCTACTCACACGCTCCAAAGGATTTCCTTTTTTTGAGGCCACTTGAAATCTTTTGGTGTACTGCAAGTTGCCCTCCTGTAAGTTGTGCAGGCCATATTCAGGATCCTCTCAGTCCATCAGGCTTTCAACCTAAGTGTGATCCTCCATTCCTGTAGGAAAGGCTTCCTGTAGAAGGTGGGATTTCAGCTAGGACTTGAAGGAAGCTATAACGCAGAGATAAGGAGGAAGAACATTTCAGGCATGAGATACAGCCAGTGAAAATGCCTGGAGCTGAGAGATGAAAGCATTTTGTGAGTGGAGAGCACTCATTGGTTATGAAGCATAAAGGAGAGGAAAGAAAAGAAGACTAATTCATTAAAAAAAGGAGAGAAAAGACTAGTTCATATTCAATTCTAACTTATTTATTAGTTTATATGTCTTATATTTTTTATAGTTGTCAAGTGGTTGTAGCAGTTGTTGAGGAGAGATACCCGTAACAGAAACTGAGAGGTTAGGAAGAGAAACGAGTTTATGGAGAACAGTACTAATGTATTTTAGACGTGTTGTGTTTGAGATGCTTAAAGGGCATAGAGTTGATGTCTAATAGACAGCTGGTGATGCAGGACTGGAACCTAGGGAATCGGGGGCAATCTATGTAGTTTGAGGATTTGGATCCATGGGAACTAATAACTTTGCCAAGAGGAAAGATAGAGGCCTCAGAGTCGAACCTCTGAGATATTTGCTCCCATGCATAGTGGAGGAGTTGGTAGAGATGGAGGTGGGATATGCAGGATGGTAAGGAGGAATAGTCCAAAAAATCGTAAGAGAAGTATTGGGGAGAAACGAAAAGGGGGAGAGGTCCACAGTGTCAAAAACTGAGAAAAGATAAAAGGCCCTCTCCATCCAGCCTAGGACCCTAAGCCCAAGAGCTCTGGAATTAGCAGTCCACCACAGAACACCCTGCTTCTATCCCAGCCTCCTCAGCAATCATCTCCAGAATCAACCCTTATGGACTTGAAGCCCAACAACTACTTCAGCAGGTCCTACAGCCCTGGCACCATCAAATGCTTCAACATCAGAAATGGACGTGGTTGTTTTGTTTGTTTTTAATCAGTGGAAATAATGTTTGAGAAGGTACATTATCATTTGCTTTGCTACTGTCCTCTAAGGACATGGGATCTTTCCATCTGACTTGTACCCGAAACCTCAAATATATCTCCTCCCTTCGGATATGGGGTCCTTGAGTGCATGAATTGTCTCTGATTTTCTCTTTCTGTTCCCAGCCCTCAGCAATGCATTTAGTGCTTAATAAATATTTTTTCATTCATTCATACTTATTTTAGCAGTTAGGAGATCTCTTATAGATGGAGAGGTCCTCCAGATGTTCTTGTTATCTAAAGATATATTGATGATTGCACCAAGCTAGTAAATATTATAAAACAGACTAAATGAGAAAATTATTGTTTAAAAGAATTGGCCTTTTTGTCCACATTGGAAAAACCAAGTGGTTTAAGAATTCCTTTTGTTCATACTATGATATTCAGTTCAATGAATAACTAATAAGAGTTCACCCATCTGAGCATGTGTGTATACACAAAATCATATGTGTATCATTCATATTGCATTATTTTTATGTAAACATATATGTTATGTGTTTAATTGAAAACCTTTTGAAAATAATCAGACATCAGAATTAGAGGTTGCATTTCTCTTAAAGTCTTGGACAAATAGACAACGAGAGCATCATTCAGGAAAAACAGATTGAAAATATCCGGTGGGTGTAATGGGGCTGAAACACATTTAGAAATAAAGAATTATACTGGAAGAGGTGGCGTGAGGAATGCTGTCAAGGAAACATTGTACAAAGTGAAGGGTTGGTAATGTAGCAGACCAGGTGCTCCATTGGTATAGTTGTGAGGAACACAGGCAAGCCAGTGCCAAACTGACAAGGGCATGTGGACAGGAGTCATACACAATAGTCAGATGTGGATGGTCTGTGAGCTATGTTGTTGGATGAAATATCAGTGACATCCAAAGAGCAGTCAGATCTGTGGAAGATGCTGGATGCAGTAGTTCCTGCCATCAAGTAGCTATTGCCTATTTAAGGATAAGGACTAAGGTATGTTGAAGATGTAAAGCGGATATTCCCTCATTTTTCTGAGCTCATTCAGAGTGAGAGAGAGAGAGAGACATGAGCTAGTTAAGTTCTAAATGATGCATGACATAAAGGATGATATAAACAAATTAGAGGAACAAGAAAGAAATTACCTTTTAGAGTAATGGATGAGAGGAAAGGGGATAAAGAGAATCATAGAAGATAAAGTGGACAATTTTGATCAACCAGTGCAGTTAAAATTAGAAGGGAAACATGACCTAGAAAAAAATCTTTGCAACAAGTTTCTCTGATATACTGTATAGTCAGTGGATGTGAATATTCAGTTTTCAAATGAAGAAATCTTGGTTATCAGCCATATTTAAAAAAAAAAACTTCAAATAGCTAATGATGAGGAAAATGCACATTAAAACAAGGGGTTTCACCCCACACTTACCAAAATTGGCAAAGATGATTGCAGAGTAGAGCTATGACTTGGTCCAGCTATTCTGGATGCAGTGTACCCCCAATTCCCTAAACTGTTTATTCTTTTGACACAGTGATACAACTGCTGGACTGATAGCCCCGAAGAAATCAAAACAGATAAGGACCCATATGTAACAACTCTCTTTCTTATAAAAAGCTAAGAGGATGCCGTGTATTGAAGAATGACTAAATAAATTCTGGTATATGAATGTAAATAGAGTATTATTGTGCCATAAGATGAACAATTTCAGATGAATCTCTGAAGAGCTGTATAAACTAATTCAGAGTGAACAGAATGAGAATAAGTTTATAATAATATTGTGAAGAAAAACATCTTTGAAAGACTTCAGACTTTTGATTAGTGCAAAAGACTGAAAATTCAGCATGCTACCCACCTTTGACAGAGAGGTGATGGACTTAGGTGCAGAGCAAGATGTGTTTTCAGATGCAGCCAATATGGCTATTTGTTTTTCTTTACAATGTCTGTTCAAATAATTATTTTCATTTCATTTATTTTTATAATGAGGGGATGGGTAAGAAGATGTGGAGCCAGAAGTAGGGTAGCAAAAAAAATAAAGACGGACAAGAGTTTCATGAAGCAATCAAGGAAGGCCAGAAGGCCAGAAAGATCTGTCAATAGGCAGAAGAGCTACAGGTTGCCCTTAAATGACTTTGCTCTGTGCTTTTCCCTGGCTGTCCACCATGATTAGAATTATTATTAGCCTCAGTCTCCTGGCTTCGTTTAAGACTCAGCACAAATCTTATCTTCTGCAAGAGGCATTTCCTCCTCAATCAGCTTCCTGTCTCCCTCTCTTCCCTCTGAGGTGACTTCTCATTTTCACACTTTGTGTCTTGCACTCTTGTCCCCGAATGAGAATATTAACTCCTTGAAGGCAAAGGTGGTGTTTTCATCTTTCTTTGTATCCCCAGCCCTTAGCATGTTGCCTGGCACTTAGTAAGTACTTAATAAATATTTGTTGATATTGATGAAGTTCTATATAATAGAGAGCTGCAGTTTTATGAATAGTCCTTTTTTTCTCTTCTATTATGTACCTGGAAATTCTCATTTTGTTAAGTTCAAAATAAAAATAAATTTTAAGAAGAAAATAGAAAAGCATTATCTTTGGAGTCAGAGGACTGGGGTTCAAATCTTGGTCCTTCTATTTAATACCAGTGTGTTCTGAAGCAAGTTATATATCCTGGTCCTCATTTCCTCATCCATAAAATGAAGAATTTGGACTAGATCACCTCTGAGGTCCCTCCCCTCTCTTGTTCTGTAATCCTTTTGAGATACGGTGTCTATAGAATAAATACAAAATAAATACAAATTTAGTGAGTTAGGACACTAGCAACTAGTAGGGTGGTGCTTGATCTGCATCTTCAATATAGACAGGAATTCTGTGACACAGAGGTGAGGAAGTAATGCATTCCAGGCTTGGGGAATAGCAGGAAGGCTGGTTTGACTGAACGATAGAGTGATGGAAGGGAAGTGATGTATATGGAAGCTGGAAAGGTAGTTAAGGCCACACTGTGAAAGGCTTAAAGAACAAAACAGATGGTTGTATGTGATCCTAGAGGCAAGAGGGGAGCCACTAGAATTTATCAAGTGGGGAGTGACATGGTCAGACTTAGGCTTTAAGGTGATCACTACCTGCTATATGGAGGATGGATTGGAAGCTGTTAATATAGTAGGAAACCAGTGTTGGAAACCTTAACTAAATGGTGACTGAATACACAGAAGAAAACATAGGAGAGATGGCGTAGAGGTAGAAATGTCGTGATTTGGCCATGCATGATTGAATCTGGGAGATCAGAGAGGGTGATGAGTCCAAGATAATTCTCAGGCGTTGTGAACCTGGAAGACTGGGAGAATGGTAGTGCCGTTGATAAAATAGGAAAGTTTGGAAGAATGGCCAGTTTCCTGGAGAAATACAATGCTATCTCATTTGAAATGTCCAATAGACAATATTGTGAGACTAGGAAGTCATCTGCATAACTGGGAGCTGATGAGCTCACCAAATTAAAAGATATGTAGGCTGTGTTTCAGATTTTTAGTATCGGCTTTATTCCTCATCCTCCCCTCCCCCCATATAATTATTGACTGTCATCATTAGTGGTGTCATGGGATATGAAAGAAAATCCAATGTGAACAACTTAGGTTTATAATTTACTTTTTCCCCAGTTATTTGAGGAGGGGGGATCTATTCAGGCTGTATGAATCCTTAAGGACAGTAATTGTCTCTCAAGGCTCCTTTCTCACTTTCTTCTTTTCCCGTTTATCTGCCTCTGTCTAGTGCCTTGCATAGTTCACATTTAGTATTTCTTGGATTCATTTGACTTTTAGGATTCTCGCCTCCATATACTAAACTACAGTTAGAACTTGGTAACAAATAAGTGGAGCTTACTGTTCCAAGAATGCTCAAATGGATGTTACCTCTGCTTTTCAATGTGGTGTGGTTGGTGAAAAGACCACTAAGCAAATTAGTCATAAGACCTTGTTCTGGCATGCACTGGCTTTGTAATCATGGGCAAGTTAATTATCCTTTGATTCTGTCCGCTAGAAAATGGAGATAATAATACTTGTACTACCTACTTTACACAGGTGTCAGAAAGAAAGCAGTTTGAAGACTATAAAATACACTATAATCTGAGTTGTTTGTGATTGTTTGTGAACCCTGTTTTAATTTTCATTTCTGTAGAGTGCTTAATGGTTTCCAGGGTACTTTATTACCTTCATCTGTCTTTGTTGATGCTTTTTTTTTTTTTTTAAAGGCAATTGGGGTTAAGTGACTTGCCCAGGGTCACACAGCAATAAGTGTCATGTGTTTGGTCTGAATTCAGATTTGAACTCTGGTCCTCCAGACTTCAGGGATGGTGCTGTATCCACTGCGCCATCTGGCTTCCCCCTTTATCTGTCTTTGAACCTCACAACACTTTAGAAGAAGGCTGTCGCTACAGCTAGCTATCCCTAAATATGGTTTATTATTTAGAAAAAGGGTTATGTTCCAGGCATTAAGACATTCTGCCAAGTATCCTTATAAGATGTTTTTCTTTCTCATATAGGTAGCACTTTCATGGGTATTAACTCATTACAGCTCTCAGATGTGAGAAGGCCACGTATTCTATTATAAGAGATGAGGAAACTGAGAATCAGAGAGATTAGACTCATCCCCTCTCTAACCCCCCTGATTCATGTAGTAGCCAAATCATGCCATTTCCACCTGTACACCATCTTTCCTGTTTCCTTTTGTATTTTCATTAAGGTCTCCTTCATCAGTTTCCTACTATATTAATAACCTCCAAATCATCCTCCGTACAGCAGCCAGCAATTGTCCTAAAGCCTAAATCAGAGATCTATCTAATTTGAAATTTGATAAATTCTAAAGATTAATGTCAGAGCTGGGTCTATAATGTAAGTCTCCCACTTTCTAGGCTAATGTTTGGTACATTATATATAAACTTCCTGCCTCCAGAAGGAACTTGATTAGAAGCAAAGGGCATAAAAAATAGAAGAAAATATAGTAGGAAAGGGAGAAGGATTGGAAAATAGAGTCTGGTTGAAGGGGGAAAATTGATTATTGCATTCTTTTAGTTTGGGGTCTGATGGGGTCACCTTCCCCTTTCTGCCCCTCCTCCTCTCTATATTATCTCCTAGATGTTTGGTTTATAGAGCCTTCATAACCTGACCCTTTTCTACCTTTCCAGTCTTATACTAAGGTATAAGAGCAGTAAGCCCTCCTGTGATCCAGTGATACTGGCCTCCTTGCTATCCCTCATGCAAGAGACTCCCTGCATTCTCATTAGTTTCCCTCCTCAATTCTATCTCCAGGCTTCCCTCAAATCTTGCTTAAAATTCCACCTACAAGAAGTCTTTCCCAGTTCTCCTTAATTATAGACTCCCCTGTCTGTATCTTTTTTGTTTGCATGTGGTCTTCCTCAGCTTCTCACAGTGCCTGGGACATGGTGTTTAATAAATACTCATGGTTGACTTAACTCTTCTCATTTCTTTAATAATGAAAGTGCACACACTTTGCCCTAGTAGCTACTCCTGGCTTATGATCATTTTAAAATGTAGGAGACTTAAAAACGTGGATCTGTTCCTATTGTATGTTCCTGACCCCCTTTCTTAGATGCATCTTTTTCTTAAAATAACACTACCGATCTACTTCTGATGGAGCTGACTCATCTCAGAGGTTCCAGACCCAGAATTTCAGAATCTCTTAGTGAGATTTACCAATAATACTGATCAGCAGCTAACATGCAACTTCCTGTCGTAGTTGCAGGAAGCAGCACCAACAGAGTAAATGACTTCCAAGGGTTGTAGAGCCCAGTATATAGGAGAAATTCAGCTTGAATCCAAGTATTACTGACTCTGTGGTCCCCTCCCTAGCCATTTCACGTCTCTTACTCTTGTATTTTATATTTCGTTTAACTAGGATTTAATTACAGGGGAATCCTAGGTCTGCATAATTTCAGAAGTTTAATAGTTGTTCTTCATCATATGACTCAGAAAGAATTTCCCTGTAGTAAGCTTTCTTCTAACATGTATAAATATGCTACATTCCATGTGTTTCTTCTGCTGTGAGTTTTATGCTTTACCAAAAGTTTCCTTTTTTCCATTTTGCTTTGCCAATAACTTTTAAGTGAGCTTTGAAGGCAATTTTATTTGGTCTTATATTACCTACAAACCTTTATTCCATAGGATTATCACCACATTACATATTAGACTGATACATATTAGTTGATAATGAGCCATTAGCATTCCTGGTTTAGAATTCAAAAGTAAAATGTAAAGTGAAGGTTGTTGAGTAATTGTTTTCTCTTCTTTCTTTCTTCCTTCCTTCCTACCTTCCTTTCCTTCCTACCTTCCTTTCTTTTTCTTTCTGTCTTTGTTCTTTTCTTTCTTTCTGCCAGAGCCATATAGAGGTGATATGTGTATTGTTTTACTGTTTGTTCAATGCACTCAGTTGGAATAAGTGTGACTAGGATTAGTAAGGCAAAAAATTGGTGTATTATAATGTCATAATTTTGTACTCAGTAAATCTGGGATAGAACTCTCCACTTCATAAGAATTGCTGGGAAAACTGGAAAGCAGTGTTACAAAAATTAGCCCAACATACCACAATAAAGTGATATGTGATTTGTGATTTGAATATTAAAGGTCATATGATAAAAATTTTTAGGAAAAAAATAGATCATATATTTAACCAAAGAATGAATAGTTAACTAAACAGGGATAAAGGCCATCACAAAAGATAAAATAGAAAGTTTTAAATAAACTTACCAGCTATCATTTCTAAATCATACTGACCCCCTGCTCTCTAGTCATCATCTTCAGTTTCCTAATCCCCTCCTACCAGAACCTCGGATTCTGCCTGTGGATGCATCCTAAGCTCTCATGGGTGAGTTGTTGCCTTTTTTCCAGTAGCATTTTATTTTTTTTCCCATTACATGTAAAAATAGTTTTCAACATTCATTTTTCATGAAATTTTGAGTTCCAAATTTTTTTCTCTCTTCTTGCTTCCCGTCCCACCTCCCCAAGACGTCAAGCAATCTGATATAGGTTATACATGTGCAATTATGTTAACATTAGTCATGTGAAAGAAGAACTACAACAAAAGAGAAAAGCCACTAAAACCACAACACTGAAAAAGTGAAAATAACATGCTTTGATCTGTGTTCAGATGCATGATTATTTGTCTAGTATTTTCTATCATGAGTCCTTTTTAATAATCTTGAATTGTCCAGCTGAGAAGAGCTACTTGAGCATAATTGATCATCTTATAATATTGCTATTATGCTGTACAAATGTTTATCTAGTTCTGCTCACTTATTCAGCATCAGTTCATGTAAATATTTCCAGGTTTTTCTGAAATCTGCCTACTTATCATTTCTTATAGCACAGTAGTGTTCCATTATGTTCCTATACTATAACTTGTTCAGCCATTCCCCAATTGAGGGTCATCCCCTCAATTTCCAATTCTTTGCCACCACATAAAGAGCTGCTATACGTATTTTTGTACATGTAGATCTGTTCCCTTTTTTTTCTGATCTCTTTGGGATACAGATCTAAGAGTGGTATTGCCGGACCAAAGGGTATGCACAACTTGATTGTCCCTTGAACAAAGTTCCAAATTGCTCTCCAGAATGGTTAGGTCAGTTCACAACTCTACCAACAATGCATTAGTGTTCCAATTTTCTTACATCTTCTCCAACATTTATCATTTTCCTTTTCTGTCATATTAGTCAGTCTGATAGGTATGAGGTGATACCTCAGAGTTGTTTCAATTTGCATTTCTTTAATCAGTAGTAATTTAGAGCATTTTTTTGTATGGCTGTAGATAGCTTTGATTTCTTCATCTGAAAACTACCTGTTCATATTCTTTGACTATTTATCAGTTGGAGAATGACTCATGTTCTTATAGATTTGACTTATTTTGCTTTATTTTTGAGAAATGAGGACTTTATCAGAAACACTTGATGTAAAAATTGTTTCCCATCTTTTTGCTTTCCTTCTGATGTTGGTTGTATTGGTTTTGCTTGTGCAAAAGCTTTTTAATTTTATGTAATCAAAATTATCCATTTTTAAAATCCTTTTTGAGCTCTTCTAAGCGGACCTTTTGGGCTTGAGATCAGCTCATGTTCCCTTTGAGGCTTCACATGTAAGCATTTTGTCATTGTTGTCCTCTTCAGAATTCATGTTTGCATCTTCCCTGTCACCATAGTGACACCATTTTTTTTTTCCTCGCTCATTTTTTTAAAAAGTTGATCTCTGCTCCTGGTGTACAGGGGTACTGTCTCAAGCTTCTTGCCCTGGGGGCCAGGAGCCTGGTCACTGGCTTTCTGCACCAGGGCCTTAGGGATCGGTGGCTTGCCCACTGTGCTAGGGTGGCCGGGCCTAGTTGAGCCTGTTATGCCCCAGGTTCCAGGGTTGGCTGTTTGCCTGCTGCACTGGGGCTAGAGGTCTCACAGCTGGCCTGCTGAGCCAGGGCCACAGGGCCTAGGGTGCTGATCTGTGCTGTGGCTCTCCTGAAGTCCTTCTAAGTTACCTTGGGCTAGAAAATTGTTTTACTGTCTTTCTGTGGCTTCTGTCGCCCTAGAATTCTTTCAGAGGCTTAATTTAATGTTGTTAACCTTCTTGATTTCCAAACCATGCTGTGAGCATTCTCTCTGACTATCCTTTCCCCCCTGCCAATGTTCTCCTTACTCCACTCTGACTACTGACTTCCCTGACTTCCTTTAAATACCCACTAAAATCCCACCTCCAGGAAGCCTTCCCCAACCCTTCTTTTTTCTGGTGCTTTCCCTCTGTTAATTGACTTCTTATTTATCCTGTGTATATAGGTTGCTTTTTATATATTTGTTTGCATGTTCTCTTCCCCATTAGATTATAAGCTTCTTGAGGGCAGGGACTGCCTTTTACTTATTTTTGTATCCCCAGCACTGAGCACAGTATCTGGCAAGTAGATACTTAATAAATGTGTATTGACTATTGATATGCTCATGTAAGTATATCTTTTAAGGACTTTATTATGATCTTAATGTGTATAGGGGAGACACCTTGTTTTAGAAGAACTTTTAGGCTATATTTTGCTTTATTGTTCCAAAAAAAAAAAACATTTTAAAAACAGTCAACAAACAGTAAGCACAACAAGGACTTTAAATTATCCGTGCCTTTTGATCACCTGTGTAATTAAAGATGTCTGCTGTGAAATCCTTTTTGTGAAATAAGACCTACTGTTATCTTCTTATATTTTCATCAGGAATGCCCTAGTACAAGGGTTTGTAACCTGTCATGTGTGGAAGTATATAACTTTCAGGAGAACATTGTCTCTCTTTCACAAAGCAAGTTCTGTGTCTTTCCTCTCTATCGTTCTTTTTATATTCTGAAACTGTATTATATATAGTAGCTAGCATTTATATAGTACTTTAAGGTTTGCAAAGCCTTTTGCAAATATTAATCTCGTTTGACCCTGAACAACGGTCCCGTAAGATAATCGCTGTTATTATCCCCAGGTCACTTGAAGAAACTGAGACTGAGGTGAAGTTGTCCAACAGCCACACTGCTCCTAAGTATATGAGGCAGTTTTTTGAATTCAGATCTTCTTGATTCCAAGGGCAGCAGTCTATCTACTGTGCCACGTAATTGCCCGGCAATAATATGCTCCGTTTGTTCATTCTTATTCACAGCATTCATCTCCAGATGAGGTTTAAACCTCCAGTATTTAAGCTAAGAAGCGAAGTACATAAATACACTCAACTATAGCTTTGTTTTTTTCCCCAGTGATGGTAATTTTTGTAAAGGGAATTTTGGTAAAGGGAAAACTTTAAAGGAGAGAGATGAATCTGTCTTAGCTTTTTTCTTCTAAAATCAAAATACAAAACTAATTTGCATTTTTTCCAGTGTTTTTGTGCAAAATCTTTTCTTCTCTTTATTTTTTGGGGGAGGTAGGGATTGATGTTTGCTTTTCTTCACTGAAGTCTACCTTATTTTCTTAAAGTTCCAAAAGAATTGAAAAATTAAGTCAGTTTTGTTTATAGAGTGTTGGTTTGTCTACTGAGTGCTTATGATAAAACATTATACAAAATTTGATGAACTTCTGTTTTCGACTTACAATTCCCAGAGAAATGTTAGGGGAAAAGAGATTCTTAGACCTAATAATGTAGCTTTCTGCTTACCAAACTGAATCTTGCCTTCTCACTACTGAGACTTGTTTTGTGATTTTTAGGAACCATCAGCTTATTCCTTGGAGCTGCTGGCATTTGGAAGAGTTTAGATTGTAGCTTGTTGGCATATTCTAGAGCATACAACATTGTATATTTGCCGAAAATGCTCTGTTGTATGTATAAAAACAAAATTATTGAGGATTCTTAGAACTATTGGAATTGTCAGCTTTTTGGGTTACTCTGGCACATCTTCCTGTTCCTTATTA
Organism: Vombatus ursinus; assembly: GCF_900497805.2. NCBI lineage: Eukaryota > Metazoa > Chordata > Mammalia > Diprotodontia > Vombatidae > Vombatus > Vombatus ursinus. Next base: position 12,160,993 of record NW_020954599.1, read on the forward strand.
GAATTGATTTTTTTGAATTTTATAAACATTAAATTTCTCTTGTAAATTTAAGAAAAGCTTAGTGGAAGACTAACTGGTGTATTTTGAATATCTTAAAAAGTGTCTAATTAGCAGAATAGTTATTGAATGCTGTTACTAATTAAGCAATTCTTTTGAGAAAAAGAATTGAGAATATAACTTGTACTATTATTTTCAAATCATTCAGGTGATTTCTTTTATTGATATTTTATTTTTATATTTGATTTTTATTGAGATTGATATTTTCATTAGTCAAGTTTCAAATGATGTCAATGATTAGAGATTAAAATTGGCTATTGTAATTTTTTTCATAATTTGTTAGGGAATAAAGTAGGGGGAAGTCTGGTAAACAGCCAGCACATTTTATGATCTTAGGAGTTTTACTTGCCAAGAAAATTTGATTGTTAGAGGAAAAATGACAGTGCTGGCAAAAGATGTTCCTTCCCATTCTTTTATAATGCACTTTCCTTTTATCTAAGCAGAGTACTGTTGATGATAATGTAGCAGTGAAAATTTTTTAAGAGTAACCTAATACATCATTTTGACTTAGCCAAAATGAAGAAACTGAAGAGTCTCACTTGAAAAACACATCATAGTGATTTATGGAGGTAATTTGAGAGCTATTCATTTCTACATAATCTACTCAGGCTTTCTTTTTAATGTGTATCATTAGAATACAGAGGCAGTTTTTTGAGTTGCTATATTTTTAGTTAACTCTAGTTCAGTGAATTTTTCTTCCACATGGACTTGAACATATATAAATTCAGAGTTAATAATTTAGATGGTTGCATGCAGTACTAAGAAATCAGTTTTTAAGCAATATGCAGTCTATAGTATACCCCAGATAATAAAATAGCTTCTGTTGTTTCTCCATTTATCTCTGATAAAATATTTTCCATGACCCTTGCTCCTGCTTCCTGTATTTTATCCTTTAAAGTACTATGTTATGACCCTCACTCTTTAACCTACTCCTTTTCTTTTGAATAAAGTATACCTACCTATCCTGAGACATTTTTCATTCATGGGTTTCATCCCACCAAATTTCTGATACTTTTGAAGTTGGGCATTTCTTTGCAGACATTTGAGGCCATGGGTTTTATAAATTTATGAAGTGCTAATATGCATTTTAATTTGAAAGGGAGTGTAGTTTGTAAAGTAAATCTATGATTTCACCACCATGCAGAAAATTTTGACAATTCTTTTTTCTTTATGTTGCTTTCCTGGGCAAGTGTATGGGTCTAAATGTTTTACTTGATTAGCTTAGTCTATAGTGGCAGGATCACTTAATGTGTAAAAGTGATGTTTAAAAGAGAATTGAGCAACCTAGGTTTTCTTCTGATTATATGAATAATACCAAACTATTTTTTTAACACATAATTTATCTGAAAACAGTTATAGAGGTGGTGGTTATTGTTTTTTCCATTTAGCATTAATGGCAAAATGTCTTTGAAAAATGAGGCAGCTGGGTGTCATCGTGGTTAGTTTCATCCTGGAATCAGTACTTTCCTCCCCCATTTAGGAATGCTTTTAATGTTATCATTTTTTTAAAAATTTCCTCAAAGTACACAACATAAAGTGTAGTTAAAGAAAATGTTTTGTAAGGTGGAAAAAATTATTCTTACTACATGAAATCTTCCAAAACAGCTGTCATTTAAGCATCATTACCTTTTGCTTTTTCATAGGAAATGGACTTTTCTGCTCTTTTGATCACTCACTATGGTGTATGTGGTGGTACTTTACTAGTTGTTTTTACATACATGATTTGAGAAATTATATCAAAATATTCAGATTTATCTGTTTCTCTATTCCTTTAGGATTTTTTCCCGTTCCTGGATAAAGATGGCAGCCAATAAAGCAATTCTGAATAGACTGGAACAAAAGGGCGCGGAGGCTGATCAAGTTATTGAATATCTTAAGCAGCAAGTTGCTCTACTAAAGGAGAAAGCAAGTAAGGAAATTTAAAAAAAAATTTCTGAATAGGTGTTTAAAATCAGAATTATGTAGTAAAATGCATATATTGATGGAAGAGAAAAAGATATTATGGATAAGTAACTTCTCAAAAATGACTTGGCTGTACATTTTAATTTGTATTTTGTAATGGCATTTAAGACTAATAGTGGCTCAGAGGTATGTGTTGGTTGCACAACCAATAGAAATATTCCTAGGTGTACACTGAATAATACTGAGCCATCAGTGGGTGAAGATTTAAAATTGCATAATTTTCAGATGAAAGAGTGTGGGTAGGGTTGAGCAAGAGCAGGCGTCTGTCCTTCATTATATGTGGAAAAGGCTACATAGTTTTATGGAAATTTAAGGTAATGTTTGAAGTAAAGAAAAATATTTGATTGATTATTAAATGATATTTTCCTGCTTTAGTCAAGGGAGTTTCCTCACCAACAGTCCCCTACAGCAAAGAAGTCACAGGTCAGGTTCTAAAATAATACCATACTAATAAACAGCAGTGTGTTACAGTGGATAAAGTGCTGGCCATGGAGTCAGGAAGACCAGGGTTCAAGTCCTGTCTTTGATACATGTTATCTGTGAGACCATGGCTAGTCTCTACCCTCTCAGTGCCCCCAGACACCTTTCCAGCACTGTATATTTCAGCTGAAAAATGCATCTGAATCTCTGGGGGTATTTTCCCCACAAATTTGCATCTTTCCTAACAAATCAAATGGCAGTTTAAGATTCTTCTTCTACCCCCAAAAGAATTATACTAAGGTTTCATATATTTATGGAATATTTATAAATTTTATTATTTTCATTGAAATTTCATTGTGTCATGCTAATTTTTTTTTGTCTGAACATAGGATATATTAAAAAGCCTGAAAACTTCAATTTCTTCCCTTAGAAGTTTCTTTTAGGCAAATATTCCCCAAACCCTCTCAAATTGGAATCACTTCATAATATATCCATACTTGCATGTATATATGTATTTTCATGCGTGTGTGAAAATATCACCAAATCATTTAAAAGTCTTTTTCGAGTAACTTTAAAAATTATATATTTAAACTTTTCCCCAGTTTGAAGGTGTCATCTGAAAGATTAACATTACTGTCCATTAAACTTAAATAGTTCTTTTTACAATAATATGATTTAGTTAATATGGCTCCTGTGGTCTCTCAAAATAGTTTTCGTTGTTGTTATTCAGTTGTTTTTCAGTCATGTCTGACTCTTCATGACCCATTTGGGGTTTTCTTGGCAAAGGCACTGGAGTGGTTTGCCATTTCCTTCTCCAATTCATTTTACAGATGAGGAAACTGAGACAGAGTTACGTGACTTAGCCAGGTTCAGACAGGTAGTGTCTGAGGCCAGATTTGAACTCAAGAAGACGAGTCTTCCCGACTCTAGGCCCAGACCTCTAACCGCTATACCACCTAGCAGCCCCTAGTTTTCTAGCCCTAGCTAAAAAACTTAGAAGAAAATAACTATATGGCTTTTAATGTTGGTGAGTATCAGTTTCTTCATTTTTTTAATCTGAGGTTGAGGACAGGAGTGGATTAGAGCATTACTAAGGCTCTGACTCATTCTAAAATGCTGTAATTATGTTTTGAAAGGATGGCTTGATGTCATAAGTGTAGACTTTTCTTCCCCATAGAGATTGTAGGGGTCTACTTGGTTAGATTGGCAGTGTTGTACAGTGGATAGAGTCAGACTCCTGGGCTGGGCAATGATGGGCAAGTCACTTTGGTTTTATGAACCTATGTTTGCTCAGGTCATTTTGTGAATTCACAAAAGCCTTGGCACATGCTGTAAATGGAAAGTCGTTGATAGGGTGGAGCCAAGATGGCAGAGTAAAGTCAGGAAATCACAGAGCTCTCCTAAATTCCCCTCCAAACAACCTTAAAATAATGTCTCAAAACAAATTCTAGAACCACAAAACCAACAAAAAGAGGATGAAACAATTTTTCAGCCCAAGACAGCTTAGAAGGTGAGCAGGAAAAATCTTTCTCACTGGGGTGAGAGTGACGTATAGTCCAGCACAGGCTGGACAGTCCTAGCAAGCCAACACCAGGCCTTTGGGGGGCAACTGAATTTGCAGCAGTTGTTCTTAGCTTGCAGATGGTAAGGGAGTAGGAAAACTGATCAGGAGATTACAGGGGACCTTTTGCTGGTTCTGGATGGAGGACTCTTATATTGCTCATAAGCAGCTCTGAGTCACAGTCCTAGGAGGAGTAGGGGCACTAGCACACAAATCAGCACACCTATCTAACAAAACCGAGTATAACCCTTCGGGAGGAAAAATGGATATTCAATGAAATAGAGGACTTTCAAGGATTCCTGATCAAAGCTGAATAGAAAATTTGACTTTCAAATGCAAGACTCAAGAAAAGTATAAAAAGTTAAACAGGAAAGAGAAATCGTAGGGAATTTAATAAAGTTCAACTGTTTACATTCCCACATGGGAAGATGATACATATAACTCCTAAGAACTTTCTCATTATTAGGGCCTTGAGAAGGAGTGTACATAGACGGCATGAGTATGAGTTGACTATGATGGGTTGATATCCAAAAAAATCAAATTAAGGGATGAGAAAGAGTTATGCACTGGAAGAGGGGGAAAGGGAGAGATAGAATGGGGTAGATTATTTCACATAAAAGAGGCACAAAAGTGTTTTTATAGTGGAGAGGAAGAATGGGGAGTTGATGGGTAACACTTGAACCTTACTCTCTTCAAAATTGGCTCAGGAATGACACTCAGTTGGGTATAAATTTTTCTCTTACTCTATAGGGAAGTAGGAGGGTAGGAGGATAGAAAAGGTGAGGGGGTGGGGAGCAGGGCCCTGATAGGAGGGAAGGCAGATTGGGGTAGGCAGAGGTCAGAACACTAGCACACTGATCACACTTCCAAAGTGGAAGGGAACACTTGTGGTTGCTCACAGAGAAGAGGACAGGCCAGGAGAGCAGTAACCACGCTTCTCCTTAGATCATTCTATCTTGGAAGAACTGAAAAAGAAACTGAGAAGAATCTCTGAAAACAGCAGGACAAAAAATGTGAAGCTTGGGATGATGACTCCTCCACCTAGGAGCAGAGCTCAACTTTAACATAAAATTAAAAGTCAAGAAATAAGCTGGGAAATGAGCAAACAGTTTAAAAAAAAAAAACCTGACCATAGAAAATTACTATGGTGACAGGGAAGGTGAAAACACAAACTTAGAAGAAAAGAAAGTCAAAACTGGCACACCCAAAGCCTTAGAGAAAAATGTGAATTGATTTTAGGCTCAAAAAGAATTCCTAGAAGTGATCAAAAAGGATTTTAAAAATCGAAGAAGAGGAAAAAATGGGAAAAGAAATGATGGTGATGCATGAAAATAATGGAAAAAAGTGTCAATAGTTTCATAAAGAAGATATAAAAATTCACTAAAGAGAACTTAAAAACAAGAATTGGCCAAATAGAAAAAGATATACAAAAATTCACTGAAGATAAGAACTCTTTAATATTAGGATTGGTCAGATGTTCAGAAATTCCCTGAAGAAAATAACTTTAAAAAATTAGAATTGGATAAGTGGAAGCTAATGACTCCATGAGCTATCAAGAAACAACAGAACAAAATCAAAAGAATGAAAAAATAGAAGAAAATATGAAATATCTCATTGGAAAAACAGTCGGCATGGAAAACAGATCCAGGAGAGATGATTTAAGAATTATTGGACTACTTGAAAGTTGTGATCAAAGAAAGAGTCCAGACATCATCTTTCAAGAAATTACCAAAGAAAATTGCCCTGATGTTCTAGAACCAGAGAGTAAAATAATAATTGAAAGAATCCACTAATCAACCTCATGAAAGAGATCCCAAATGAAAACTCCCAAATTCCTGAGCTCCCAGTCAAGGAGAAAGAAACAATTCAAATATTGTGAATCCACAGTCAGGATAACACAAGATTTAGCAGCTTTTGCATTAAAGGATTGGAGGGCTTAGAATATGGTATTTCAGAGGGCAAAGGAGCTATGATTACATCAAAAAATCATCTGTCTAACAAAACCAAGTATAATCCTTCGGGGGGAAAAATGAATATTCAATGAAATAGAGGACTTTCAAGGATTCCTGATCAAAGCTGAATAGAAAATTTGACTTTCAAATGCAAGACTCAAGAAAAGTACAAAAAGTTAAACAGGAAAGAGAAATCATAGGGAATTTAATAAAGTTCAACTGTTTACATTCCCACATGGGAAGATGATACATATAACTCCTAAGAACTTTCTCATTATTAGGGCCTTGAGAAGGAGTATACATAGACGGCATGAGTATGAGTTGACTATGATGGGTTGATATCCAAAAAAATCAAATTAAGGGATGAGAAAGAGTTATGCACTGGAAGAGGGGGAAAGGGAGAGATAGAATGGGGTAAATTATTTCACATAAAAGAGGCACAAAAGTGTTTTTATAGTGGAGAGGAAGAATGGGGAGTTGGTGGGTAACACTTGAACCTTACTCTCTTCAAAATTGGCTCAGGAATGACACTCAGTTGGGTATAAATTTTTCTCTTACTCTATAGGGAAGTAGGAGGGTAGGAGGATAGAAAAGGTGAGGGGTGGGGAGCAGGACCCTGATAGGAGGGAAGGCAGAGGTCAGAAGCAAAACAATTTTGAGTAGGAATAGGGTGAAAGGAGAAAGAGATAAATGGGGAAAAAAAAATAGGATGGAGGGAAATACACAGTCAGTAATCATAACTGTGAGAAAATGTTTACAGCAAGTTTCTCTGATAAAGGCTTCATTTCTCAAATATATAGAGGACAGAGTCAAATTTATAAGAATACCAGTCATTCCCCAATTGATAAGTGGTCAAAGAATATGAGCATGCAGTTTTCAGATGGAGAAATTAAAGCTATCTATAGTCATATGAACAAATGTTCCAAATCACTATTGATTAGAAAAATCCAAATGAAAACAACTCTAAGGTACCACTTCGCACCTAACAGATTGGCTAATATGACAGAAAAGGGAAATAACTAATATTGGAGGGGATGTAGGAAAATTGGGACACTAAAGTTCTGTTGGTGGTGTTGTGAATTCATCCAGCCATTCTGGAAAACAATTTGGAACTATATCCAAAGGTCTGGTGTACTGCATACATACCCTTTGACTCGGCACTACCACTACTAGGTCTGTATCCCAAACAGATTTAAAAACAAAAGGAAAAGGACTCATGTACAAAAATAGTTATTGTTGTTGTTCAGTCATTTCAGTTATGTCTGACTTTTTGTGATCCCATTTGGGGTTTTCTTGGCAAAGGTACTGGAGTGGTTTGCCATTTCCTTCTCTAGCTCATTTTGCAGAGGAGAAAACTGAGGCAAACAGGGTTAAGTGTCTTGGCCAGGGTCACACAGTTAGTAAGTGTCTGAGGTTAGATTTGAATTCAGGTAAATGAGTCTTCATGACTTCAAGCTCAATACTCTATCCACGGTGCCTCCTAGCACCCCTTCCCCCTCAAAAAAGAAACATAGCAGCTATTTTTGTTGGAAATTGAGAGAGTGCCCTTGTGGTATATGATTGTGATGGAATACTATTGTGCTCTTAGAAAGGACAACTAGGATGCTTTCAGAAAAACTTGGACTTACCTGAACTGATGCAAAATGAAGTGAACAGAAGCAGTTGAACAGTGTATATGGTAGTAGCAATATTGCACAAGGATCAACTGTGAAAGACTTAGGTATTCTCAGCAGGACAATTCCTAAAGACTTAGGATGAAAGAATACTATCTGCCCCCAGAGAAAGAACTGATGTAGTCTGAATGCAAATGGAAACTTACTTTTTAAACTTTATTCTTCTTTGTTTAAAAAAAAATTTTTTTTGGTCTGTGTTTTCTTTCATAACATGACTAATATGAAACTCCGTTTTGCATGACTGCACATGTCTATATCAAATTGCTTGCCAAAACAGGGAAGGGTTAGGAGGGAGAGAATTTGGAAGTTTCTAATTTTTAAAAACGAGTGTTAGAGTGTTTTTACATATAATTGGGAAAAATAAAATATTTGTTAAAAAGTCATTGGTAGCTGATAGGGAAATATCTTTTAAAATATCTTAGTGGAATGTGATGGACAGAAGGAAGGAGTCTCCTAGGGAATGCTAATTAGGTACCACAATATTACAGCAGCTCCCTCTATTAAGATAAGGGAGCCCAGGAAAGGTTGTTTCTTTATTAGGCTTCATGATGAAGATGTTATTTCATTCATTTTTAGAAGTGTAATATACTTTTAATACCTGCCTCTCCTTCAGTCTTTTTGTGTTCTCTGCCTTTTCTCTACTCTTATGAAAATGACATGCTAGTCTATTTTCTTATGATAGCAACAAGGGGAAAAATGGGTGATTTTGTTTTCTATTTCAGCCACTTTAGAGAAGCCAGAGTAATGACTTATAAACAAATTTTTTTTTTACTGTTAACTTTAGCACAATCTTTTTGTTTTTATCAGCCATTTACCTTTTTTTAAAGCAATGTTAACAGAAAGGAATGGGTCAGTCATTTAATCAGTGGATTTTATTCTACTTCCTGCAATTATATTATTTCTTAAATTGTTTAACAAAATGCAGTTTTAAGAAATTCTGGTGTATCTAATTGAATTGATCAATTTTAGTTTTGCAGGCAACTCTCAGAGAAGAGAAGAAACTTCGTGTTGAAAATGCTAAACTGAAGAAGGAAATTGAAGGACTTAAGCAGGAGCTCATCCAGGCAGAAATTCGCAATGGAGGTGATTAAAATAGAAACATGAAAATTTATGTCCAGCTTCCTTCTGTTCACATTTCATGTTCACAACTGTGTTGTTTAGTACTTAGAATTAAATTTTTTTTTTAAAAAATAAAGTTGCAGTTTTACTTAAATTATAGTAGAAATTTCAAGGTGAAATTATCATTGCTAAATAAACTGAAATTGTTTCTGATGTGACTAGAGTGATAGGCATTTCCTTAGGACAAATAAAAACAAGTGCAAAGGAGTTGTTTACATCTTGAGTGTCTATTAAATACTCAAATACTCTCTGATAGCTTCAGACACAAGATGTTTTAATTTTTACCCTTTGCCACAGATACTCAAATGTTTAATTTTCAGGCTTTCTGTATGTATGTATAAATAGTATAAAAAGAGCCAGTCTTTTCATTTAAATTGTCTTGTCAATTTAGTTTACAAACAGTAGTAGATACAACCTCATTATTTAAAAAACAACAACGAAACCTTTCTTTGAGAGTACCCTGCCTCAAGAAACTTTTAGGAAAAGTGCCCCAGGTTGAATAGTAGCCACAATTTTGACCCTGTCTCATTCCCTTGGGGCATTAAGTACTTTTCCATGTTTGCTAAAGTTATAAGAATGTTATATTAAGTTGCAGGTTAAAGACACATTAAGGCCCCGAATGCTATTTTAAATGACAGAGTTTATGTTTTCTTAGCATATTTCTTTGTAGCATAGAAAGAACTTGAAGTGTGTGGATTTCTACTCTTTGCTGCTTGTCAGATACTATTGTGTAGTCCATGCAGTATTTTGGTTTAGTTGTGAATTTGAGATTGGGAGCAGGACTTAATTGTTTAATCAGTCCTCTGATTTTACTGAGAAAGAAGCTGAGGTCTGGAGAGCTGAGAGTGTCCTGCCCCCTAGGTCATGTGGGTTATTGATTCCAGGACCAGAACTAGACTTCTGACCTTCCTGTTCTCAAAATTACATTTACTTTTCAAGTTTAATATCTTTCAGGAATTTAAAATAACTGAAATAAAAGACATGGAAAGAATATGCTTTAAAAAAAACTTTTAAAAAATTATGAATTCCCATGTTGTAAGAAAACCTGGTGATACTGTACAGAATGAGTACACTGTGTTGGGAATTGTAAAATTACATTTAGCTGTGGAGTAAATGTGCACTCTATACTTATTTGTAAATATGAACTGAGAAAAAAGGGGAGCTGTTTTTACCAATTCCAAAAAATTATATATCTCTTTGGATAAAATTTTAATAATATTTGCCATTTTCTATACATTTTATTGGTGATTTGGATTTCTTTTTGTTTTTATAGGAGTAATTACTCTGTTGCTTGAAGAGCTGTTAGGGATGTGAAATGATAGGATATTGATTAACTTGGTAGAAAGATATCTGACCTTTCAAGGTAGTTAGCTTCAGCAACACCAGCTACTTAAAAACTGGTCAGCTTAGTTTAAAAATACTAATTTTAAAAGTATTAATAACAAATATTTCAGGATTTTTCTCTGCCTTGAACTGATAACCTCAGATCCTCTTATATTAAATTAATAACTAGGAAATATAAAATAACTTTTTATTACTGTCAGTGGTTACCAGCACAGCATTATGGAGAAACATTACAAATTGCATTTAAATATGTAATGTTACCCAAGTAGTTCACTGTATTTACTGCATAGAAATATCTTGGTAAGGATAATATACTTATTAAGTTGAATGACTAATAAATGTATTATCATTCCTTTAACATCTTACTTATCCCTTCCTTCATTTCCCATGCTGGGAAATTGAATGGTACAAGAGATAGAGCATTGAACCTTAGAATTGGTAAACCTGGGTTTGTGTCTTGTCACAAATTTACTAGTTATATGATCACTGAAAGATTACTTAATCTCTCAAAGTTTCAGATTCCTTGTCTTTTAAAATTAAAATAATAATTCTTCCACTTCCTACCTCACAAGGCAGTTGTGATGGAAAGCACTTTAGAAACCTTAAAGTACAGTGTAGTTAGTAGTGGGAGTATTATTACTTCTTGCTTAATATACCTGGAGGTGCTGTGAACTGTAAAGCCAGTTTCCTGGGGATATTTTGGAGTTTGTATATGTTTATTTTAAAAGTACTTAGGCCTGCTTTTAGAGAAGGAAGCATCAAAATCAAGGAATTTGATTAAGTTTAACAGCATTGTTAAGGCTTTAATGTGTGCCAGAGACTGTGGATGTAAATAACAAAACAAAACGCAAAAAGGGAGGTTTCATTTCTTCAAGCAATAGGAAATATAAACTTAAAGGAACTTTTGGCTTTACATATTTCCCATGAACCTGGAGAGTTTGATCAGCTCTCTATATTGGAAGGGGTCAACTCCAAAAAATAGTCACTCTACATCCCAATCGATAGCCCCCTCAACACTTGAGAACTTTGGTGTTTATAACATCGAATTACAGTCATAGAACAAACCACTAAACTTGACTGGCTATAGCTACATCTCAGCACTTTTCCTTTGCTCAGTCCTTCCAAATCCCAAAGGCACCTGTCACCTGAATTACATAAAGTCCTTGATTATATCTGTGTTGATGTAATCAGGTGTGTGGGTAGGAATTTTGCTAATATCAGTAGCCCCCTGCATCTCATAAAGGAAGTTCCCTTTACCAGAAAATAACTATTTATAGATGCTCTTTCCTCTAAATCACTACAACAGCATTTAGGAGTAGGAAATGTATTTTATTTAACTTTCCCCATACATCCAAATTTGACCTCCATACAGCCACATAAAATTATACAGAAATGATGAAGGAAAAAAAAGCCTCAAATGGCTACTAAGTATTTTTTCTTGGAAAAAAAAAATTTTGTATCAGCATGTCTACAAAAGCTTGAGAATGGAGTGACCTTAGTAGAATTTTATGATGTATATTTGTTAAAATAGAAACATTTGAAATCCTATTTTCTTCTCTAGTTGATGCTTGTGAAGTAGCGTATCTAGACTTTGAATCTGCCATCTAGTGGCTACTTAAACATATTTTCAAGTCCATAGTTTCAACCTCATAGTCAAAATTACTGAGTAATCGATGTAACCAATAAAGTATAGTAGATTTCAGGCATTTTTCTTTTCAGTTCCTATTTCTCAACAGCATTGTTCTGCCCAGGGTAAGATTGTCTTTCATTTTCTTATCTCTGATACCATCTTTTTTTCCTTTGGATTAATAGATAATATGCTAAGCATAATTGCTTTCTTTTTTCCTGTCTCTGTCAGAAAAGGTAGATTTTGCTATTGTCCTTTGACATAGCTCAAATTTAAACTTCGTGCTATTTACCTTCCCACATAATTGTCTGTCCATTGCTTTCGTACTGATTGTTATTGCAAAACAGTGTCGGTCAGAGAATCCTTATATTGGCTTTGCCTTTTAGTGATTTTGAGCAGTCTTTCATTTGAGATATATGATGATGGATATCCTCCAGGAGAGATGTAAGAAGGTGTTGATACATGTAACCACATGTATTAAAGAGTGTTTCTTGGGGAGGGAAAAATAATTTCCTCTGCTATATTTGAAGTCTCAAAACTGAGCATACTTTTAGTACTTAAAACAATGATAGTTCATTTTTGTATAGGATTTAAAGGTCTGTTCAGCCATTTCAGAACAAGATGAGCAAACTAAAACTTGAAAAAGTCAAATTTTTTTTGAGGACACACATCTAATAAATGTAGGACCTAATATTTGAACCCATGTCTGCTGACTCAAATATAGCATTCTTTTTACTGTATTATGCTACCTTTCAAAATAATCCATAATTTTACATTTATAGATCCTGAAACTATTTTTATTGAGTATTACTGTAAAATAGGTTGAGGATTGGGTTTTGGTTTTTTTTGTTTGTTTTTTGCTGCTGCAGTATAGGACAGCATACAAAGATAAATTGAAATTCTACAGAGTATGGTTGTATTTCACCTTTTTTACTTTTAGAAATATTTTGCCAAGTAAACAGCCATGGACCGCAGATTTTATGGTACAAATTTGATGTGGGGGGGGGGGTGAGGTGGCGTGTGAAATACACATACACATTTTTAATAAGGCATTACATAAGGAATATTATTTGATTAGCTACATATTCAGTTTTTGGTTTAGAAAATAATAGTCACCTGACCCCTGAGATAATGCATGCTTTCTGGTATTTGGGTTTTATTGTTGTTTCATTTTTAAATGAGTCTGATTTCCTTTAAATATCTTTTAACCTATTTAAAAAGTAGGAATTCTTTAAAGTATCATTTTTGCTCACTGTTCCTCATGCAGCAATGGCTGCATGTTATAGACCATGCTAACGTAATCCTGTCTGTAGAATAATTGTGCAGACATTACCCTAATATTCTAATTGTCTAGCAGTGAACAATTATTAGTTTTAATCCAGGTAAACGGTAATCTGTTTTAGTAGAGGTGTGTGTGTTTTTTGTTTTTTGGTTTTTTTTTTTAACAATAATTGGACAAATGAGTCATGTTATAAAATTTTCATTAGCTTGAAATCTTGTCCACACAGAATATAGATGTGCGCCGAAGTAGTATGTTTGTTTTAGAAGTATAAGTGTGAATGTAACCTTTCTATTTATTTCCTCCATTCTTAGAAAGTAGTGGTTAGGTAGTCATGAATAAATGACTTCTTTACATAAAAAAATTAATATAACTTAAATATATATTCTTATTTTTTTGTGTTCTGTATTAGGCAACTAAATGGTACTACAGTGGATAGAATTCTGAGGCTGGTCAGGAAGACCCAAGTTTAAATGTGACCTCACACCCTACTTGCTGTATGACCTTGGGCGGGTCACTTAATCGCGACTTATCTCAGTTTCTTCAGTTGTAAAATGAGAATGAACTGCCCTGGGTTGTGAGATGCAAATGAAATAATAATTGTAAAGTACTTAGCCCAGGACTTTGCACATAGTAGGTACTATATACATGCTAGCCGTCATTACTACTGTTTCTTGTTTGAACATTTTATATTTCAATATTCTCTTGTAGTGAAACAAATACCAATTTCATCTGGTCCATCAGTTCAAGCTAATTCTACATCCATAGCTTCTGAAAATTTAATACAGTCAGTATCTGCTCCAGTCTTGTCTTCTGGTACCAAAGGGGAAGAAGAAGAAGAAGAAAAGAGAAAGAAAGAAAATTCAGAAAAAAAAGGTATTTTCACATTTGAAACTTGTTAGTTTCTCAACAGTTGTCAAATACATTCAAGCATAGTTTAATTTAAAAAATAAAAGAAACAGAAAAATATAGATGCATGTTATACTTGGCACCACAATTTTTTTTTTTTACTTTAAGCAATTTTATTACACAAAGGTTGTCTCATGATTGAATGTGTCTGTATTTTGTACATGATTTTAATTAGTTTTCATCTGTACAAAAAGGCTATTTACTTTTCTTTTAGTGATGAAAAACACTAAAGTTCTGATACATCAAAATAATAGTAAAAATCTCTCGTTGCTTTAAGTTGGAAGCAGAGTATTAATACATGGATCTTGTGCCAGTATTGGGAATGTACAGACGAATATCTTTTTTTCTTTTTTTAATACAAATTTATCTGTAGGTACAGATAATGCAGCAATAAACCATCACTTATTTTGTCAACTGAAACGAGTTACTGATGCTTAATAGTGATTTTCTTAAAACATTAGCCTTTACTTCAGTCACTCTCTTCACCTGATTTTTCTGAATTTCTCCAGTGAGATTGCTGCCTTGAGTTTAATATGCATCACAGTGCCTAGTGATAAAATACTGTTCTAGGAAAGTGGAACATGCAGTATATCTCCCATCCATCCAATCAGTCGTCCTATGCTACATTCCTTCTCTTCTTGAGGAATTTCCAAGATGACAACTTCTGCTGTCCTTACCCAAAACTCTACACCAGTAACATCCAGCAAAGTAGTTCTTAAACCCTTAGTTCAATTCTTAGCACCAATTTCCAAGTAGAATTTGCTTATTGGGCTTCAGTATCACTTTGAAAAAGGAAGTTTGTCTGATTTATTCCAGCATAGCCAGGGTTCATGTCATTTTGGTTTAATTCACTCTGTACTTTTAAAGTGCCTACACAGTACAAGGTTCCAGAAATATAATGATGAAACTGTTATACCGTGACTTTAAGAAGCTCTAATAAGGGAAAACAGTATGAACTCAGATACATCAATAGTAAATAATATTCAAAGTAATTTGAGGGGTTGGGGAGGAACTTTTAACTACTGGGAGGATAAAGTTAGGACTCAGGTAGGAGTTGATACTTGAACTGAGCCTTTATTTTTATATCTCCTTTTTAACAGCTCTGGTCATAATAAAAAATAAATAAATTTTTAATTAAAAAAAATAACCTAAATTTGTGGTGAACCTAGTCATTATTGTATGACTTCTCCAAGGGTAGTCATGCAGGTCAACCTGGGTTGAAGTTTGTAATGGGATAAGAGGTGATAAGTGAAGGGAGCAAAGGACTCAAGTATAGAAGACAGACAAGTAAGGATCCTGCACCTGTGATTTCATTGGCCTGTGCGACCTTTGTTTGGTCTTGTGTGAAATTTAACAGGTAAAAGTATTAAGTTTTGTATTTGGGTTTTAAATATAACTTCAGGTAGAGATATAGATATAGATATAGATATATATATATACACACACACACACACACACATATATATATACACACATACATACATACACACACACACATACATATATATATATATATATTCTGTATTAAATGCTGTAAGTGCAAGGGTTTTAGTAGGTTAGTTTCAGTATGAGTTAAGTATGACACAGTATCTAAAAAATCCTTATAGTCTTAAGGAGGAATCTGATGTTTAAACAAGGGAAGTTATAGGCCCCTCTCTGTTTTGCCCCCAGAACTGATTTCAAGTATTTTGTTCATTTCTGGGTGCCACATTTTAGAACATTGAACTAGAAGACAACCAGGATGAATAAGGGACTAGAAATTAGGCCATTTGAGGATCAGTTGATGGAACTGAGGAAATTTAGTCCAAAGGACAAGCAAACATGACAGGACTTTTCATGTATTTGAAAGGCTGTCATTTAAAGAGAGATTAGAACTCATACTCTTGAACTCAGAGGGCAGAGCTAGTAGTAACAGTGAAAAGTTATGGAGAAATAGTTCAGTATAAAAACTTCTTAACATCAGCTGTTTTGAAAGTTAATCTGTTAATTCCCATTTTTTATTTACTCAGTATTTCCAAATATATATCTACTTTTTTTTACCTAGCATACCAGGAATTATAATAAACAGTTGCCTGATAAGGAATATTTTGAGATTTAAAAGATAATTTTGTAATACTTTGAAATATTGTCTTAAGGCATAAGAAAAAGCTTTCCATATTTAAAATCGGTTAATTCTGGCCAAAAATGTTATTTAATGTTATGTTTTCTAACTAGGGAAAGGGTTTTTCAGAGTTTAGAAAAATTTATGTTTACATGTTTTTTACACCTATATTCATACATATTATGTGTGTGTCCATCTAATTATTATTGTGAGATCCACATTGTTGAGATAGAAAAAAAATATGGAATTCATATATGTTAATTAAAATGTTACTGAATTTTATTCCAGTAAATCAATTATGAACTTTTCATTTTCAAATCAGAGGATGTATTTTTAAGTATCAAATTATTTATAACTCCAATAAGAAAGTTTATAGAAAAAGAAAAATCTATACTGTGACCTATTTCACACCACAACATCTTACTCTTCCTTTGATGTGCTTGTTTTGAAGCTAACTTCAAAAAGTAATGAGCTAAATATTTTTAAGACCTTGAAATTGATATATACAAATTTGATAGAGGAATAGTCTTCAGTTGTGTTCTCCAAATCACTAAGAAGAGAAGGAAGAAGCTAAAGTTGAGGGTACGCTTCAGGCAGCACATAAGTGTATTCCTGTTTTATGAAGTAATTTGGATACACAAGAAGTATATATGCAGTAGGTCCTTGTCAACCGGAAGCTTACTTTCTAGTTGAAGAAAATGTTGAGATATATATACTTAATTCAGTATAGCTACATTGTGTACTAATATGATAAAAGGCAAGTGCATTGTAATTACAAAATTGAAAAGTGTTTGAAAATTATTTTAAGTTTGTGGTAGTTAAAAAAAGAATATAGAGATTAGATAAGTGGTTATCAGGAGACAAGTTTTTCACAAGGTAGAAAAGTGACCTGATCTGGGCCTTAAGAAATGGGTTGAAAGAAATATCCATCTCACTCGGATAAAAGGGAAGCGCATTCCAGGATAGGAAGCTTCGCAGCAAGCCCCACCTCAGCAAACTAGCTGTAGATTCTGAGCTGCGGTGTGGTGGAGCAGGCACACACTAGCATCAGGACTCCCCAAGTGCCTTAGCATAGCCAGCGGACTTCAGCTACAAAAATCACCACATGCTTCAGTGTGGCTCCAGACAGGCAGGCATCCTTCAGCATCTGGACCTTTGCGTGCTTCAGTATTGCCCCAAGTGAGTGGTCATCCTCTAACAGATGAACAAAAAAGAACAAAAAAAGAATCTGGCCATAGAAAGTTATTATGGTGACAGGGAAGATCAAGACACAAACTCCGAAGAGGACAACAGTGTCAAAACCCCAAAGGAAAATGGGAAGTGGTCTCAAGCCCAGAAAGATCTCATGAAAGAGTTCTAAAAGGAGCTTAAAAATCATGTAAGAGAGGTAGAAGAAAAATTGGGAAGAGAAATGAGCATGATACAAGAGAATTATGGAAAAAAGACTCAATAGCTTGGAAAACTCCTTTAAAAATAGAATTGGCCAAATGGAAAAGAAAGTATGAAAGCTAATTGAGGAAAACAATACCTTAAAAGTTAAGAGTTGGGCAAGTAGAAGCTAATGACTCTGTGAAACATCATGAATCAATCAAATTCAAAAGAGAGGGGAAAAAATAGAAGAAAATGTAAAATACCTCATGGGGAAAACAGCTGACCTGGAAAATAGGTCCAGGAGAGACAATATCAGAATCATTGGACTACCTAAAGCCATAATCAAAAGGAGGACCTGGACAGCATCTTTCAAGAAATTATCAAGGAAAACTGCCCTGATGTCCTGGAACCAGAGTGCAGAATAGGCATTGAAAGAATCCACTGATCATCTTAGAAAAGAAATGCCAAAATAACCCCAAGGAACATTATAGCCAAATTTCAGAAGTATCAAGTCAGGAAGAAAATACTACAAGTGTCCAGAAAGAAACAATTCAATTATCGGGGAGTCACAATCAGGATCACACAGTACTTGGCAACTGCAACATTAAAGAATCGGAGGTCACGGAACATGATATTCTGGAGGGCAGAGGGCTAGGACTACAACCAAGAGTCATTTACCCAGCAAAATTAACCATCAAGGGGAAAAAATGGTTATTCAGTGAAATAGAAGAATTTCAGGCCTTCATAAGGAGAAAACCAGAGTTAACTGAAAATTTGACCTCCAATATCAAGACCCAAGAGAAGCATAAACAGGTAAAAAGGGAAAAGAAAACAGGGATTCAGTAGAGCTAAACTGTTTACATTCCTACACAGGAAGATGATAGTTGTAACTCTTAAAAACTATTATTACTAACAGTATAGATTTTATGGGTATAAGGTGAAAATGAAGGGATGAGAAAGAGGAATATAGTGGGTGCCAAAGGAAGGGAGAAGTAGAATGGGGAAAGTTATCCACATGAGGAGGCGAGGAAGATCTATTACAGTGGTAGGGAAGATGGGGGTGGGGGGCGATAGGCATTGCCTCAAAGAGGAAATAATATATACAATCAGATGAATATAGAAATCTATCTTACTGATAGGGAAGTAGGAGGGAAGGAGATTAAGTAAAGGGGGTGGGGCTGACAAGAGAGAACAGACTGGGGGAGGTGATAGAAGGAAAACACTGGTGAGGAGGGAAAAGGTGAAATGAGAGACAGGACAGACAGGAAAAAGAATAGGATGGAGGGAAATACACAGGTAGTAATCATAAATGTGAATATGAATTGGATGAACTCTCCCATTAAACAGAAACAGATATCAGAATGGATCAAAAACTAGAATCCTACAGTGTATTGGGTACGATGAACACACTTGAAGCAGAGAGACACAGAGTAAAAGAGGCTGGAGCAGAATCTATCATGCTTCAGCTGAAGTAAAAAAAAAAAGTAGGAGTAGCAATCCTGATGTTAGACAAAGTAAAAGAAAAATAGACCAATGAAAAGAGATAAGGAAGCAAAATACATCTTGCTAAAAGGTACCATAGACAATAAAGCAATCAGATTAGAAGAGTAAGGAATAGTCTACCCATCAGAGCTCTGAAAAGGGAAGAATTCATGACCAAACAAGAGATAGAGAGCGTTAGGAAATGGAGAAGAGATAATTTTGATCATATTAAATTGAAAAGCTTTTGTACAAACAAAACCAATACAACCAAGATTAGAAAGAAAGCAGGAAACCAGGAAACAATCTTTACAGCAAGTATCTCTGATAAAGGCCTCATTTCTCACATATACAGAGAACTGAGTCAAATTTATGAGAATACAATCCATTCCTCAGTTGATAAATGGTCAGAGGCTATGAAAAGGCAGTTTTCAGATGAAACAATCAAAGGTATCCGTAGGCAGTTGAAGTACTATAAATAACTTTTGATTAGAGAAATGCAAATTAAAACAACTCTTAAAATACATGGCACACCAATCAGATTTGCTAATATGACAAAAAAAGGAAAATGATATATGGTGGAGAGGATGTGGAAAATTGGGGCAGTACTGCACTGTGGAGTTGAGAACTGATCCAACCATTCTCCAGCAATTTGGAACTGTGCCCAAGGGTCAACCACACTGTGCATACCCTTTGATCCAGCAATACCACTATTAGGTCTGTAACTCAAAGAAATCATAAAAAAGGGGAAAGGACCTACATATGCAAAAATATTTATAGCAGCCCTTTTCGTGGTGGCAGAATATTGGAAATTGAGGGGATGCCCATCAATTGGGGAATGGTTGAATGAGCTGTGGTATATAAATGTAATAGAATCCTATTGTGCTATAAGAAATGATGAACAGGCACATTTCAGAAAAACTTGGAAAGATTTGTACAAACTGATGCAAAGTAAAATGAGCAGAACCAGGAAAACACTGTACACAGTGTCAGAAACATTGTGTGATGATGAACTATGAATGACTCAGCTCTTTATAGCAACTCAGTAATCCAAGACAACTACAAAAGACTCACAAAGGAAAATGCTGTCCAGATCCAGATAAAGAATTGATGAACTCTGAATGCAGATCAAAGCATATTTTTTCACTTTATTCTTTCTCATGTTTTTTTTTTCTTTTGCTCGTTTCTTCTACAACTGTGATGATTATGGAAATATGTTGTACATGATAGCATATGTATAACCTATATCAAACTGCCTACTGTTCTCAGAAGAGAGGAGGGGGGATGGAGGGAAGGAGAAAAATTTGAAACTGAAAATCTTGTAAAAATGAGTGCTAAAATTTTTTTGATATGTAATTATGGGGAAAAATAAAATACTATTCAGAGCAAAAAAAAAAAATAGGTTGAGTATGCATAAATGGAAGAGTTATCCAATTCTCTTCCCTTCTCTTCCCCACCACCCCATAAATTTAAATAATATGAACACCCAAACAAACTTCCCTACAGTATATTTTTCCTGAAACATTTAAGTAGGACTACCTAATATCAGGATTGTGATATTATAAGCAGGGCATCACTTTCTGTTTCTGTAGTTTATTGATTATTCATGAAAGTTAAATATGAACCCTTTGACTTAGTAAAACATCAATTTTGACCAGAGTTGTTGCATCTTGGCAACAGCTTTATTCAGCAAATCATGTAGCACATCATTTGTTAAGTTAGTTTCTTATATGCAAGAAATTGAAGGAACTTGTTTTTAAATTTATTCTGCCACCCTTTTCCGTTTTATGAGTGAATGCATCCTGTTAGCATTTAGTGTCATAATTTTTGTTTGTTTTTCCTCCATCAAATTCTGTTATGTTGAGTATGGGTGTTTGTCTATCACTGTTGCTCTAAAAAAATCAGCTGGTATCTGTTGTTTTTCTTGGAACAATCAGAGTCTAGTTGTGCATCCTCCAACCCCTTTTTATAATCAAGGACCTACCTTGTTTTGCTTGAAGCAGGCTCCTGCCCAGATCCACCCTTTTGGCTCCCCTTTCCTAAAATAAAATGGCCTGTTATTTACTTTATTACTTTATTTTGGCTTTTTTTACTGTTATAATCTGGGGGAAAAAAAAGGTTGTTTTTTTTTTATTTTAATCAGCTTGGCTTTTTGTTTTGTTTTGGGGGGATGGCGAGGAAGCAGAACTAAGTAGCACTGAGGATTGAGCTTGGAAGCAGAAGGATCTAGCCTTGAGTTCTTCCTCTCAAACGTACTAGCTTTGTAATCATGGACGAGTGAATCACTTAATCTCCCAGTACCTCAGACAACTCTTTAAGGCCCTAAATTATATACATTTTCATCACCAGAGAGTTTTGAACATAGATTAAATAACATTTCTGAACCAAAAATACATATATATATGTTGTGTGTATATCCACACATATATTTTATTTTTCTTAATCTTGAAGTCAGAAGGTAAGGTTCCTTTGAGCCGATGTTAAAAAGGATCAGTAAAAATTAATTGAATATAAATTATTTAAAATAGAGATTGGAAATATGATTCGAGTGAATATCTTTACTTATACTGCTCCTACCTTATTTTGGGCCCTCAGCACCTCTTCTTTGGACTCTTGGAATAGCCTGCAAATTGGCTTTTCCATTCTTAAATCCATCTTCCATACCGATACCAAAATAACTTTCCTAAGCTACACAAGTGTGATCGTGTTATTCCTCCTTTTCAGAAACTGGCAGAGATTCTTTATTGTCTCGACTATAAAATACAAACTAGTATTTAAAACCCTCTACTATTTAAATACAACCTACTTTTCTAAATATGTTCCACTTTAATCTGTTTCACACACTCTGCGTCCCAACCAAACTGTCCTGTACTAGCTCTTGCTGTTAAATTGTCTGCATTCACATAAAGAGTTTCCCTTTCCTGGAGTGCATCCCTCATCATCTGCCTCTCAGAATCCTTATCTTCCTTGAGGTAGCTTTAGTTGCTACCTCTTACACAGTCTTCCCAAAGCCCTCAGTTTTTGTATTCTCTCCCTCCTTATCTTCTATTTGCCTAACTTTGAACATGCACAATAGCTTTCTAGGCAGTTTAATTCTTCCTTTGTATTCCAAGCTCTTGGGGTACAGATGGAAAAGGGAGAGAGCCCCTGCTCTCACGGTCTTCATATTCTAATAGAGACAACACATGTTCCATGTATTCCACATGTTCATTTTCCATCAATTCCTCTGCTAGTTTTCAACCCCATGAATGTCCTGCCTTCCCTAGGATAAGCTCACCACCTGAAATCTCATCATCTTGCAGATTGCCTTAGTTTTGAAACTCAGCAGTTTCCCCTCTGACTAGAGGGCAGAGTAATAAACTCAGCCCAGAGCCTTCATTTATAGAGAGCTCAGAACTTTTCCATCAACTGCCTTGCTTAGTTTCAACTCCGGTTATATCAACCCCCCTTGCCAGTTACTCCCCGACTACCCTCCCACTTTTTCAACTTCTTTTTTATATTGTCTTCCTTCATTAGACTATAAGATCCTTGAGGGCAGGGACTGTCATTTTTTTTTTCTTAGTTCTGTACCCACCACTTTGCATAGTTCCTGGCACATAGTAAGCACTTAATAAATGTTTATCGACTATTGATAAGAGAATTCAGCTGCATGGCAGATGGTAAGGCCTGAAGACCTAAATAGCACAATAGATGATAAGACCTTGAAGTCCTCTATTTTACAGATATTATAGTTGTGACTGCCGTGTACGTCCACATCAAAGTGATGTGAGTGGCCATATTTCCTCACCTATCTTTGGGTCTGGAGGGACCCTAGTCACCACCATTGGGAATACACCAGTGGAGCCTCAGGGTCTGAGTAGAGGAGGGACTCTGGATTTCCTCATGAAGTTGTGGGAGTAGAGGGAGTCAACCTTCAGCCAGGAGAGGGAAAGAGGGAAAGGGACATTGGCAAGAGGGTTTGGGGAGAGTGACATCCTTTGGCACTTGCTGCCCCAGGCCCACGGAGGAAGGGCTACGCTGTTGGCAGGTGGGATAAATTTTTGTTAGATCACCATGACTTCTCTAACATGGTAGAACCTGACTAGCATAGTCTTTGAAATCTCAGGGTCTTTCAGTTAGGACGTTGGTAGAGATTGTTGAAAGCTCAAAAGAGAAAGATGTTTAGCCAGTAGGATTACATATAGTCAACTCTAGTGTTTTTACAGTATTATTATTCACAGCTCAGTTATCATGTTTACGAAGGAAAACATTTTCCCCCCTACAAAAAAGCATATTAGAAGTTACTTTTCTTCTGATTTCGATACATCTACCATTTCTATCTCTATGCAGGTATTATCTCATGTTAACCCCCCACCCAACATAGTTGCTGGAAAGTTAAATAAACAACATAAAATAATGATGAGGCCCATTGGAAATTCAAGAACTTTCTTAAAATACACTGAAACACTACTTCACATAGCTCTGGGACTCAAAATAGCAAGACTTGGAAATAAGGAACAGCATGGTACAGTGGAGAGAATACTGGCTCTGGAGTCAGAAGACCTGAGTTCAAGTTCTGCCTCTGAAAGTGTTACCTATATGACCTTGGCACGTCACTTCACCTCAGTAGGACTTAGTTTCCTCATCTGTGAAATGAATAGGTTGGATTAGACGGCGTCTGAGGTCATTGCAAGCTCAAGACCTGTTATCCTGTAGTTTGACATTAAAATCCCCTTAATGTACCATGCTTTTTAGGAAAAAATGAGGCCAGACTTGTTAGAAGAGATCATGTGATGCAGGCCCAGATCCAGCTCACTAGTGTTTGTGGCGCGTCTCCTGATACTGTCACTGTCAGTGTAGGTGAGCTTCAGCGGATTGGGCTGCCTGCCCCGTGGTGAGGTTGGGTTAGGCTGGTGTGGAGGGTTCACAGTATGTGGCTTCGAGGCAGCATCTGCGTTGAGTGTATAAATGAATTATATTGTGGTTTTACTTCCTGACTGGATACCATTCCTGATCACTTGACAGGAGAGAAGAAGGAAAAGAAGCAAAAGCAGCCAGCAACCCCTGACTCCAAACCAATAGACGTCTCTCTCCTGGATCTTCGCATTGGTTGTATCATCGCTGCCAAAAAGCATCCCGATGCAGATTCTTTGTATGTTGAAGAGGTGGATGTTGGAGAAAAAGTACCAAGAACAGTGGTCAGTGGCTTGGTGAAGTATATCCCCCTTGACCAGGTATGTTGCTTTTGAGCAGTGTTTCTTTTCATTCAGTCCCAGATGGTGCTAATCCATGATGTGTTCAACAAAAAGGCATTTCTTTATCAGATAACTCATATCCACAGGACATTTTCCAATTTTGTGTAGCGGTTGTTTTGTGGAATATAGCCACTTTCAATTACCTGGAAGGAAAGGGGGAAAAAACAGTAAAAATCTTAAAAGAGATTCCCAAAGTAAATCCTTGAGAATAAAAGGAAGAATGGATCCATTGTTTGTTTTGAAGCTTGGACCACTTTCTCTTTGTGCTCCTCACAGAAAAAAAAACCAGAGTTTTATTACTTAGAATATGTTGTGCATTGCTGCCAGACCTCCTGTGCTCAGCTCTGTCATTACAGGAGTAAAAACTACTGGTTTTCTAGCAAGCTAAAGGTGAGCTTCTAAAACCTTGAAGGAGATACATGTCCCATGAAAACTGTTGCCTAGTATTTGTATTTCAAGTGAGTTTAAATAACTTGAATTGTTCAGGCTTTCTACTTTTGCTTTAGCAATTTGAATGCAGCTTTATAAATACCTTTAAGTGCAGGTACTGATGTTTTGAAATTTTACAGGACCAAAAAAAAAAAAATCACCAAAATTTTAAAGGAGGCCTGAGTTCTTTTTTAAACTTCCCCGGGCTGTAAGGTTATTTCTTTGTAGGGCTGTAGAGCTGCGCCCTATTAAGTTTTGAATGTCTGCTCTGTAACTATATCCAGCAATACTTCCCCTGTTAGCATGTTGATTGGGGAAATCAAATGTTTAAAAAAAAAAATGCAATTATGAATTGAAACTCTAATGAGGAACTTAGTATTGATTATTTATCTGAGTTGAGTTTTGGTCAAAATAATTGTATTAAGTTTTCTTCTGTGACTCAGTCCTGAAGATAGTCTGGCAGCTGCTTTTAATCTATAATTAGAAATCCATAGTATTCATGTTTAGCTGTTGGTTCAATATTGACTTCATATTGACAGCAAAAATCCAAGTCTGGATTCCTTTTTCTCACTTCCTAATTAATCTGCCTAGGGAGGCAGCCTAATGTAGTGGGAAAAGTCCTGTACCTGGAATGATGGAATGAATGAATGAAGCATTCATTAAGTTTTCGTCTGTTTAAAGCACTGTGCTAAGAATAAGGATTGTTAAGAATATAAATCAAAATCGAGATGCTTCTGCCATCAAAGAGCTTGCATTTTAATTGGGGGAGATAAATGCCTATAAGGGGAATGGTGGCCCAGGAAACAAGCTTTGGTCTGGGGAGTCACAGGGATGATTAGTGAACAGCGGATCAGTCTGTTTTGGTGAAGACGGTGATGGTTCTCAGAGCAGGAGGTGGAAGGGAGAGGGGTTGGAGAGAAAAGGGCACAAAGAAAGATGAGAATGAACTCCCTGGGAGTTCAGAGCCAAATGAAGTATTTCTAAGCAAATGTGCCCTGAAAACCATTGATTGCTATAGGGGGAGGAAGGTACAAGAGAGAACACACACACGCACACACACAACCCCTTGCAATTTTATCCTTTTGGGGGAAATTTTGCAATCTATAACCATCGATCATTCTTGTCTTACTGGACATTTTTTCTTCTCTTATAATAGCATTAAAAACTCCTGATGTCTTCTGTTGCTATTTCAGTTGACCATCTGCTGATTTTGCAGAAAAGATTAATGTATTATTACAAATTAATGCATAGTTTCTTTTGAAGTTTTTATTCTGAATTAAATAGCCATACAAAGAGCATTTCCATACGTGAAACAGAACACAAAAAACATTATATATGACATTCAAATAACCCATATATACTACTTGCTTTTAAGAAAAAACGTATAATAAATTCTACCTACTACAAAGGCTTTCTCTTTTTTGGCACCACTATTGGTAACTCTTCTCATCCTTCTCCTTTCCTTTCCTCCCCACCCCTACCTCCATTAAGAACTAAGAAGAAAAAAAACAAAAGCCCTTGTGATAATTAAGCACAGTTAAACAAAATAAGTCCATATAGTGTCCATGTCCAAAAATGTGTCTTTCTTTCCAGACCTTGTGTCCATCACCTCTATTGAGAGATGAGTGATAACGTTTCATCGTAGGTCTCCTGAACATGTAATTGATCAGAGTTCTTTCAAAATTGTTTTTCTTTGCAGTGTTGATGTCCTTGTAGAAATTGCTTTCCTGGTTCTTGCTTCACACTGTGGCAGCTCAGAGAATACTCAGTATTCTCTGAAATTATATTTTTCATCATCTTAGTAATATTCTGTTACATTTCATATATGACAGTTTGTTCAGCCATCCAAGAGGCAGTGTTCCAGGAGCACAACATCTGGAAATACAGCTATCATCTCTTCCATTTGGACTCTATACTGAATATTCTCCCGTATCATGGAAAACCCCATGGTGGTCATACCTCCATGCTATACATCACTTGATATTCATAGTCAAGGCGTAGTTAAACAAGCCTGTCTTTTGTTCCGTCTTTCAAGGAATCTTGTGTAATTTTGACACATGCATGAAAGACATCTTGTTGGAAAAGAGCCTTTAAGGAATAATTTTACAATACCAAATTAAAAACTTTTTTATAGTTCAAAAAAATAAGCTTGGAGAGATCTTGTGGTTTCTTATACCTTAAAGTCAATTTTATCATTGCAAAGATATGGTGTATTGTTGAATGTATTTTATGAAAAACTTTTGTTCCCTTCTTAAACCGTCATTAGGGATGTCCTTGGTGCTTAAGAAGATTATTCTCATAGGGGTTGGGGAAGGGGAGGAGTTTTAGAGATGGGAAAGTATAGGTCTATAGTTATTGGTATTCATAGAACCTCCTGAGGAAAATTTCGATCACTGAGAAATTTGGCCCAACTGTCCAAATAAGTAAAGAATTCCTCTTGTCCAAATAGTGACACTTATTTGAATATACAACCCATAGAGTTGCTTTATGAGTTCCTAGGTCTTGAACAAACACTGCAAATAGCTATCTGGTAGGAGCTCATTTATTTGGTGAAAGAAAGCAGGCTAGATTGCCTTTGAGAAATTGTACAGTGTTTTTAATGACCTCAAGCTTCTCCCTGAAATAAAGGCCTGTCTTTTCATTAGTAATATTCTTACCATAGCATATCGCAGTCTCCATAGATTTAAAAGTTTAGATCACATAAAGAGCACCTTGGCAGACCTGAGCAGACTACAACATGTTGCCAATGAAGGATTGTGCAGGAGAAATAGCTGGTGCTAGAGAAAGACGTGTGATAGGAGGAATAAGGATAATCAGTAAACACCAAGATAAAAACTCCCAGGTGAAGTGGATCCACTGGGGAGGATTGAAGGAGAATATAGATAGAAGTTAACACAGGATGAGCTGGCACGAATGGGCTATAGTCTCTGTCACTGGTGGAAAACGTAAGATTGCAGATCTATGGAAGGGAGAAGTTTGTTTTGAAACAACAGCAAAGCCATTATAAAATGTGTTCAAGGAAACAGCAGTTGATTATTGATTATTAATAAAAAGGTGGGATATTTGACCAGAGTTTTGTCTGTCCAGGTTGACTTCAGTCATTGTGTATGTTATTCCGGCTCTTTGTTTTTTACTTTGCCTCCCTTCATACATGTCTCCCCTATTTCTCATCTAGTCTTTCCTTATATTGCAGTAATATTTTATTCAGATACCATATCCTTTGAATATTAATTACTTTAAACATTTTTTTCAATAAACACTTTGTATTTCTTTTTTGAAAACTATTCATATCCATTGACCACATGTCTGTATGTGGTTTATCCCTAAATTTTTTTAAATGTGAGGTTGGGCTACGTGGCCTTTCTAAGGTCTTTGGTGAAAATGGCAGTTTTCCTACCCTAGCTCTAGAATTAAGATCCGAAGCACCTATAACTTTCCCAGTTTCATGGAGTTTGGGGCCATGAAACAGTAACTCCCTTCTTTTTTCTTTTCATTTTTATTCACTTTTTGTAATCATGTTTTTTTAAGTTTGACCAATTACACCAGAATGTGAGGCATCATTACAACCATCACCTTTTATATTAATCAGAAAAATATTTTAGGTTCTGTTAAATTGCTTTATGTTTCTCAAATTCTTATTCACATCTGCTTTACAGCAAAAGCTATAAATACTAATGATGATAATGTAATGAAAAACAATTGGGAAATACATTCTTAGTTTTGAAGAAATACTTGTTTGATTTTTTTTCCTCCAGGTATTAATATAGCAAACCATTAGAGTAATTTAAGTCTACCCAGTACTGTTTTAATTTAGGACTTTATGAATGAATTTTAGATAACGTAGTCTTAAAATACCTTACCTCAGCAAAGATAATGACTAAGAGGATGATTGCATAATCAAAAGAATCACAACCTTTGAAAGACTCATCAGTCCTTCTAATCCAACACTTCCTTGAACATAGCCTCTCCTCCCCTGTATTGCTCACAGTAATCTGTCTCTGCTTGTAGACCTCCATTGTGGGGGATATACCACCTCTATAGACAGGCCATTGAACTTATGGACAGCTCAAATGTTTATGAAGTTTTTCTTTTTTTTTTTTCTTTCCAATTACATGTAAAGGTAGTTTTCAGCATTCACTTTTTATAAGATTTTGAATTCCAAATTATCCTTCTTCCATTCCTGTCTCCCCAAGACAACAAGCAGTCTGATATAGGTTATACATGTACAATCATATTAATATGAAGCTTTTCTTAAACAGATCTAAGACCTGCCTCTTCTGCCTGCTCTCTGAGGCCAGCCAGAACAAGTCTAATCCTCTTATGCATAGCAGCCCTTTGAAATACTTGAATTCCGTTTTTATTGTCTGTAAAGTCAGTGTTTGGAAACTGTGGGTATGTAGAGTGAGAGAGTAAAAAGTCAGAGATAAAGCCACAGAGGTGAACCTCAAGTCTCAAGGGGTGCTGATGCTGTCAACAAAAATAGGGAACTTTCTAAGAGGGATGGATTTGGGAGGCAAAGATAATGAGCTCTGTTTTGGACAGAGTGCAGAAAAAGAAGAGAAATCAGCCCAGAGCAGAGCCTTGGGGAGCACCCACAGGCAGAGGTTGTGATAAGGATGATGAGTCAGCAAAGGAAACTGAGAAGGAAATGTCAGAAAGGTAATAGGTGAACCAGGAGAGAGTAGTGTCATGAAATCCCAGAGAAGAGAAACCATAGGACTAAAAAAAGACCGTCAGATTTGGCAGTTTTATTATTATTCTTTATCAACTGTGGGAAGAGCATGAGTAGTTGAGTGTTGAGGTTGGAAACCAGATTGCAAAGGGTGGAAGTAAGTATGAGTAGCTATAGAGTAAGATGATATAAAATAGAAGCAATGAGTAGGGCCTACTTGGGTGTGGCCTTTTAACTCAGTCCAACTTTTACAGAACAAATCCTTTTATTAAGGGGATTTGTTCTGCCAAGTTTGGATTCAGTGAAATGGATGCACTTGAGGACCTAGAGGGCCACATATGGCCTCAAGGCTGCAGATTCCTCACCCTTGGAATAGACTGCACCACGATAGTTATCTATTCTGGATTTGAGATAAGGCTAGGGAAGGGAGGGAACTCACCTTTTCTTGGCTTTCTGTGTTCTTTTTCGAAGGGGTCAGGGAAGAGACTCAGGAATTTCATTTTCTATTCTCCATCTTTTTTTTAAGCCTGAGGTTCTAATCTCACTAAGCACAGAAGCTGGTGTACCCTGTCTTTGTTTGTTATTATCTCTTAAGTGGGAAAATTCACTGAGCACACAAAATAGTGCATATTTGATTGTATGATTTAAGACATAATAACAAATAAAAATTGAATTATTTAACTTTTATTATAATTGAAAAAATTGCATTATTTAACTTCTTAAGTTGGTTGAATTATAAAAATGACAGAAATTTCTGGGTTTTGTTTTTGTAAATGTAATACCAGTAGTTCGTCTTTGCTACTGTTTCCTGGTTCTGTGAAGCATTTTACAGACCCCATAAAAGTTAATAGTAAGTTGAAGGAGATCTAAGGGTGATGATTAATAACTCCAGAATGTTAGGCAAGAAAATAAGCTCCCAACAAGGAAAGTACCATAGAAAATTAACATTGTTTTTTAATGCCCGATTACTGTATCATGCATTTATGCATGTAATCCTTTATAATCCTTTTCCTTTGCCAAATTGTCATTTGAAAATAAAAGTTCCTCCCAGTTACACAACAGTTTGATTGAAGATGGATTGAAAACATCTTCTCTTTTGATGCTGTCTTATTATTTCTGTTTTATTATTTATTCACATCCTCTTGCGACCTAATCTTAGACACCAAGATATTACAATCCTTAAAAAAAAAAATTAGATTTTTTTTTAAAACTAGGCTTGTTAACAGCAATAATAGCTTTCCTTATTAACTACCCTTTGTGTTTATTAGTTCTCTTTATTTTTCCTTACTCTTAAAATTGCTCATTTGGATTTCGAGTCACTGTAAATGGGTCTAGCTGTAGGTAGACATTAAGCAACTCAAGTTGCCTTTTAGATATCGCTTCACATCTTTTAAGATAAAAACTTGTGAACTCAAAAATTGCTTTTAATAATGACAAGAAAAAGAAATGTAAATTCATTTTGAAAGTTAGACAGTTATGGAATTCTGTCAAGGTGAACCATGCACTTCTTAATTTGATGTACAATGTATGTTATACATATTATATATTCAATGTTGAAGTATATTGAATGCACATTTCAAACGTGGCTGTTTTACTGTGTTTAAGAAGATCTATAATTTCATTTGTGTGGCTCATCTCCCACTAATGCAGATAGTTTCATGAGTTTCTGTGGCCAAAAAGTTCATCATTTGTAAGCACTGTTGATGAGCCTCTCTGAATTTAGGCTACACATTAGGCAACTCACACAGTTCATTATGGGTCCTTAGTGAAGCCTTTCTAGCTTGATAGGACCTGCCAGAGCTTCTGCTTTATGGTCATAGCCTTTAATAAGCCAGGGTCATTTCCAAACCACATTGGAATATCAGAGTTGGACTTTAGTGGTGGTAGATATTTCCACGTTAAAGGTATTTCCATTTTTTAATTTCACAGGCTTAAGATAAAAACAAAAAGGCATATTATTTTCTTTAGACTTGGGATTTTTTTGTAGTTTTTAGAAATTTTATTTCCATAATCTTTTTGTGTAGAACATGGGCAAAAACTGAAGGAAAAAAGCTTCACTAATGAGAAAATATTGGGAAAAAAAAAGTAGTTAATACTTAATGATACACCGTGTCATATGTGTGGGGTATTTGGAAAATGTTTCTTATGACATTCAAATTTAGAAATACTAAAATGTACAAGCCAGGCAGAAGTGATGGGATAAGAAAGGCTGAGATAGACAGTGCAGGAGTAGGAGAAGGACCACATGGTGGTAAAGCTAGATGTCAACTTGGGAGGTTTCAGAACAGACTCCTCTTTGAGAAGAGGTTAGAATAGATGGTCTCTGAGACAATTTTCCTTTTTGATTCTGAGACCACGTACTTTTCTCCTTCCAAATCGGAAAATTTTCATTAATATCCGTAAACCAACTAAAAAAAATTTACTTCTAAAAGCATAATTGATGGTTTTAACCAATGTTGGACATAGAGTATTAATCCCTTTGATTGTGATAACTCCAAAACCCTTTTGTATCCTCATCTTTTTGAGGGCCTGTCTATCAAAATTCATTTCCCTGGAAGGATAATTGTTGACTTTTTTCCCTCCAGGTTAGAAGGTCACCCCTATATCATTGGGACCACAGAGGTCACCTGGTCCAGCCCTTTCGTTTTGCAAATAAGGAAACTGAGTCTTGAGAGGTTAAATGACATATCCAAAGTCTCTCCTGTAACAAATAGCAGAGAGGGCTTTAAACCTCAGACCCCTGATTCTAGATGCAATTTTTTTCCATTATAGTGTACTTTCCTAGATGAGAAAGTTTGTTATTTTTGTTTTTCTACCTAGAGATACTGAACATCAGTGCTTTTTGATGTTTTTTTCCCCAAATTCAATTTTATTTCTTTTTCACTTCCAAATTCTCACACTCTCCCCACCCTTCCCATTGTGAAGGCAAGAAAAACAAAATCCATTACAAATATGTGTAGTCATACAAAACAAATTTACATATTAGCCATGTCCAAAAGAAAGAAAGAGGAAAAAATGTACTTCATTCTGCACTCGGAATCTGTCAGCATGAGTCATTTGGAATTGTGGTCCTTAACTGGTCCACATGATTGATCATTGTGTGGATCAGAGTTACTAAGGCTTTCAAAGATGATTATCTTTACAGTATTTACTGCTATTGTGTAAAATTGTTCTCTTGGTTTTGCTCACTTCAGTTCATACAAATCTTTTGAAACATTCCCTTCATTATTTTTTTTTCCCTACTTACCCCTTCATCCTTTCTTATGGCACAGTTGTATTCCATTATATTCATATAATTGACGGACATTTCCCCAGTTTCTAATTCTTTGCCCTCACAGAAAGTGCTGCTAGAAATATTTTTTACATAAATCTTATTTCTTTGATATCTTTGGAGTTTAGACCTACTAGTGGTATTACTGGTTTAAAGGGTATACACAGTTTAAGAGTTTTGGGGGCATAGTTCCAAATTGCTTTGCAGAATGGTTCACATTAAAACTCCTTTTATGTGCACAGCATTAGGCCAGGCACTGGGAATACAAAGATGAAAATGAAAAAGCCCCTGCTCTCGTGGATTTTATGTTCTGATGGGAGATACAATATTCATTACTTCGCAGTTTCACCAAGACTGAATTAGTTTTCCCACATCCCCTCTAGCATGTCATTTTTTTGCTTATCTTAATCAATCTGATGAATGTGAAGTGTTACCTTGGAGTTGTTTTAATTTGTATTTTTCTGATTAGTAATCATTTAGAGCATTTTTTCATGCAGCTATTGATAATTTTAATTTCTTCCTCTGAAAATTGCCTATCGTATCCTTTGACCATTTATCAGTTGGGGGAATGGCCTTTTTCATGCCCTTTGAAATAAATTATATGAGCTAACCTTTTTCCGTAAGAAGCCTTTCAATATGTCTAGCAGACTACAATACCTTCTTTCCTTTAGAGTATATCCTATTCATTCTGAATAGGGTGGTGAGAGACAGTGTGGCATGGTGGATAGAGCATAAGACTTGGAGTCAGGAAGCCCTGGGCTCCCACCCCAGATACTTATTAACTAGGTGACACTGGACAAATCACCTCACTTCCCTTATCATTAGTCTCTTCTTCTGTAAAATGACTGTAATCAATACTATGTGGATCACACACACACTCTCATACTTTACTCACCTTTATTGGATTTTTTTTTTCTTCCTTTTACCCTCTAGTGGTTCAGTTTACAGTCTGTCATCTTTGGAGAAATCCTGGTTCTTATTTCATTCCTCCAAAAATGTATCATTATCCCTAGAAAGAATTACAGCTACCCTTTCTTCTCACTAACAAACTGAGGTATCTACTCCTTTCTGATAAACGGTTCTTTCTAATTTCAGAATACCCTCTGAGGTATCCAGGGTACAGGTAGAGCAAAAGCTGTTACAAGATTCCATGAAAAATAGAATTTGTTGGTAAATAAATGGATGGAACTTGGAGAGTATTTGGAGTTCACACTTAAATTTTAAGCAGTGCCAGTACTTTTTTTGTCATTTACAGAATCTCATAACCTGATAAACATGAAATAAGTTGTGTCTTAGAAGAATGGTGTAGAGATTTAAGAACATTGATGTTTATTTTCGTAGGTGCTGATAGTTACCGGCATATATACCTTCAGCTGTAACATTTTCTATACTTACACTTTTATAGATAGCTCTAAAATCATAATATAAAATTCTCAGAATACTTGTATTATTGATAGAGACACTCAGAACAAACATTTTTATTACTATATTTTAAATTCAATATTCATAAATAAAATTGAGGTCACCTTTGGTCATCTGATTTGTTATTCCTACAGATACAGAATCGGATGGTGATTTTGCTTTGTAATCTGAAGCCTGCAAAGATGAGGGGAGTGGTATCTCAGGCTATGTTGATGTGTGCCAGTTCACCAGAGAAGGTGGAAATCTTGGATCCTCCCAGTGGATCTGTTCCTGGAGACAGAATTACTTTCGAGGGATTCTCTGGTAAGCATGAAATCATACTATAAAATTGTGTGTCAGAAATCTGTAAGAAACATTTTAGTGCTAGCTTGAGTAAAGTCAATTTTATATCTAAATTACATTACTATACTTTTAACCTTCCATTAAGTAATTATCATTGACTTCCTCCAGTGTCCCAGTCATAAAAAATAGCTTATATCTAAGCCAAGTTGGAAAAACCTACTTGTTTCTTAGGATTGGAGTTTCCTCCAGTACAAATGATCTAGCAGAAGATGAAGATTTACATTCTGTTTTAATTAATTTCCTTCTATGACCAAGGTATTGTGCTAGGCCCTGGCGAAGCAGATGAAAATAAAAAAGCCTGGGGGATAAGGGGCAAGTTGCATACAGCATGTTCACGTGTAAGTAAATATAAGGTAATTTGAGGAAAAAAAAAACAACATACTAAACTAGGGGGATCAGGAAGGTACCTGAGCTGAGCCTGAAAGAAAGCTTGGGCAGACAGATAGCATAATGAAATGTAATGAATGATTTCAGTTACATTAAATTAAAAAGATTTTGCAGAAATAAAACATGTAGCCAGGATCAGAAGAAAAGCAGAAAATTGGGGGGAAATTTTATAGACAGATTCTCAGATAAAGGTCTCATATCTCAAATACATAAAAAACTTTGTAAAATCTGTAAGAATGCGAGTCATTTCCTCAATTGAGACATGATCAAAGGATATGAACCCAAGGTTTTCTGATGAAGAAATCAAAACAATTTATAGTCGTAAAAAATGTTTGGGGCAGCTAGGTGGCGCAGTGGATAGAGCACTGGCCCTAGAGTCAGGAGGACCTAAGTTCAAATCCGGCCTCAGACACATAACACTCACTTAGCTGTATGACTCTGGGCAAGTCACTTAACCTCATTTGCCTCACAGGAAAAAAAAAGAAAGAAAAAGAAAAATGCTCTAAATCATTATTGATTAGAGAAATGCAAATTTAAACAATGAGATATCATTTTACACATATCAGATTGGCTAAAAGGATTGAAGGGGAAGGCAACAAATGTTGAAGGGAATATGGAAAAATTGGAATGCTAATTCACTGTTGGTGGAGTTGTGAACTGATCTAACCATTTTGGAGAGCAATCTCAAATTATGCCCAAAGACTTAATAAATTGCCTATGCCCTCTGACCCAGCAGTACCACTACTAGGTCTATTTCCAGAGATGATTAGGGAAAGAGGAGAAGAACCTATGTGTTCTAAAATATTTATAGCAGCTCTCTTTGTGGTGGCAAAGAATTGGAAATTGCAAGGATGCCCATCAATTGGGGAATGACTGAACAAGTTGTGATATATGATTGTGATGGAATACCACTATACTATAAGAAATGATGAGCTCAGTGATCTTAGAACAACATGGATAGACTTGTACAAAATAGTGAAGAGTGAAATGAGCAGAACCAAAGAAAGTTGTATGTTGTAACAGCAATATTGTTTTAAGAACAACTTTGAGCAAATAAGTCATTTTGACTGTTATAAATAACCAAATTAACTACAAAGGACTATGAAGGAAGATGCTTGCCTGCATCCAGAGAAAGAACTAATAAATAGAAGTATGTATAGAATGATTTTATACACACACACACACACACACACATTTATGTCTAATGATAGCCATCTCTAGGGTGGGGGAGAGAGAAGGAAAAAAAGAAAAAGAAATTTTGCATGCTAACTTTATTATGTATTTAAAAGGAATAGCAAATTGTGCATAATGTATTTGCAGTATCGTGTGTAGTCATCTTTTTATTATATTGTGTTATGGAAATTCTTGTTTTATTCCATAAATTAAAAATAAAATAAAAATTTAAATAACAATAAATTATAAAGCCAAGCATGGTGGTACACCAGAGAAGAAGAGGCTGGGGTATCCCTTGAGCTGAGGAGCTACAGTTGGCTAAGCAGATTGGGTGTCCATAGTAAGTCCAGCATCATTCAGGTGATCCCAGAGGAATGGGTGACCAACAGGTTGCCTGAGAAGGAGCAAACCAACCGAGGTCAGCAACAGAACAGGCCAAAGCTTCTATTCCAGTCAGTAGTAGATTGGGCCCATGAAGAGTGCTTGTACTTCTAGCCCAGTGATCTTTAAGATAGAGAGACCTACTCTTTCAAAAACAAATGAATGGAGAAGGAGGGAGGAAGGAATAGAATTTGGAACTCAAAACTTTTTTTAAAAAAAAGTTTTTTAAAAAAATTGTTTTACTATGTAATTTGGGAAAAAATAAAATATAAGTGAATGGATGAGCCAGTGAGTGAGCAGGCAATAGATAGATGCATAGATAGATGGTGACTTAGAAAAAGAAACAGAATTAGAAATGATAGGACACAAAATCTCTATAGAGGAAGTCATCTTAACTAGAACAAAATATTTTATGTGTAGAAATAAAAAGTTAGAAATATGAGAGGTTGGTAGGAGAAACCAGTGGAACTGATTTTTGGAATGTTTTAAGATAATTGGAATGTTTAAGATAAATGGACGTTTTTAAGATAATTTATATAGCTTTGTTTGAGTTTTAGTTGTTTCTTGTTTCTATTTGGTTTTTATTGTTTTGTTTTGTTTTTATTGCTCTGGACCTGTTACTTCATTTGGCCTTGGGAATTCTTAGTGAAAAAACTAATAGTTAGGTAGAGTTGCCTGGGGGAAGTTAAGTGACTTAGCTCCCTAGGTCTTTTGACCCTGAGGCTGGCTCTCTAGCCTCCATTCCCTGTGGCACCTCTCACAGTTATTTTAATAGTAGCTAAGTGTTTTCATGTTCTTTCTATTAGAAGAAAGTCAACAGCACCCAAAAGTTTAGTCAAGAACCAACATAGAATTTGCACATTTAAATCATAATGAGAGTGTAGATAAAAGGAATAAAGAGGAAGTATGAGTTAAAACCTGCTTATTTTTTTACCCATCTCTACTCACCTAAGTGAAAGCTCCTAAAAGAACCATACAGTAAAAGTCTGTATGTTTTGTGTGTGGGTGAGTGAGTTGGTGGGTGTTTGTGCATTCCCATAAAATCAGGGCCCCCAGCAGCAGCTGAGAGACCACATTATGTTCTGTGAACCTTATAATGGTGAGCAGGTTTTGACAAAATCCCCATCCTACTCCTTCCTGAAGGGGCCAAGTTAGCAGTGGGAGTTAGAAGCAGGTAATCATTAAAAGTCTCAAATTCTTGTGAGCTAGCAAGGGCCTCACACTGTTGGATGGGGGGCACCAGTATTTGCAATGCATGTAGCAGAAATCTCCCTACTCTTAGGAGGCCATATTTACAGAAATCTGACTGGAGTCCCAGACCATGTAATTGTAATAACAAATGAAAAAAAGTGTCTTTTTAATGTAAAACTGACAAGGCAAGGGAAATTAGAATAAAACCTAGTTCCTGGAAATTGAGTGGAAGGTTTTGCTGAATCTGTCCTTAAGTAGAACTTTTAGGTGTCTTTTGTTTCCATTACTTTTTTCTTGTTTCCCATTACCATCTGCTATCTTTTAAGTAATTACTTTAAGAATTACTTCTCCTCTGTCTCTCCTCCTCACCTTTGCCTCTTAGAAGTTTCCTTCTTTTCTTCCTTCTTGCTTAGTGTCCTCTAAAGTTGAGCTTGTGACACTTTCTGCAAGAAACCTTTCCTGATACTCCATCTTAGCACCTCCCTCCACCCCATTACCTTGTATTCGTTTTGTGTATATTTTGTGTTTGCTTATGTACATATCACCTCCCCCAATAGAATACAAACTCCTCAAGGAACTGTTTTCATTTTTGGCATTGGATGCCTACTGCCTGTCCTAGGTGCTTAATAAAATACTTATTGATTGGTTAATGTCAGTGGTGTGTTTTGTTCACTTAGAAATTGCCTTAAGAGTTAAATAAGACAGCACTTTGAAACTATCTTCATCATCTGAATTTTACAGATGAAATTATTGCAATGAAATGTTCTTTCAGTAATACCCTGATTTGTTGCCAGAGGTACTAATGGAGTCTAGGGTCCCTCTCATTAAGTCTGTCCCTGATGTACATAAGCCCTTCCAAGAAGGGAGCGCAAAATCATCCATGAAGAAGAGTCAGGGAGAATTTAGCTCCAGTCTTCTACAACAACATTGTAAATTATCACCTGAACTTGAGTTTGAATTATTATTCAGTCCATTCATTTTATGTCCTTAACCAAGCTGAACAGCCAGGAATCCTTAATGAGCACTGGAGTTAGAGAGTGACCTCCACTGGACCTCATTCCTGTGCTTGCTCAGTAGGGTCACCCTTCTGACATAGCGTTTCTAAGAGGAAAGAGCTGCCAGTAGTTCACAGAAGACAGTCAGTCTATTGGGGCAGCAAGGTGGCACAGTGGATAGAGTGCAGAGTATAGGATTTGGCCTCAAACAATTATTGGCTGTGTGACCCTGGACGGGTCACTTAATCCTGTTTGCCTCAGCTTCCTCATCTGTCAGATGAGCTGGAGAAGGAAATGACAAACTGCTCCAGTATCTTTGCCAAGGAAATCCCAAATGGAATTACAAAGAACTGGACACAACTGAACAACAACAAACAAAAAATTCATCTATCATTTATTTCTTCTTAGACAAAACCTTTATCTTTCTTTCTTAACGGTTAGCATCTGTTCTTTATTTTAAGGTGTCCATGTGTTAGTTTATATATTTTGCTAGTCAACTGACATTCTCAGATTCTAGAAAATTACATTAGAAATTATATATATTAAACATGGTATAGAAGTTGCATTGAATCAAATTTTGGAGTTGTAATTTGAGTTAGAAAAGGCTTTATATGCTTACAGTCATCTTCTAATAGAAAGCCAGAAACATCAATGGGGCTTCAAAAATGCCAGATGAATGCTTTTATTCCTGTTTCTCACCCCTTTTTTCCTTTTGTCTTGCCTTATGTTTGTGAAGCTATAAATTTTAGTTGTAGAATATAGCAACAGGTCCCTTAAGCACTAAACAGAAATAACAGTTCAAAAAATGTGGTAGCTATGAGACAAAGGAAGTAACTGATATCTTTGAGACTACACTCCATTGGATTCCAACCAAGCTATTGCAACAGGAAAAAAATGTTTTAAGAACCTTAACTAATATTGAAGAAAATGTACAGAGGTGGTTTGATTTGGAAACTATTCTTCTCTGAGCCTCTAAGAAGAAGATTAATTCTGCTGACACATGCATGGGAAAATACATAGTTTATTGGAAAAAGCAGATTTGATTTTGATTCCTAGTTCTAGAATGTACTAACTGTATGACTATATACAACTCAATCAAGTTCCCTGAGCCTCAGTTTCTATACCTATAAAATAAAGATCATAGAACTTGCACAACCTATCACTGGGTTCTTAGGCCAGTATAAAACACTGTATAAATATGAGCTAGTCACAATAATAATCTCAGTAATTGGTGTGAAAAGTGCTCATGTATACATACAAGTAAATATTCATCTTCAATATAACAAGTGGGAGCTCTTCAAAAAAGAAGGAAACACTCATCTCTATCTACTTGATGCCAACTGAAAATGCATTTCCTATCTTCCTCTCTTGTCTGCCAAAAGTAGGCCCTTATACGTTATCTTAGTCCATTCTTTTCCAATCTCACTTTATAAAAAAGCCATAGAGAGAATCTAAATCCAACAAAGGACATTTTATTTCCACAAGTAATTTTCATGGATAGTTTGAATATATTATTCCAAAGAGTTGAACTTTTGATTTGTTTTAAACCAATATAAAAATAAAATAACAGTGAAACATAGGCAACTACCCCTGGACCTATCTTTTTTTTTTTTTTTTAACTTTTTAACTTTTTTTTTTGCCTCAAAGCACTTAACCTATATAGTTTTAGTGAGTGTTTTACTTTTTAGATAATTATGTTTTTTTCTTCTATTCTGCCAAGCTTATTCTTGCCAAACCTCATGTAACTGCTGAGCAGTTTTATAAAATTAATCAGCAGTAACCCCATAAGTCCAAAATAATCCTGGCTTTTATGTAAAAATACTCAGGGAATTGGTCTCAAGTGTTATTAGGGGTCATGTGTTCAGTGACCAAACTTATAAAAACCAGGTTAGTTGCTAGAATAGTGCTGGTCTGCCAAATGTCAAAGTGGAACTGATACTTTGTGAACATTCTAAGAAGAGTTATGTTGACTAGTGAAGATGGAATTAATAGGAATTTTCTGATTTTGAGGTCTAGTGCAAGATCAAGGCTAGTTAGAATTTGTCCACTGTGTTACTTTTGTGATAATAAGTGTTCACGAAATCCTTTTTGTAAACTGTGATAAATGTTTTGGTTTTCCCCTCCCCTTATTCCCTCTCTTTCTTCAAGTTATTACTTCCAGAAGAAAGAGAATTTGAATTAGCAGCAACCTCAGAGGCTGTCTGGTCAGCCCATACTTGAACAATTTATTTCAATTTAATAAGCATTTATTGATCTCTTCCTATATGCCAGGCACTGTGCTAGGTATTGGGAATGCAAAGACAGAAATAAAAGTCCCTGACTTTAAGGAGTTTATATTCTAATGGTAGAAATATGTTCACAAATACTAGGTGTGTTTAGTAGGATGAATACAAAATATGTTGGGGGGAAGAGAGCACTAGCCATTGGAAGGGAAATCTGTCAAGATCTCCTGTAGATAGTAGCATACGAACTGTGCTTTGAGACATTTAAGAATTCCATAAAGTGAAGAGGTGGAGCCAAAATGATGGAGAAAAGGCAGGGACTCACATGAGCTCTCCCCTAATCCCTTCTAAACATTATTAAATAATGCCTCAAAACAAATTCTGGAGCTGCAGAACCTAGAAAAGGCTTGGGTGAAAAAGTTTTCCAGTCAGAGACAACTTAGAAGGTTGATGGGAAAGGTCCGTCACATGAGGTGAGAGTGGAGCTTAGCCCGATGCAGGCCACACCAGTGCAGAATGAGCCCCAGAAAACCAGGAGCAGGCCTTGGGAGCAACTGTATCAGCAGCAATAATGGCTACTTCCAGAGCTCTCAGACCACAGACAGGAAGGAGGTCAAACATCTGGTCAGAAGGAGATTATAGGGGACCTATCATCTGGCACTAGAGGCAGGACTCTGTTGCTTTGCCCATACGTAGATCTGGGTTGTAGTTCTGGGTGTCTCAGGGTGAGGAGCAGCACTAGCACACCAGAGCTTATGGCCACAGTGAAGAGAGAACCCTCTTCACAGTTCCAGGGCAGAAAAGGGTGCCAGAGTACAATCTAGGAGAGTAATAAACATACCTCTCCTGAGATCATATTGTCTTGGAAGAACTGAAAACTTAGAGGTCCCTTGAAGTATCTCTGAAAACAGCTACCCAAAAACCCTGGAAGCAGAACCCCACTTTAGCAAAGTGTTAAAGGTCAAGAAATAGGCTGGAAAAAATGAACAAACAACAGAAAGTAACTGTAGAGAGTTACTATGGTGACAAGGAAGATCAAAACACCCTCAGGAAACAGTAAAGTCAAAACTCTTACATCCAGAACCTTAAAGAAAAATTATGAATTGGTCTCAGCCATGGAAGAGCTCCAAGAGGATTTTGTCAATCAAGTAAGAGAGTAGAAGAGGAATTGGAAATGAGAGTGATGCAAGAAAATCATGAAAAAAGAGCGAACAACCTGGTGAAGGAGGCACAAAAAAAATACTGAAGAAAATAACACCTTAAAAAACAGACTAGGCCAAATGGTAAAAGAGGCACAAAAATCTAATGAAGAAAAGAATGCCTTGAAAAGCAAAATTGGCCAAATGGAAAAAAATACATAATAGTTCATTTGAAGAGAAGAACTTCTTAAAAAGTAGAGGTCAGATGGAAAAAGAGGCGCAAAAATTCACTTAAGAAAATAATTCCTTAAGAAGTAGAATTGGCCAAATGGAAAAGGACGTACAAAAACTCTCTGAAGAAAATAATTCCTTAAAAACTAGAATTGAGCAAATGGAAGCTAGTGACTTTGAGACATGAAAAAACAATAAAACAAAATTTTAAAAATAAAAAAATAGAAGACAATGTGAACTATGTCATTGAAAAAACAACTGACCTAGAAAATAGATCCAGGAGAGATCGTTTTAATATTATTGGACTATCTGAAAGCCATGATCAAAAAAAGAACCTACACATTGTCTTTCAAGATATTATCAAGGAAAACTGCCCTGATATTCTGGTACCAGAGTAAAATAGAAACTGAAAGAATGTGTCAGTCACCTCCTGAAAGAGATCTCAAAAGGAAAACTCCCAGGAACATTATAGCCAAATTCTAGAGCTCCCAGGTCAAGGAGAAAATATTACAAGCAGCCAGAAGGGAACAGTTCAAGTGTTATGGAGCCACAGTTAGGATAACACAAGATTTAGCAGCTACATTAAAGGATAAGAGAGTTTTCAATATGTTATTTCAGAGGGCAAAAGGAGCTAGGATTACAACCAAGAATCGGCTAGCAAACCTAATATAAATCCTTCGGGAGGGGGATGGATATTCAGTGAAATAGAGGACTTTCAGGCATTCCTAATGGGAAAAAATGGAGCTGAATAGAAAATTTGACTTTCAAATACAAAACTGAAGAGAAGTATAAAAAAATAAGTAGGAAAAGGAAATCATAAGGGACTTGATAAAGTTAAACTGTTTATATTCTTATATGGGAAGATGATACTTATAACTCATAAGAACTTTCTCATAAGAGCAATTAAATGGAGTATATATAGACAGAGGGCATGAGTGTGAGTTGAATATGATGGGGTGATAACTAAAATAATAAAATTAAGAGGTACGAAAGAGGAATGCAGTGGGAGAAAGGGAAAAAAGGAGGGGTAGAATGAGGTAAATTATCTCACATAAAAGAGGCAAGAAAAAGCTTTTACAGTATAGAGGAAGAAGATTGGGGTGGGGGAGTCATAGGGAATACTTGAACTTTATTCTCATCAGAATTGTCTCAGAGAAGGAATAACATACACACTTAGTTGGGTATAGAACTCTGTCTTACCCTATAAGAAAGTAGGAGAGGAAGGGGATAAGAGAAGTGTAGATTGGGGGAGGTGATAGAAGAAAAACACTTTTGAAGAGGGACAGGGTGAAAGGAGAGAGAAAAAAATAGAATAAACGGGGAGATAGAATGGAGGGAAATAAAGTTAGCAATCATAACAAAAAAATTTTTGAAGCAAGTTTCTCTGATAAAGGCCTCATTTCTCAAATATGGAACAAACTGAGTAATACTTATAAAAATGAACCATTCCTCAATTGATAAATGATCAAGAGATGTAAAGTCAGTTTTCAGATGAAATAATGAAGCTATCAATAGACATATTTTTTAATGATCTAAATCACTTGATTAAAGAAGTCAATTAAATGCAAATTAGAGAAATGCAAAATCTCACACCTTTTAGATTGTTTAATAAGACATAAAGGGAAAATGACAAATGTTGGGGGGGATATAGGAAAATCGAGACTCTAATTTACTTTTGGTGGAGTTGTGCACTGATTCAGCCATCCTGGAGAGCAACTTCAAACTATGCCCAAAGGGCTTTAAAATCATGCATATTCTTTGACCTAGCAATACCACTACTGGGGCTGTATCCTAAAAGAGATTAAAAAAAAAAAAGGAGAAGGTTGTAAAGAATTGGAAACTGAGAGGATGTCCATCAACTGGGAAATGGCAGAACAAGTTGTGGTGCATGATTGTGATGGAATACTATCGTGCTGTAAGAAATGATGAGCAGGATGCTCTCAGAAAAATCTGGAAAGACCTACATGAACTGATGCAAAGTGAAATGAGTAGAACCAGGATAACATTGTATACAATAACAGCAATATTGTAAGATGATCAGCTATGAATGACTTAGCTATTTTCATTAATTCTGTGATCCAAGACAACTCTGAAGGACTTAGGATGAAAAATGTTATCCATCTCAGAGAAAGAACTGGTGGAGACTAAATGCAGAAGGAAGCATACTTTTTTACTTTATTTTTTCTTGGGTGTATGTTTTTTTGTGGGGGAAGTCTATATTTTGCAGCATGAGTAATGTGGAAGTGTGTTTTGCATGACTATGCATGAATAATCTATATCAGGTTGCTTGCCTTCTCGTGGGGGAAGTGGAGAGGGAGGTAGAAGATTTGGAACTCAAAATTTTAAAAAGAATGTTAGAAATTTGTTTTACATGTAATTGGGGAAAATAAAATACTAAATTTAAAAAATATATAGGCATGGGGCAGCTTGTACAAAGACACAGACAGGAGGGAAGATGTTTTGTGGGAGGAGCATATAGTATGCTTGTGTAGCGAGAACTCGGAGTACACAAATGGAGAGTAATATGCCATCCGGCAAATAGATTTGCTCCGTATGGCAAAGGGCTTTAAGAATTCAACTGAGAAATTTGTATTTTATCTTAGAAGCAATAGAAAACCTAAAGCTTTGCTTGCTTCCTCTACTTCCTCAATTCTCAGTGCTTAGCAGTCTGGCTTCCAATCTCATCACTCAACTAAAACTGCTTTTCCTGAAGTTTTTAATGATCTCTTAATTGCTCATTCTGATGGCCTTTCCTCATTCTTGATCTTTCTCAGACTGTATATTGCATCACCCTCTCCTGTGTAACATTGCCTCTGTTGGTTTTCATGGTATTGTGTGCTTTCTCC
The DNA here is from genome assembly GCF_900497805.2 of Vombatus ursinus. NCBI lineage: Eukaryota > Metazoa > Chordata > Mammalia > Diprotodontia > Vombatidae > Vombatus > Vombatus ursinus. The sequence goes on from NW_020954599.1 coordinate 12,205,782, forward strand.
TAGCTCTTACCTGTGTGGCAGCCACTTTAGTTTCCTTTTCTTACTTATCCTCATCAAACTTCCTAATTGTGGTTGTTCCCTAAAATTCTGGTCTCAGGCCCTCTTCTCCCTCTGTTCTTTCTCTTGATAGTGTCATCAGTTTCCGTGGTTTTAACTTTGATCTCTTTGCGTATGACTCACAGATCTAAATATCTCACTTCAGTGTGTCTCTTGAGCTTCAGTCCTGCATCACATTGCCTATTGCACATTTCCAACTAGATGTTCCAGATACATGTTAGACTCTTAACATTTCCAAAACAGAACTCATTTTCTTTAGCCTTAAACCACCGTCTCCTCTTCCAAATTCCCCTATTTCTGTCAAAAGGCACCACTGCTCTTCCAGTTTCCTAGGGATTATTATCCTGAACTCTTCACTCTCCCTCACTTCATTCATCCAGTGAGTTGCCAAATCTTGCAATTTCTACGTAAACAATAGCCTTCATTGTACCCAGTTACTAAAGTCTTTATGGCATTCTAGAGTCCCTTTGCCATCCTGTTAGTGTCCAGCTATTCTGTGTCCTTTGTAGCACACACTAATCCAGATGTGGTCTCATTATGGTAGAGGACAATGGGGCTATAACCTCTCTAGCCCTAGAAAGTTGCTTCTCCTAAAGTCTACAATTGCATTAGTTATTTGGATTGCTATTTCATACAATCAGCTCATTGAATTTGCCTTCCATTAATCCTCTCTTGTAGTTTTCTAAGAAATGTTTTTCTGGGCACAGGCACACAAAACACACACACATAACAATCTGGTACTTATGAAATTGATTTTTTTTTCTTAATTTGAGTGTAAAATTTGCATCTTATTAGATTCAACCCACTGCCAAGACCATTTTGGCTTCTCAAGCTCTCATCTGACATGTTAGCTTTCTCTCCCAGTTTTTTGTCTTCTACAAATTTAAGTAGCATGCCATCTATGTTTATGTATATGTGAACAATTTGGTTGGTGAAAAGGAGGGAAAAGGAAATGTATGAGGAAAAAGGATGAAATCAACTTTTAAAGGATGTATGATAACAGTCCTTTTGTATATGAACAGTATTTTTGCTGAAAGGAGCAGGAAAAGGTCTTTTATGTGTGTAAAACTAATAAAAATCCACTTGAGAAGAAACACAATGTCTTTGGTAAAATATGAGAAAAGACATTAGGAGGACCAAGTAGAGACCTGGCCCTCTGAAAAATATACTTTGGGGGCAAAGAAGTGACTGAGGATATCTGCCATTGTTGTCCCTCAGTTCATTTGCGTGTCTTTTTTTTTTAAGAGTTTAGGAGGTTAAAATCCACAAAGTGATAAATCAAGTAACTCTTTAAAAACTGGAAAAATTAAATAAATATTGTTAGTTATTTTATAACTGATAGCTAGATTTTGTGAATTTTACTTCATAAGGAAAAGATGAACCACTGATCATTAAGAGGTTCTGATTTGAGGCATTGCGAACAGTTAATAAGCTTACAAGAGGTGAGTGTGAAGACACCAGGAGAATCAGCTAAGAAGAAGGCTTCAGTGTCTGTAGTGGGAGCCTGCTGATTTTTATGGATTGGTTGAAGAAAAGTATTGCAACCCTGATGGTTAGAAAAGAACTGCACTTTGCTGCTATTTGTACTTTTGCCTTCTAGCACCATCTACAGCTTGAGAGGTGAAACCTTTCATGTTACTTCCTTCCCTAGTTTGAGGGAGAAACAAGTAAAAAAATATATTTTGAATGTGCTTTGCTTTTAGAAGAGATTTGGAGTTAATTAGACAAGGAGTTGGCTGGGTTTGTCTGTGTTACCCAGAGATCCAACTTGAAGAGCTTTGTAGTTTTCTGGGTGCTATGTTACCACTGTAGTAGTGTAACACTTTTCTTAGCACCCCAGTAAGAGGGACTGTTGGTTAAAAGAGCATGTCACTGCTTCATCATCTCAGGAGCAGAAGAGTATATTTATCATACATCAGGATAATGCCTAAGTTTTTTATTAGTGCATTCTCTTTGAGTATATTTTATCATTTTAACTGTAGTAATGTTAATAAAAATACTGAAAGACCAATTGCAATAGCCAGTCTTGGTCCCAGAAAACAGATAGTGAAATACAATTTCTTTTTCTTGGTAGACAGGTTGGAGACCGTATGAGCAAAATCTCTCATGCACCCTCAGATGTAGTTATTTTGTTGGTCAGTTTTGCTTAATTGTTTTTCTTTATTTAAAAAAAAAGTGTTGGGGTATATCAGTAAGTGACTTTTCAAAAAAAAAACGAAACAAAGGTACCACTTTTTCTTTTTTCAGCTGTCTAGAGTAGAGCAACTAAAATTATTGAGGAGATAAGGTAGAAATTGCCATTAGAGGATAGAATATAATAATAGTTAGCATTTATATACCACTTCAAGGTTTGTAAAGAGTTTTATCTACTCACAACGACCTGGTGAGGTAGGCACTATTATCACCATTTTGGAGATGGGAAAAATAAGATTTGGAGAGGTTACATGGCTGCCCAGGGTCACAGCTGTGTGAGGCAGGATCTGAACTCTGTTCTTCCTGACTCCAAGACCAACATGCTATATGCTTCACCACCTAGAAAACCTTCATGTGAAAAGCTTCAAGTGCAGTGTCCTACTGCAGATGGGATTTCTGTAGTTAGAAGACCACCCTAGTTCAGTTTAGAGACAAGAAGGTTACCAAATGATAGCCTTTTTCTCAGTCACTGCTGACCCAAGACATTGTCCTCCAAGGTGAGGCATTTGCAGTCTTTGTTGGGAGAGGTAGTGCTCCATTACTGTGAGAACACAGATTCTGAGAGGATTGAAGTCAGCCTTGAAAAATGCTTCTCATCGCCAGTAAACTCTCATATAACTTACTTTTGACTGTAACTCTTTCTTTTTTTTTTTTAAATAGGAGAGCCTGAGAAGGAACTGAATCCTAAGAAGAAGATTTGGGAGCAGATCCAGCCTGACCTTCTCACTAACGACCAGTGTGTTGCAACATATAAAGGAGTCCCCTTTGAGGTGAAAGGGAAGGGGGTCTGTAAGGCTCAGACCATGTCCAATAGTGGAATTAAATAAAAAAAAAATCTTTGGCAATTGAGATACTTTAAAGAAATTTTGATGGAAAGTATTGTAAGCACAATAAAAAAATATATATTTCTTCCATAATCTTCTTAAAAGTTACTGACTCATTTCTGTTCTTGCCCAGACCTACCTGTTGATTTTGTGTCTATAATATTTTCTGTATTAGGATTTAGTGGTTGAGCACTTAGAAAGCGCTTTACAGTTTTACATGTTTTGCAGTTATTTTTATTAGTTATTGTTTATAGATCCACAAGTAATTTGTTTTTATTATTATTACTGTTATAGATGGGGAAGCTTAAATAGGTTGTCAGTAGGGGCAGCTGGGTGGCACAGTGGATAGAGCTAGGGACCTGGAGTCTGGAAGACCTGAGTTCGTATTTGGCCTGATACTTCCTAGCTGTGTGACTGGGCAAATCAGTTAACTTCTGTTTGCCGCAGTTTTCTCATTTGTAAAATGGGGATAATAAAATAGCTCCTACCTCCCAGGGTTGTTTGGAGGATCAAATGAGATGATATTTGTAACGTGCCTAGCACTTAATACATGCTATATAAATGGTCGTAGTTATTATTAATAACTCATAGTCATGGAATTGATGGAAATTCAAACCTTGAGCTTGGATTATATGAGAACTTGACTTTCTTCAAAAATGGTGACTTGGACTCTTCAGCTTGTCAGCCACCTGTGTTGTAGGGTTCTTGAGATTTAGGGACATATGATGACCTAAGAGAACCAAGCATCATAAAGCGGAATGACACAAGGTTATCAATTGTCCTCTGTAACTCTACCGGTATACCTTATCCCTGACCATTAGGAACTTGATGTTTGATTTGTCTTCAGCTGAGATGCTCAATTACAGGTTGAATAACTAATGACTAACCTTTGACCAGCTCTTATGTTAGATCAAAGCTAGAAATGCTTTTTTTTCTTAAAAGCCACTTATTGGGGCAGCTCGGTGGCACAGTGGATAGAGCACCAACCCTGAAGTCAGGATGACCTGAGTTCAAATCCGGCCTCAGACCCAACACTTGACACGTACTAGCTGTGTGACCTTGGGCAAGTCACTTAACCCCAAATGCCTCACTTAAAAAAAAAAAAAGCCACTTATTTTCTAAAATAAAGGTTCTTAACTTTTTTTTTTAATGTCATGGCAGTCTGTTGACTTCATAGACTCCCAAGAGCCCGTGATCTAAAAGAACTACCTTTAATGTTCACTTGCTTTTTAATATAAGGTCATATGATCTCATACTCTGCTATGTCAACATATTTAAAGTAATTATAGTTAAAACTTGACATGTAAAATTAAACAGATAATCTATACACACGTAGTAGAGGAGGGAAGTGTAGAACAATTAATGTAAGAATTTCATGGGCAAATGAGAAAAGAGAATAGGGCAAATTATAAGGTACTTAGTAGGTATTGAGCAGTTAGTGGCATAGTGGATAGAGCACATGGCTTGGAGTCAGGAAGACTCATGTCAGACACTTACTAGCTATGTGACCTTGGGCAAGTCACTTAACCGCGTTTGCCTCAGTTCCTCATCTGTAAAATGAGCTGGAGAAGGAGTTGGCAAATCAGTCCAGTATCTCTGCCAAGAAAACCCCAAATGGGGTCACATAGAGTCAGAGGTGACAGAAAATACAAAGATGAAATGAATGAAAAAACATTTATTACTCACTTAATGTGCAGGACACTGTACGAATACAAAGGATACAAGCACAAGTAAGGTAATCCTTGCCTTCAGGAAGCTTACATTTTAATGGAGAAAGAACCCATACACAGGTGAACAAGAATTGGAGCAAGATGGCAGAGAGTAAGGAATGGCAGCATGGTTTAGTTGGGGCTGGAAGCTATGTAGTGGGTCCAGAACCAAGTAAGATAAACTAAAAGCTAATCAGGACTGGGAGGCTGAGTGCAAAAGGGGAAGAGGAAGAGCCTAGGATGCAAAGAGTATGGCTTGGCAAAGGCTTGAGAAGATGTACGAGAGAGCTTCTGTCTCTAATGAGCTAATAGGGGAGGATAAGAGGAGGATCCCCCAAAGTAACCCGAAATGACACGCGTGACTTACTGTGGTAAAACAGCAGTTTTCTGATCCAGCCCACCTTACCATGACGCAGCTTTCTCCCCACACACAACTGACTTTGCCTGCTACTTCCCTGTCGGCTTTCATGGTATGATTCCTACCCACTCCATCCCCATGGGGTTCTTCTAATTGGCCACCAGCTTCTCTGACACTGTTTTCTGGCCTAGGGTTATACCCTGATGATTGACCAGGCATATTTCCTCATAGAAATAAAGGGGGCGGCATCCAGGGAGCTAAGTGTTGCTGTGTCTTTGCTGTAAATCCATGTTGCCTATCCTTGTTGTGATAGGGCAAAGCAAACCTCCTTCGGTAAATGTTCAGTGACTTAGGAGTACCTCATTTTGTCCCAACATCAAACCTGAACTAAGAGAGGACTGGTTTTAGATCAGTATGTACAGTAAGGTGCAAAATAAATCATTTGCAAATATGTGCATGTATGCATATATAGAGATATACACATATATACACACAGTACAAAATAAAGCGTTTGCATATACGTGCATGTATGCATATATAGAGATGTACACATATATACACACACACAGTGCAAAATGAAGTGTTTGCAAATGTACATGTATGCATTTGTATACACACACACATGCAAAGTTTAGAGTCAAGTATGTGCTACCCATACAAAGAATTCTACATTTTTTAAAACTCAATCTTACGGAAGTGAATGTTGAAAACTAAAAATAAATAAATTAAATTTTAAAAAATTCTACATTTTTCAAGAAAGTTTTCAAGAAGTTAAACATGACTAAATGAGAATAGAGCATCCTTTGATACCAGATGCAAAATAAAGTTCAAAACATTCCTTGGTCTGAATTGAGTTGCAGTTATTTGGGATGAAAAAGGCTTTTCTGCCTGACCCGTTGATTCCATTTCCTTTTGTCATTTAACTGGGTACTTGAATCATTTATTATTCAAATTTTCCCAACTTGGTGTAAATGCACTGAGTTAAGGTACATGCAGGTAGTTATGTTAAAGCTCTTTTAAATATTTTTTCTTGGGGCAGCTAGGTGCCACAGTGGATAGAGCACTGGCCCAGAAGTCAGGAGGACCTGAGTTCAAATTCGGCCTCAGACCGTACACTTGACACTTACTAGCTGTGTGACCCTGGGCAAGTCAATTAAGCTCAATTGCCAAAAAAAAAGAAAAATATTTTTTCTTAAGTTACTAAGGTATCTTCCTATAATCTCTGCTACTCTATTTTCCAATATACTCTGTTATTCTATAAAGGCAAATTTCACCTCAGGTTGAGTTAGTGAAAACAAGCAAACTAGCTAGCACTGATATTTTACTATATATAATCTAAAACTATCTGGGCCAGTTCATTGAGATGAAGCAATAAATAAGTGGGGGTTGCAGGACTCAAACCCCAATCTCTCTGGCCTTAACAAGTGCACTGCTGTTTCTCCTACACCATTATTTCTTTCTTAAACGGGTAGTTTTGCAAAAGTTATTAATGTAATATTTTTTCCTTCCACTTTATTCCAATTCCAAATAGAGGAACTGTTTCCTTTACATTATAGCTGTCTGGCTGCCTGCTGCAGTGACTATTTTGCTTTGTGAAAAGAAGATTGACCATATTGAAATTGATTTTCTGGTTTTCTGGTACACATTGGGAGTTCAGGTTATGTCATGTGTTTTTAGGTCTGGTGATGTTCTCATCACCCAGACACATCACCCAAATTTCTTTTGCAATGAGGATTAAGTTAACACATACAAAACTGGTTTATATTCCTCTGGAGTATTTTTGTTTTGTTAATTTTTTTAACTTCAGCCATTGTGGTGAATTACTTGGGACAAGCGACAATTTTGATGTTTCACTCTGACAAAAATGGTCATTTGTGTGTGCTTTTCTTACAATTTGAATATCAAACCTGGACCAGATTAAGACAGATTGAGCTAGTTTCTCGACCTTTAGGTAGTCCTGTCATTTGAGTGCTGAATTTTGTACCCTACATATGATTTATTAGTTTTACATTGTTTTTAATTCTGTGGTTTTTAAGAAAGGATATCACTCCAAAGAAATGTGCAAAAGTCATAGCTCTTCAAGAGCACACTTAAAGTGACTGTTGCAGATACTGCAACAGCTGTTGATGTGGGGAGGACAAATGTTTCAAGGATCACTCCATGCTTACAATGAAACAGCATCAGCAGTACTGAAGCACAAAGAAATGTTGTCATTGAAAACAAAAAGCAGTGTTGAAGACTGATAAAGTATTGCTATAAAGTGGCATATCTAATTGGGATAGCTGGATGGTACAGTGGATAGAGCAATGGGCCTGATATCAGGTAGACCTGAGCTCAAATCTGGCCGCAGATATCAGCTGTGTGACCCTGGAAAAGTCACTTAACCTCTGTGTGCCTTAATCCACTAGAGGAGAAAATGGCAAACCACTCCAGTATCTTTGCCAAGAAAACCCTAAATGGAGTCATGAAGAGTCAGATGTAACAAACTGAACAACAGCAAAGCATATCTTGAATACAAAGGAAACAGACCTCCACAGAAGAACTTGTAATGACAGTGAGAAGACCCATCAAAACCAGCTGCTATAAACATTGCTATGAAGTGCACGTCATGGGCAAATAACTCTTTTTTTTTTCATTCAATTCTATTCCAGAATTGATGTCATAGGAAGTCCATGTGTACCTTTAAGATCTGGTCATCTTTAGACTGTAAAATATCCTCTCTCTCTCCCTCCCCCCCAAAAAAGGAATTTTTTTTTAACTTCATGTGGGCCCAAGACAGATAAGTCTCGAGAAAGGTGTCAGAAGTGCTGGAAATTTGAATTTGCCCTCTTCCCCTTGAAGTCGATGAGAAGTAGACCTTTCTGACAATACACTGCTGCATGTGTGCTTCTGATTACTCTGACTATTACTCCAAAACCTGTCCTTATAAACAATTCTATTTGGTTGCCATTACACCATGTACAAGACCCCTTTTAGAAGCCGGACAGCATCCTGATGGTAAGGCCTTAGAGTTCTTGTCATATACAAACTGGTTGAGGAGAAGGGCATTTAACCTGGAGAAAAAAAAAAAAAGTGGCAAGGAACATGGTAGCCAACTCAGATTTGTTCTGTGATCCCAGAAGGCAGAACTTGGAACAATGATTGAAAGTAAAAAGAAGCACGAAATATAGGCTTCATATCAGGAAAAAACTGACCAGCAGAGGTGTCCAAAAGTGAAATGGGCCACTTCAAGAAGTGGTGGGTTCTTCCTCATCAGAAATCTTAGAGTAGAAGCTGAGCAATCATGTCTCAGATACATTGTAGGCTGTTCTCCCCTGCCTCATCCCGTCCCGTCCCTCTCCCCGCCCCCAGCTTATAAAGGTTGCCTTGACTATAATCTGGCATTTTCAAAAGTCAATTTTGTTGTAAATTAAATCCTCATAGTGAAATGAGTAAATTCAAGAGACCTTATGGCCAGCATGGTGTAGTGCAGGGGATCTTAACCTGGAGTCCATGAACTTTTAAAAGTATTTTGTTAACTATTCCAACATAATTGGCTTCCTTTGTAATCTTGTGTACTTTATTTTACGCATTTTAAAACATTCTGAAAAGGGGTCCATGACACAAAAATGGCTAAGAAGCCTGAGTAGAATAGAAAGAACACTAGGTGGTCTAGGGACCTTATGCAACCTGGGCCAGTTAATTAATCTCTCTGTGCTTCAGTCTATGATCTCATATTACAGATGGCAGGCCTTTGACTTTAAGATGGCCCATCTTCTGTAATTCATTCACACAAGAACCATTTGCTAAATAACAGTATTTCTTTTATGACATTAGTGCTTTTGTACTGAGAGGATTTAAATTACATAGGTAACTACCAACAGCCCTCAATTTATAAAGTGATCAAAAATGAGAAGTCATCTTGTCATGCTTCCTGTCGCTTCCATCCCCTCTACTTTAGGCACCTTGGCCTATAGCCTTTCCGCCTCTGGGTGCAGTTTTGCTTCCTGGAGTCCCTGCCATCCAACACTGGAACCATCACTGTGTAGGAAAGCAATAGTGGGTCAGAATCTAATCTTCTACTTTTGGGGAAATAGAAATGTAACTTCAAAGTTAAAATCTGGAACACATTTTCCCATAGAAACAGTGTTATGTGTGGTGACCAGGTTCTTGGAAAGGAAGCAAATAAGCATTTAAATGGCAGCTAGGTGGTACAGTGGATCAAATGCTGGGTCTGGAGTCAGGAAGACCTATCTTCCTGAGTTCAAATTGTACCTCAGACACTTATTAGCTGTATGTCCCTGGGCAAGTCACTTAACCCCATTTGCCTCGGTTTCCTCTTCTGTAAAATGAGCTGGAGAAGGAAATAGAAACCACTCCATTATCTTTGCCAAGAAAACCCCAAATGAGGTCATGAAGAGTCAGACACAACTCAACAATAACTATGTGCCATAACTATGCTTAGCACTTTACAAATATCTCATTTGATCCTCACAACAACCCTGCAGGGTAGGTGCTGTTATTCCCATTTACGTTCGAGGAAACCAAGGCAAACAGAGGTTAAGTGACTTGCCAAGGTCATACAGCTAGTAAGTATCTGAGGTTAGATTTGAATTTAGGATGTACTGACTCCAAGCCCAGCACTCTATCCACTGTGCCACCCAGCTGTATCAGTGACTCCAATGGACTTTTATGACCTAGCCTGGGAATCCAAATGATAACCAGAAAATATTGCTTCTATGAGAAATCATGTTTCATGTTAAACTCAAAAATATTGAACTCATAAAAATTGTAACAACATGTTTATAGGTTAGAGACTACTGTTCTTTCTTCAAATGAGCATTTGAATTATTTTTCAACATTTTAGCTTTCATCATTAAACTTATTTTAAAAGAATTCACACTTGCCAAGTCCTTTTATTTAAAATAAAGTGCTTGGTAACAATTTTCTTTAACAAATTCTATGATTCTTTGTAAAGTTAATATTCTTTGTTCTTTAAGTGGGATTTTCTGATTGTATTGGAAAATATATCTCTGTTGAACAGAGTCCAATAGAGTTAATAGTGGATGAGAAGCAGTGTGTAAGTATTCTTCTTCCCTGAGGCCAGCTTCTTCTAGTTTTTCTGCATGGGTGAAAAGAATGGCTGTAAAATTCTTCCAAGCAGGACCCAGAAGTTCCTTCAAAGGAAACCAAAAATATAGTAGTTAGCTTTCTCTTCCTTTACCCTCCTCAAAAGAAATAAGTCACAGTCCTGTGTATACACAGGTTTTAAAAACAAAAACAAAGAAATTAACAACTCAGTTACTTGGAAAAGGATAACTGGCATGTCAAATAGAACTTTATGATTTGCAAATTATTTTCCTCATAGCAATCCCATGAGGTTGGAGGTAGAACTCATGTCCCTGTTGAAAGATAGGAAAACAGGCTTGATGTTTTGCCTCATTTCACATGACAAGCATGTGAAGTTGTCATCTGAACCCAGATCAGCATAGGGAGATACAGAGATCTGCAGAAGCTAAGGACAGGGTCTAGCCAGGAGTGAGTATGCTGCATCCCAGTGCAGGGAGAGTCTATGTTACTAGGTCAAGAAGAGTCCCAATGAGAAGGACAGGAAAAGGAAAGAATTAATACAGCATCTACTATGCGCCAGGCACTAGCTATGTGCTAAATACTTTTTACAAATATTATCTCATTGAATCCTTACAACAACTCTGTGAGGTCAGACTGATCCTCTTTTTACAGTAGAGGAAACTGAGGCAAACAGAGAAGTGACTTGTTCAGGGTCATATAAATAGTTAGTGTCTGAGGATGGATTTGAACTCAAGTTTTCCTGACTTTAGGCCAAACATTCTAGCCGCTACGCCACTAGCTGCCTCAAAAACAGCACGAAGGGGTCTAAACTTATGTGGGGTACAGGAATAGATGCCAGCTGGTCTCTATGGCTCACTACTGAGTCAAGGGTCACAGATTCAGGGCAGACTGAGGAGACCTGCATCTAGGGTTGGTGTTTTAGGATTAAGAGCCATCGAGGACCCTCAGTTCTGTACCCAGCAATGACTGAGTTCAGAAGCAGGCAGCAGTAGAATTACGTGTCAGTTCCAAATTCTAACCCAGTCTGAAGCCTCCAGGGGAATAACCAGGACAAGAATCTCAGACGAAAGCAGAGCATGCACTTCTGTTGCTCTAAATCAGAACTTCCCAGCTGGCTGACAGTGGATGAGTCCAACGGCAATCTAGTCTTGCTCAGACTTAAACTCACATCGGAAACTTAGAGAGCTTAGGTGAGGGGCCAAGCGGGGCGGGGGAGAAGAACAGCAATCAGATTTTGCCCCAGATTGGATCACTTTGGGAGCACTGAAAGCTAGCAGGTCCCCAGCCTGGGCTTTCCTTCTCACTACCCCCAAGAAAGCAAGAGCAGGCCTTCCCCATGGAAGTACACAGATCCCAGACCTGACATAAAGTCTAAAGTATGAAGTAGACTGAAGAATGAGCAAACAAACAAAAAAAAGAATCCCACCTTAAAAAGCTATTATGATGCCAGGGACACTTGACACAAACCCAGAAAGGAATGACTCCAAAGCATCTAGAAGCAAAGCCTCAAAGGAAAATACAGCTTGGGGACAAATTCAATTCCAAATTCCTGGAAGAGATGAATGAAAATGCTAGAAGAAAAAGCTGAGGAAGAGTGAGAGCTATGGAAGAAACAATTGAAAAGAGAATAGGAAGAAAGGAAGGAAGGGCAGGAAGGAGAGAGGAAGGAAGGAAAGAGGGAAGGAGGAAAGAAAGGAGAGAGGGAGGAAGAAGAGAAGGAAGGAGAAAGAGAAGGAAGGAGGAGGGGAAGCAAGGAAAGAGGGAGGGAGGGAGGAAAGAAAGGAGAGAGGGAGGAAGAAGAGAGGGAAGGAAAAAGAGAAGGAAGGAATGAATAAAGGAAGGAGGAAGGGAAGGAAGGAAAGAGGGAGGGAGGAAAGAAAGGAGAAGAGGAAGAAAAGAGGGAAGGAGAAAGAGAAGGAAAGAATAAAGGAAGGAGGAAGGACTTACTAAGCATGCTAGGCACTGTGCTAAGTACTAGAAATACAAATGCAGGAATAAGCAAAAAGAAAGACAGTTGCTGATCTCAAGGAATTTATTCTAATTGGGGAAGACAACACAGCAAAGGGGGCTGGAAAAGCAGGAGGGAGAGGAGGAGGTATCTGGCATTGGGCCATGATTTTGAAATCTGGAAGTCGGGAAAAGGACTGGGAGATGAATGAAGACTGGCTTGTGCCCCTGCCCAAAAAGAGGTCCCAAGAGAAAGTGATCAATGGGGGAAAGGAAAAAGTCTTACAGAAAGATAATCCAGGTTGAAAAGGCTGCAGAGGTGGTTGATTGTTCCAGAATAAGGAGGTCCCAGAGACTCAAAGAAGTTCCAGGATGAGACAGAAGCAGAAGCATGGTTTAATTAAAAAAAAAAAATTATGTTATCGTCATTGTATAAATTGTTTCCTAGTTCTATTCACTTCACCCTTCATAATTTCATAGAAATCTTCCAAGTTTCATCTGAACCTGTCCATTTCATCATTTATTATGACTCTAATATTCTATTACATTCATATATACCATAATTTGCATAGTCATTCCCCAACGGTTGGGTACCCCCTGAGTTTCCAATTTTTTTGCTACTACAAAAAGACTTGGTATAAATATTTTTGTCCATATGAGTTTTTTTCCTCTTTCTTTGATCTCATGCAATTGTATGAGATTAGTAGTAGTATAGCTGGGTCAGAGCATATGCATAATTTATTGATTTGGGAAGCAAAGTTTCAAATCACTTCCGATAATGACTAAACCAACTCATAGCTTAATGAGTAGGATCTTAATGTGCCTGTAATCCTTCCAACATTTGTCATTTTCCTCTTTTGCCAACTTTTTCAACCCAATGGGTATGGAGTGGAATTTCAGAAGTGCTTTGATTTACATTTCTCCAATTATTATTTGAATAATTTTTCCACATTGTTATGGATAGCTTAGATTTCTGGAAAACTGCTTATTCATATTCTTTGATCTATTGAGGCATAGCTCAGTAATAAATGAATAAGTTCCTTATATATCTTTGATACAAAACTTTTATCAGAGAAACTTGCTGCAAAGTTGTTTTTCCTCCAGATAACTCTTTCCCTAATAATTTTAACTGCATTGGTTTTGTTTGTGCAAAACCATTTTTAATCTCACATAATCAAAATTGTCCATTTTGTTTCCTGTAATTTTTTCTAGCCTTTATATGGTCATGAATTCTTCCCCTGTCCATACATTAGAAAGGTAATTTCTTCCTTGTTCCTCTAATTTCTTTATGACGTCATTTTTTATGTTTCTCGTGTGTCCATTTGTAATTTTTCATGGTATAGATGTGAAATAATTTCTATCAAACTACTTACAATGTTTACAGCATTTTCATGTCAAATAGTGAGTCCTTATCCTAGTAACTAGGGTCATCCGGTGCATTTAATGGTTAGCTATTGTGTTCATTTACTTATGTGTATCGCATGCCTAAGCTATTTCACAGATTAACCTCTCTTATCCAGTACCAAATAGTTTTGATGATTACTGCTTTGATGTCTGATACTTTTAGGCCCCCCCTATTTTCCACTTGTTTTTATTACTTCTCTTGAGATCCTTGTTCTTTTGTTCATCCGTTTGAATTTCATTATTTTTGAACTCTATAAAATAATCCATTGGTCATTGGTGTGTCTCTGAATAAATAAGTAAATTTAGATAGTTTTGTTGTTTTTATTTTATTAGCCCATCTTACTAATGAGCAATTAATATTTCTCCAGCTATGTAGGGCTGTAATCATCATTTCAAAATAACCTGAAAGAGTTAGAGACTATAAGGTTCTATCATTCTATCAAAAAAAAAAAAGCATTTGATTCTTCAGAACAAAAGGGCACCTTGCAAGCTATAACAATTTGTTCTCATCCATGCATCAAAATGACTCTATTCCTTGAAAGATATGACAGAAATAACCCTGATCCTCTGATAATAATCATCAGGCAAGGCATAAAACAGGTAGGCTTGCCACAGTGTTAGCCCCTGTGAAGAGAAGATTCAGTGCAGAAACAAGATCAAAAAGCTGTCTGTGAATAGTGATGTCCTCCAGATTTGTATTGATTTACTGATTGTACTGATTTCATCAAGCTCCAAAACACTGCAGAGCTTCCTGGAACACATCTGTAAACCACACATGAGATCCTGGCCTGTCCATCCACACCCTATTGTCCAGATATTAACCTACATTTAGAAAACCCTACAAAACTTGTCCAATAGCTTGTCTGATCTTTCTAAGAGTTGAACAGGATGGGCCAGCATAGATGGGTGAGGATCTATAGCATTGAAGAGCACTCTCAAATGTACGAGACCGCTTCTGTTCTTAACTTATCTAGTGGTTAACATATACTTGAACAGAAATGTGAAGTTCAAAAACACCATCTGTGATTGGCAAAACAAATGTAATATGTACATCTCTCATTTTGCAGGCATGGAAGTCTGCAGTTCAGTGTAGTTTAACAATGTTGAGGAATGGTGTTCCTTTATCTAATGAGTTAGGAAAGTTGGTGATATAATAAATTCATTTTGCATTAGTAAAAATGTTCTGAGGGAAAGCAATACTTAGAGAATGTTGTGAAGAATATTTGATGTAAGATTATTGGTTCCTAGCAACACGTATAGTTAGATCTCTCTATATCTATATATCTATATATCTATATATATCTATATATATATGAGTGTGTGTGTATTATATAATTAGATATAACTTAATTTCTTTCCAAAATCACATAAAAAATCACTTTATGCAGAAATAATGCGTTTTTCTATATTGCTTTTTGTCTCATATTTCATTACATTTTAGGAGCCTGTAGAATGTGTTTAATTGCATTATTTTTATATTTAAAGGGATTCTAAGAAGGCATAGACCTCAGATAGGACTTGTGATGATTCTTTTTAAAAATATAATTTAGAAGCAGCTGTGGTGGTTTCCAGACTTCTCAACCCATGAAAGCCAAAGACAGCTTAGAAGGTCAGTGGGAAAAGTCTGTGACTGTGGTGAGAAGTAAAAGCTAGATCTCAGTCACCATACCCCCCCCCCCCGAGGGGCAGCGGCTGCTTCCTGAGCTTCCAGTCCACAAACTGAGGAGGAATCGAGTGGCTGATCAGAGGGGGATTGTAGGGATCTCTTTGCCAGCGCTGAGGCAGGAATTTCTTGATTTACTTGCCCTTGGATCTGAGTCACAGTTCTGAGGGGCGGTCCTGGGGCTGGGAGGAGCACTGGCATGGTGGAGCTTGTTGTGGTGGTGGAGAGAAAACACCTCGTCCCTTATCATACCACCTTGGAAGAACTGAAAATTTACAGGTCCCTAGAAGTACCTCTGAAAACAGCTGTATAAACCCTCAAAGCATGGGACAGTACATTCTCCGCGTTGGAAGCAGACTCTTACCTTGACAAAGAGTTTAAAACTCAAGTAATTGGCCGGGATCATGAGTAAGCAGTGCAAAAAGAGTCAGACTATATTACCTTACTTTGGTGACAAAGAAGGTCAAAACACACAACCAGAAGAAGAAACAAAGTCAAAGTTCCTACATGCAAAGCCTCCAAGAAAAATATGAATCAGTCCCAGGTCTTGGAAGAGCTCAAAAGGGATTTTGAGAAGCAAGTAAGAGAAGTAGAGGAAAAACTGAGAGTGATGCAAGAAAATCATGAAAAACAAGTCAACTTGCTAAAGGAGACCCCAAAAAATACTGAAGAAAATAACACCTTAAAAAATAGCCTAACCCAAATGGCAAAAGAGGTCCAAAAAGCCAATGAGGAGAAGAATGCCCTAAAAAGCAAAATTGGCTAAATGGAAAAGGAAGTCCAAAAGATTACTGAAGAAAATAGTTCCTTAAAAATTAGAATAGAGCAATTGGAAGCTAGTGACTTTATGAGAAATCCAGACACTGTAAAACAAATCCAAAAGAATGAAAAATTAGAAAACAATGTGAAATATCTCATTGGAAAAACAACTGACCTGGAAAATAGATCCAGGAGAGAGAATTTAAAAATTATTGGACTATCTGAAAGCCATGATCAAAAAAAGAGCCTAGACATCACCTTTCAAGAAATTATCCTGGAAAACTGCCCTGATATTTTAGAACCAGGGGGCAAAATAGAAATTGAAAGAATCCACCGATCTCCTCCTGAAAGAGATTCCCAGAGGAAAACTCCTAGGAATGTTGTAGCCAAATTCCAGAGTTCCCAGGTCAAGGAAAAAATATTACAAGCAGCCAGAAAAAAACAATTCAAGTATTGTAGAAATGCAATCAGGATAACCCAAGATTTAGCAGCTTCTACATTAAGGGACCGCAGGGCATGGAATATAATATTCCGGCGAGCAAAGGAGATAAAACTACAACCAAGAATCACCTACCCAGAAAAACTGAGTATAATCCTTCAGGGGAAAATATGGTCATTCAGTGAAATAGAGGACTTTCAAGTATGGACTTTCAAGTATTCTTGATGAAAAGACCAGAGCTGAATAGAAAATTTGACTTTCCAATACAAGACTCAAGTGGAACATGAAGAGGTAAACAGGAAAGAGAAATCATAAGAGACTTATTAAGGTTGAACTGTTTACATTCCTGCATGGAAAGATGATATTTGTAACTCATGAGACCTTTGTCAGTATTAGGGTAGTTGAAGGGAAAAAATTATATGTATGTATGTATGTATATAGATAGATAGATAGATAGATAGAGGGCACAGTGTGAGTTGATCTGGAGAATAAAATTAAGGGGTGAGAGAGGATTATACTAGGAGAAGGAGAAAGGGAGAGGTAGAATGGGGTAAATTATCTCACAAAAAAACAGAAAAAAAAAAAGGCTCCTACAGTGGAGGGGAAGCAGGGGAAGGTGAGAGGGAATGAGTGAATCTTGTTCTCGTAGGATTTGACTTAAGGAGGGAATAACATACACACTCAACTGGGTGTGGAAATCTGTCTTCCCCTACAGGAACATAGGGGGCGAAGGGGACAAGAGAGTAGGGCAGTGATAGAGAGGAGGGCAGATAGGGAAAGGGAGTAATCAGAAACAAATACTTCTGAGGAGAGACAGGGTCAAAAGAAAGAATAGAATAAATGGGGGAGGCAGGATAGGATTAAGGGAGACAGAGTTTTTCACAGCATGTCTACTATGGAAGTGTTTTGCATAACTGCACATATATAACCTATATTTAGTTGCTTGCCTTATCAATGAGGGTGGGTGGGGAGGGAGGAAGTGAGAAAATTTGGAACCCAAAGTTTTAAAAACACATGTTTAAAAAAAATGTTTTCACATGCAACTGGGAAATAAGAAATACAGGAAATGGGGTACAGAAATCCATCCTGCCCTACAGGAAAATAGAAGAAAAAGGGGATAAGAGAAGGGGAGAGAGATAGAAGGGATGACAGATTAGGGGAAGGGATATTCAGAATGCATGCTATCTTGGGGAGGAGGGAGGAATGAGATGGGGTGAAAATTTGGAACTCAAAATCTTGTGGAAGTAAATGTTGAAAACTAAAAATAAATAAATTTATTTAAAAAAAATATTATAGGTCAAGAACCATTATAGTAGAATTCCACTCCTTGGAGAGTGTTTGTTTATAGTGGCACTATACATTGTAATAAACATTCTAACCATTGAAAAAAAAATTAAAATATAATTTGTTCAGAATGTGTTGCTCCAAATAGTCACTTCTTATATTTCTGGTATTCTCTGAGAAAAAAAAAAGAAATTTTAGTGTGATTTGCTGTTGTTGTTGAGTTGTTTCAGACTCTTTGTGACCCCATTTAGGGTTTTCTTGGAAGAGATACTGGAATGGTTTGCTCTTTCCTTCTCCAGATCATTTTGCAGATGAGGGAACTGAGGCAAAAAGGGTTAAGTGACTTGCCCAGGGTCACACAGCTAATAAGTGTCTGAGGCTAGACTTGAACCCACAAAGATGGGTCCTCCTGACTCCAGGCCTGGTGTTGTAACCACTATGCCATCTAGCTCCCCTTAACCTGCCATAAGGAAATTTATATTTCTGAAATGGAGTCAGTATGGATTTAGAACTGAGACCTGGACTCAACCTCTTGTACCACTGCTAATTAGCTGTTCAATCTTAAATAAGATACTTCATGTCTGAGTCTCAGTTTTTTCACCTGTAAATTGGGAATGATAATACCAGCACTACCTACCTCCCATGATAGTCCAAGGCAAAGTACTATATAAGCATGAGGTAGGTACTATTATGGTAAATTAGGAGGTGATTGTTTTGCCAAAGAATTGAATAAAAGAGTTTCTTTATTTTGATTACACAAATGTTAAATTCACACCTATGCTGATTACACCTATGCTGATCATAAAAAGACATACCTAACAAATCCTACTCTTAAATACTGAGTCCATTTTTGTACATTTTGAAAGTATGATTCAATTAATCAAAATTTGATGATACAACTTTTCACAAATCTGTCTTATGTGCAGACAAGTACTTATGTAATATAGCAGCACTCTGTTATTAGCTAATATAGAACCATTAATAATAATTCTATCCACTTAATAAAGAAGAGATCTTATAAGTGAGGCCTCAGGGATCAGGAGAAGTAAGAGGAAATGTAAAGCAGAAAAATAATATAACTTGAAAAATATTTTAGAATTTTATTTTTCCAAAAATACAATCACACTATTTGATTAAGGATCATCAGCACCTTTGGAAGTTTTTCCTAATGATGTTTCAAAAGTGTAGTACCTAAATAAAGTAAGGTCTATAGTAAGTTCTATTCAATTCATTCCAATGAGATCTTTCAAAATGATCTGTTCAAAGTACAAACAATGGAAATGTGTCTTATTTCTAAGTTCATCTTATTTCTAGTTCATTCAAGTTAATCAGTAGAGTTTGAACCAAAAACAAATTGCTCACAGTGTCACTTTGTGTGTTCACCAGACACATTAATGCTTCAGAACACATAGCCTCAGCTAGGGAGAAATATGCTATGTTACCTATAAAAAGGCCAAATTTTCACTTCTCTGATATATTCCACCTAGCATGGCAGAACTGGAAAGGACCTTAACAATCATGTAATGCAACCTTCTCTGAGAGTTTTTTATGAGAGAGCTTCAGCCTGGAGAATGGCTTGCTTAAAGTTATACTTTGGAGATGGTAGTCCTATGGACCAGAGTAGGATCCAGGTTTTTCTGACTCTTGCTTCAATGTTTTTTCTAGTATATCATTCTGCTTGTTCAACCCACAAAAAGTTTGCATTTGTTGATGGCTATTCCTATAACGATGCCCACATCCTATAAGCAAGATAGGAAATTGTCCTTTTGGAACACTGCTAATAAAAGACCAGAATGTCCGATTTGGTCTGTACTCTGTAGACTGTTGTCTGGCCTACAAAACAGTGGGATATTCTGAAGTGGTGTTATTCGGTATTTAGTCATCATGCTATTAGCCAAGTATGTTCTCAGTGGATCTGGGGAAAAAAGAAATCAAGGATGATTGATATTTTGCATGAAAATCTGTGAGCAAGATAAGTTAATGTAAGTTATCTGGTGCTAACATTTTAAATGTGCTATTAAGTATTGAAGTCCTAAGCAACAGAGGATTTTTTGCAATCAATCATGAATTGTTTGATAGCTGAGTGCTAATAGATATAAGTGGGACTAGTCCTTCTGGGACAACTAGTTAAAGTATAAACTTTGTTTTCTAGGAATCATTTTAATTTTCCCAGGACCCACCAACAGCCCCACCCCCACTGCTTGTGGTTGATGAAATCATAGCATCTGGACTTTTAGGGGAGAAACTTTGAAAAAAAAAGCCAACAATTACATCAACTGACAAAGAATTATCATAGAATCAGAGAATAATTATGACTATTCTTTGTTTTCCACTTTTTCTTTCTGTCTTCCCACTTTAAAAAAAAAAAAAAGAAAGAAAACCTCTGAATTTCTTTCCAGAAGAAAGACTATTTGGAATACTGAGGCTTTGTAAGACAAATTAACTTTATATCAAGCCAATGGATTTTCTCCGAAATACAACTTCTTAAGCCCTAAAAATTGAACATTATTAATTGCAAAGTAGATTTCTCCAGGAGCTTATCAAGACAGACTCCCAATTGGCCACTTATACAGATTGTGTGATCTAACTGTAGAATAAAGTAAAATACATGTACGAGAGGCAACCTAGCCCAATAGCTAGAGATCCATTTAAGAGGTGAGAAGAACTGGGTTCAAGTCCTGACTTTGACATGGATTAGCTGCATGCCTTCGAGCAAGTCGCTAACAACTCTATGCCCTCATGCACTTCTTAAAGATGCTGATTTGTACTGGCAGAGGGAATTTCCTGTTTACTACCAATGAATTCAGAAATTCAGTTTAAAACAAACAAGAAAACCCGAGTAGTGGGAGCATAAATTTGGGTCATATATTGATTGGCCCACGCCAGTGGGCCAGTTATATTTGCACATATAGTTGCGCTGAGCAGGGTGCCTTCCACAGAGCAGGCACTCAGTAAATATTTGCCCAATAACTCCACCCTTAAACGATGATTACTATGGAAGGGTTGTGGTTCAGATCAGGGGGACCGAGATCATGAATCCAAACTCAGAATGGAAACATGACGTACAGCCCACGAGAAAGTTAATAGACTGCTCACCTTCAAACTTTACTTCAGTATTTATTTTTAAGAATCATCTTGTTCTATGAGTTGTCAAAGAAGCAATCATAGGTTCCTGAGGTCCTAGAGCCAAAGTCGGAAAATAACCTCAGAGACCACTACAGTATGGCTACATACTCAAAGCTGGTTATAATCATGGCAGGTACATATCAGACTGAGGGAGAAAATCAACTTGGTACACGGAAATGTGGAAAGTTTTAAATCAATGATTCCAAGCATTGTCCAACATAGCCCCAACTGCAAAACGCTTATTGTTACAACCCAGGGGACACTTTGATTTACGTTGCCTGCAAGTTCAGTGGTTTTAAAACATGCCATATCTTTGGAACTGGTTTCAATCCGGACACTGCCTGTTTTCTTTTCCTAATTGAGGAGTAGCTGGGTATCCACTCTAAAATGCACCACCTATCTGCCTTCGAAAGGACAAAAATAGTTCATAGCTGTCTGTAGCCAAAGAACGTTAGTATCTGCATCTGAAACAGTACCCTATCCTGACAAATGTTCACATACTCCCTGGTTGCTCAGTGAATAAGCATATCCAGATGGCACTCACTAGTATCTGCAGCACTCTCAGGAAAAAAAAATGCTATAAAAGCCCAAACTGTAAAAAGCTGGTAGAAGCTTTCTGTAAAAGGCTTGGCCATGACGAACCTTCCTCTGGACCTGCCATCTGCCTCTAAAGATTGCCTCTATCCCATAACTAAGGCAATAGTATTTCCCCTGCTTCTTGTACTACAGTTGGCATGGTCTTAGGCTGTCTAAGGAGAGGCGTAATGTCCAGAATGAGGGAAGCCATAGTTCATAGTTTTGGCTAAACCAAAAATGGGATGATAGAAAAAAGTCTATGTGCCATGCTACTCTACTGAAGATTATCCATAGGAAGGTGACCAGGATGGTGAGAAATTGTAGACTATACTACATGGCAATCAGTTGAAGGTAGTGGAAATGTTTAGTCTCAAGAACAGAACACTTGGGGGGTATGGGCAGGGGGTATTATCTTCAAGGAAATTTCTGTCTTCAAGAAATACTGTCAAAAAAAAAAAGGAAATACTGTCTTCAAGTATTTGAAAGACCATCAAGTGGAAGAAGGATTGAATTCCTTATTCTTTGCCCCAGAAGGCACAACTAATAGTAATGGAAAGAAGTTAGAGAGGGAAATTACAGTTCAATGTAAGGAAAAACTTCCTAACAATTAGAGTTATCCATTAGGGAACTGACGTATAGACCTAGCAGTGATACAACCAAGTCAAAGGGTATGTGAAGTTTACCAACAGTGACTTTTTGGACATAGTTGTGTAAAGGAGGACTTGAAACCATTGCCATTTAACTCTGGTGCCTGGAGTTGGGGAGAATACTTTCTGAATGAATCAAAAAAAAATCAAACTTGAGTGTGAACAGAGCCTCTCTACCTCCTTGGATCAATGAAAGCCATCATAGAAGAGACTAGATCACTTTGTAAGCAATTTGTATAAAAGGAGAAGCTATTTCAGAACTGGAGAGAAGTTGGATTAAATAGAACAATGAGCTGTTGCAGAGAAGGAAGATTCTGAGGACAGTCATTGTCTCCATAGGCATCTTGGGGAGAAGAACCCAAGCAAAGGGAAATCCCAAGAAAATTTATTCATTTATTTTCCCTCTTGATGCCTGTCTATCCATCGACACTAAAATGTAATATGATCTGTTGTTTCATTACCCACATGTTTCCAGTAAATTGAATTTCGCCTCAACTATAAGGAGGACAGGGGTTAACTAAAATAGATACAAACATATGATTAGGCAGAGTGTCCAACCTTTGAATAAGTGTTAGGAATTTTCCTAACTGGGGGGGCTCAGAGCAATTACGACTGAACTATGAACTTTTCATATAAAATAAATTCCATAAAGCCAAAGAGAAAGGAACCAAGTGGACTTTAGGGCCAAAGTATTTTCCCATAGGCTTAAAATGAGCTAATTATTGTAACAGGCTTTTACAATTCCAAATTGTTTTCCAGAATAGTTGTACCAATCCACAGTTCCATCAGCAACACATTGATGTGCCTGTTTTCCCATTATGCTAGCCACTTCCTGACTGAGAAGTGAATGATTCAAGATGAGAATGAGACCTCCATTTTTTTGGGCATGGCCAATGTAGGAATTTATTTTGCTTGACTATGAATATTTGCTAGAAGGATTTTTGTTTTTCTTTTTTCTTTTAAATTGAGGCATGAGAAGGAGAGAAAATAAATGCCTTTTAATTGAAAAAAATTTAAAAACAACCCAAAGGCAACTGGGTTACCTCAGGTATTCGTAGGCTTTCTCTTATTGAAGATCTAAAAGTGGAGAATGGAAGAATACTTACTGGGGATATTGTAGAGGGAATTCCTGTCTGGATATAGTTTGGACTAGATGTCCCGAGTGAGGTCCCTTCCAATTCTGAGACTGTATTACCCAGGGCTGGGGAAACTGTGGCCTTCTAGGTCCTTATGTGTGGACTTTTGACTGAATCCAAATTTTACAGAAGAAATAAAGGCCACATGTGGCCTTAAGGTCACATGTTCCCCACCTGATATAACCTTTTCTTCTTCACATCTTTCCTGGACAATCCTTTCAAACTGAGGTAACTAGGGGGCACAGTGGATATAATAAAGGAGATGTAGTCAAGATGATCTGAGTTCAAATCCTGCCTCAGACACTAATCAGCTGCATGATCCTAGACAAGTCATTTAATCTCTTTCAGCCTCAGTTTGCTTATCTGATAATAATAGCAACTAGTTGTGGTGCTTATCAAGTGGGATAATACATGTAAAGCCCTTTGAAAACCTTAAAGTGCTACATAAATGCTAACTATTATTATTGATCTGATTTTTCCTTTGGGAAGATGGGAGCAGAGCATATACTGTCATTTTCCCCAGGCCTGTCCCCATTTCTCTTTCCTGTACTTCTCCTGGGAAAGGCCCTGCTTTAATTTTTAAAATTCTTCTTTTTCACTAAAATGTAACAATCATTTTCAAACATAAACATTTCAATATACAAAGAAAAATAAGAAAGAAGATTATGCAAAAAAAAACATACTGTTCTTCTGCTCACAAAAAACAGTTCACAGTTCTGAGAGAAAATGAGGCCCAAAGACATTTAATGACTTGCCTGGTGTTTGTTTTTTTTTTTTTTTTGTAGCAACAAAAACTAGAAACAAAGCAGGTACCCACTGATTGGGGGCATGTCTAAACAAATTATTGTACATGCATATATTTGAATATTACTGAACCACAAAATACAATGAATATGAAAAATTCAGAGAAACATTGGAAGACATATATGAACTGGTACAGAGGAGAGTCAGGAAAACAATATGCTCAAGGGCTTCAACATTATAAACAGAAAGAACAATAAAGGAAAACTGAACACTGTAATTTTAATGACCAAGCTTGACTTGGAGAAGAGTTGATCAAATGCACCTCCTTCTTTTCTTTAGAGAGGTCTGTGGTATATTGTATATATTGTCAGTTGGGGTTGATCTGTTTTTTTTTTTTTTCAAAGGATCTGGATTCATACTTCACTGAAAAAAAAAAAATGAGACTATCTGTTGTGACCTACCCCTTCTTCCCCAATACTATACTTCAAATCACTTGGCTTCACTCCAGGCAGTGATTAAATACCACTCTCTTTCCAATTTCTTGGGATGTTCATCTCCCTTGCTCCCATCTCAGTATTTATTCTGTGTATTCACTATATTTATTTATCAGTGACCATATTGTATCCCCTAGATAGAATGTAAGCTCACAGAGACAGTGAGGTGGCATGCAATAAATAGAGCCCTGGGTCGGGAGTCAAGAAGACTAAGCTGTATGACCCTAGGCACCTACTAGCTGTATGACCCTAGGCAGGTCACTTAACCCCTATCTGCCTCAACTTCCCTGGAAGGTATGACATGGGGATAACTCCCAGGGTTGCTGTAAGGATTAACTGAGACAATATTTGTAAATCTCTTAGTACAGTATCTGGCACAGAGTAGGTACATAGAAACCCGTGTTTCCTCTTTCTCTGAGGACAAAGACTTTCTCATTTTTTATATTCACATCCCCAGCACCTACAACCCAAGACTTTGGTTTCTGATGCAATGTTCTGGTCACTACATGGCTTCTCCTTCGGTGTACCATAATGTCCATATATTCCTACCAGTTTATTAATGAATAGCTAGAGAATAATGGGTAGCATTAGTGTTTCCTTTTAAAATCTACCTGTGAAATAGGGATAGAATTGACTCACCTTCCCCCAAGCAGGCTGCAAATAGCAAACAAAAGTTAAATAGATAGCAAATGTGTACGGTATCCTAATCAAACACTTGAGGACTTTGTGGAGCATAAATCCATCTCACAATAAATTTCCAAAGGCTTGTATTACCTGGTTTCTAATTCTACCTCAGATACTTATTTAGCTGTGTTCAAGTTAACTAACCCATCAGCCTCAGTTTCTTCATCTACTCACAGAGTTGTGAGGACCAAATAAGATAATATATGTAAAGTACTTAGCAACCCATAAACCACTATATATATTTTAGTTATTAATAATGATTGTTGTTATTTCTCTTCTCCTAAGGCTGTTCTAAAGGCTGGACTATTGATGTATATGCATTTTTCTCTTGATTTTACCTGCATCAGCTGGATAGCAGAACATTCTCCCTCTCCACAGAGGGGCACATCGGCTCTCAGGACCAGTAGTGCAAGGTGGAGACCGTCTTGTCCAAAATGCCTCTCCAGGGCCTCCTTCACTTCCTGTTTCACCTGTTCCTGGCTCATGCTGCTGTGGGGATAGCCTGGCGTGTCTAATACTTGGATCTGCAGAGTCATTTCTTTTCCGCCACGTCTCATGAAGTGGGTGATTTGGCAGCTTCGGCCCAGGCTGCAGTCCTTGGTCACAGAACATGGAGCTAAACGGCTGGGGAAGTCCATGCTGCCCAGCAAGCTATTGCCAGCGGAGCTCTTCCCACTCTGGGTCCCACCAAAGAGGGCCAGATTGATGATCATCTTAACACTGTCTGACATAATAAGCCCTTATCCAACACCCTGGGGAAACAGAGGCAGAGCACATGTGATGGCTGACCAGTGTAACTAGGACAAATGTCCAGTTGAAAGTATTTGGCTAAACAAAAAATTCCGAGTAGGTTTATTGGACTTGACTACTCCCACCATTGCCGGCAGCCACCTTGGTGCACAGAGAAACTAAAGATGAGAAGGAGGGGGAGAAATACGGTTCTCTACTTCACCTTCTACCCACCCTAACCAGAGTCGCAAGAGAAGTAATGGGACTTGGATGATGGAGAGGGAAGTAGGCAATGGAGAACAAGGGAAATGCAGAGTGAGAAAATAATACATTTTTCTTTGGGGAGGGCACCCAAAGAAATTGTAGGGAGAAATGTAACCCTTGTGTAGAAACAGGTTAACTTACCTAATTAGGGAATGAGTTTGGTCTGAGAGAGGATGATGAAGTTCCAGAAATAATGAGAAATAAGGGGGGCTTAGGAATCCTCACTTCTGAAGATGAGTAGAGATAGAATAGCAAGAAAGACATCAATGCATTATTCCTCTCTTATCTCTGCTGTTTCCACTCCTCCCCCACCCCAAAGGGACAGAGCAGAAAGAGTGGAAAAAAAGAGAGGAAGGGAGGGAAAGTGGGGGTGGGGGGATTGGAAGAGGGACAGACACAGAGAGAAATAGAGAGACAGAGAGATAGAGACCTTCCTTCCTTTCTTTTTTTTTCTTTCTTTCTAAGGATAACTGTCTGAATAACAGAGAAGGAATGAATATATTGGGAAATTAAGGTAATCTAAAGCCAAAAGATACCAATAAAAATATTTTTTTAAAAAAAGAATGGGGTCATCCCAGACTAACTTCACTCCCCACCTTTTTATATAGTTGTACTTGACTGGTAAAGAAAACCCCAAATGGGGTCATGAAGAGTTAGACATGACTAAAAAAACAACTGAAGGACAAAACTTGACTTGTAGATCAGTGATGCTATAGAAATATTTTACCAATTACAGCTAAGTCTGTGACAAAATCTGTCATGCTATCTTTGTAGATGAGAGAGAGAGAGAGGAAGAAGAGGAAGAAGAAGAGGAAGAAGAAGAGAAAGGGGAAGGGGAAAGGGGAGGAAGGAAGAGAGTGAGGGAGGACAGTGAGGAGGGGAGAAAAAGAAGGGGAGAAGGGAAAGAGAGGGAGGAGGGAGAGGGAGACCTAGGAAGAGGGAAAAGAAGTGGTCGAGGCAGGAAAAGGAAGAGATAGATACAGAGACAGCAAAATCGACAGACCGACAGAGAGAAAAAGAGGAGAAGGAGGGGTAGAGAACGAGGAGGAGGAGGGAGTGCAAAACTGCAGTGACATCTGCAAAAAATCATTCTTCTAACTTCCTGAATTTTTCCTTCTAAGAAACATGAATGTTTTAAAAGCAGCTTCTGGTTCTGTTTACCAAAGAACTTTGTAGCCAGGGAGCATTCTGATGAAAACACCCAAGACCATTCTTCCTTATTTGTTGTTTCTACTCAGAAATAAGTTTAAATAAAATATGAAATACGTGAATATTCCATGTTTACAAAGTGTTTGGTTTTAAAATAAAAAAAAAAGAAATCTCGTTTTATTTTGTGGCTTTCAGCTAAACTGGAATCAGGAATTTAATTATTTTGTTTTAAAGTAGTAACTAGATTTTTGTCCATTTACAGCACCTATGAAGAGGAGGTGTTATCAATATCTATCTGTTGTCAATCGGAATCTAGGATGATTCTGTTTAACATATACTGTGAATGAACTGTAGTAAAAATTTCAGGCAGGACATGGGTTCCTTTTTCCATTTTAGCAATTATCATGGTGCAGTGCCTGCCTGTAGCAGGTTTTTAATAAACATTTGTTTGTTGACTCAATATTAAACGGCAATGCTGTACTACTGACTTAAAGTATATCTTCTGTTAATTCCAGAAATAATAAATTCCTTGTGATTTTGCTCATAAATTTAAGATTCTATTATTCTCAAGTGCATAGAAACATTCCCTCCTCCCAGACTCTTTTGATTCTACATTCCTGCCACCTCTCCTCTAGTCTTTTTATGCCATATTCCCCAGATCCTGTTGTATCAGATCGGTTTCAGCCATCACAGGAAAATTTAAACCAATCAACCCTAATGGTTGGGTTCTACCAAGGTGAAGCCAGAGCACCCAACAGTAACTACCACATTGGGGTGGGTAAGGAAGCAAATTTATTCTACTTTATCCTGATCTTATCATATATCTTTAAGCTCAAGTACTGAATGTGCCATGTTTTATTTCATTTCACTTACCTTTTCAGACTAGATATTCCTTCTCCACCTGGGCTGGGTTTCCCTCAAGTTTCAGGACTGCCCTTCAATATGAACTTTGACTTTCTGATGAGGTTTCAGTACCACTCAGGAACTGACACTGGGATGTGTTTCTTACGTAGTTAATCTGTTACCAGAGATTTTCAATTGATTGTGATTCTATTAATAAGCCCTGGTATTCATAAACCACCTGGCAAGCTTGAAGTTTTAACATTTCAATAATAATTCAACTTGTTATTTTCAGGAGGAGAGTCTTGCAGGTGATAATCTCTGTTACAAAAGAAAACCCAGGACTGGAGAATTAAAAGGAACTAAAAATATCCTAAGGGGGGAAAAATGGCTCAGTTCTTAATTCTTCAAAAAATGATAAAAGCCAAAACAGCTGCAAAATTGGCTTGGAATCAACCTTCGATTCAGGGAGATCTGTATTCAAATCCTGCCTTTGACACATACTAATTATATGGCCATGGGCAAGTCACTTAATCTCTAAGTGTCAAATTCAACTTTCTAAGATGATTAATTACTGGTAAATTGATCAGTGGAGGGAGTTTCTACACCAGAAATTCTTTAAGCCAGTGAAATCACAGTTAAATCAACATGCATTTATTAAAACTTATAATGTGCTAGGCATATAGTACTACACATATAATTAGAAATAAAGATAGTTCTTGCCGTCTAGGAGATTACATTGTAATGCAGGAAGGCAAGACATAAAAGGAAACTGAAAAAGGGTTGGGGAGATGAAGATACCCATAAGGCCAGGGAACATTTTAGAGAAATTCCAGAGGGTCAGGAGTGCAGCCTGGAGAGGAATGAAGGCAAGCCTAGGAGATATCCTCCTTAAGAGGACTGAAAGGAATCAGTCAGTCAGAAGGAGAAGCCACAGGGACAGAGGGCACTTCCAATTTGAGAAGTCCAGGTGCTTGAGTAAACTTAGGGTAAAGGAGTCTCTGGAACACGGTAGAGAAATGGAAGTCAAGTCAGGAGGGCAGCCTGGAGAGGGATGAAAGTATTACAGGTCCAGATCTCACTCTTCCCTAAATGTTTTCTGTGTTATATAGGTTAAATTCATCACTTTATCCTAGGTTTTGAGGGTTCTAGTGTTTACATACTAATACATGTAATTTTCATGTTAATTAATATACATACTCATGGATCTTGATTTAAAAATAAGGTCAAAGGAATTTGGGCAAAAATGCTTTTTAAAATTTTTCTCTTCCTCTTGAAAACTGTATGTCCCATTCCCATTTTTTTCTTAAAGTGCTATGTAAATAATCTGCACTTTCTAACATTATTTTTGTAGCTGTATAACGTTAGTGGTATAGTATGCAGGAAACTGAATATGGCTACATTTTAAATGATCTCTTTTCCCCTCTTTTTCCCTCTCAGAAGAAATTCTATGAAGTGTATATCACTATTTGCAGTGATCTTGGAGACATCTGGAATTTCTTATAACCTCATGGGCAGATTTAAGAAGTATTCTTCCTGTGTGGATATGACAAGGAAAATGAAAGCAATTCATTCAACTGACAAATACTCCTGGTCTTCTTGTACACAGGAGCAACCTCCCCCAGATGGCAGTATCTGCCCATTTCCTGGTACTGGAAAAAAAAAAAACAAACTCAACATTTTTTCACTACTTCTTCTTCTCCCCTCCCCCCCCACCTTCCCCTCCACAATGTAAATTGGCCCTCTTTAACAAAGCAACTCACTGTCAAGCAAGCATGGCACTAGGGATTAATTATACATGAATGGGATTAACCAAGTATTTGAATTTGAACATTTGAAAAAGCATGGACCAGGATTTTCCCCTGTACTTTGTTAATGCAAAGCATCTTCTAACTCTAAAATTTTATGATTTTGTGATATTAAAGGTAGCTAGTTGATGCAGTGGATAGAGCGCTGGACTTGGAGTCAGGAAGACCTGAGCTCAAATCCAGCCTCAGATTCTTAGGGGCTATCTGGTCCTGGGAAATCCATTTAACTTTGTTCTGCCTCAGTTTCTTCATCTGTAAAATGGAGATTATACTAGCACCTTTCTCCCAGGATTGTTATGAGGAAAAAATAAGATAATATTTGTAAACTGTTTTGCATATATTAAAGAACTACATAAATGTTAGCTATTATTTTTGTTGCTATTATAATACAAATAAAAAAGTAACTTTTACTATCTTTATTATGCAAATAAGACAGGACTTTGGGATTTTTCAGTGGTTTTGAAAGAAGTATTCCACATCTGAAACTTTCTGCTTACCTGAAAATGTCTTGTTTTTGCAAGAGCTAGAATTTCAGCATCCCTGTGGCATTTTCTAATGGAGAAGTACATCAAGGATTTTAAATCAGCTTGTGATATGTTTAAAGGAATGCTTCATAACTGGCATCAACCCACAAATCATTAAACAAGAATCTGGATACTTACTGCCAGAGCTGGAAGGGGTCTCAGAGGTCATATGAGGTCCAACCCCTCATTTGAAAATTGAAGGATCCAAGGTCCAAGGAAGTTGTGACTTACCCAAGGTCACACAGACAATAAGCGGTAGAGACAGAATTTGAACCCAGGTCTTCCAACTCCAGAACCAGGGTACTAGTAATACAGCACCTACTATGTTCCAGGCAATGTGTTAAGCACTTTGCAATTATCTCATTTGATCCTCACAACTGTAAGAGGTAGGTGTTATTACTATCCCCATTTTATAGATGAGGAAACTGAGGCAAACAGATTAAGTGAGTTGCCCAGGATCTCATAGCTACTAAGTGTCTGAGGCCAAATTTTAATGCTGATCTTATTGATTCCAAGCCTCTGTTGCACTATGATACCACTTAGATGCACCCATTGGGTAACACATGATGTCTGGGTTGCGTCACCCTAAGCAAGTCACTTAATTTCTCTTAGCCTTATTTCATCATTACCTGTGAAATATGGGGAATGGATTCAACGCCTTTCATGATACCTTCAAGCTCCAAAATCTATTAGCCTGTTATTCAAATCCAGTCGTTAAGTTTGGGAATTGGTGTAGAAAAGCAATTCATGAAGTCGAGCACATTAGGTCATCAAACACACTCCATTCATTCAACTAAAAGTTTTATTTTAAGTTGTGGAAGGAAATTTGCAGTTCCATCTGTTTTGTTTGTAAAATGAAAGCAGGCTAAGCAGACTCAACTTGCAGAAATTTGCATTTATGGCACTCTGGCAGTTATACCCAGGCTATCATCCATTGTGTCGATGGCAAACAACAGGAAAGCAAACAGACGCTGAGGTCACCCTGCCAATTTTGAGGAACTAGATTCCAATTGCAAACGCAGCAGAGCAACCAACAGTTTGATCCCTAATGTCTATCTCACAACAGCGAAATTTACGATGAGAGAAACTGGGTAATGAAAAGTTCATTTTTGAATCAAGGTCTTAAAAAGTCATTAAGACTCAACAAAAGTCCCTGTTGTTTAGACCCCAATTTCTCCACTCCCACTCCCACTAATTTCTTCATTGATGCTTTTTGTTTTTAAAATCACATTTGCATCTGAATATAATCCATCCCACCTAGCAAGCTTTCCTTTATAACAAAAGATTTACGAAGAAAAAAATTAGCAAAACCAACCAACTATTGACCACATCTGACAGCACATAAAATATTCCATACCCATAGTCCCCCAATTCTGCAATGAGGGGAAGGAAGTGCATTTTCTCAACTTCTTTTTTTTCTGGCGCCAAGCTTGGTCATTATAATCACACAGCCTTCAGTTTTGTTTTATTGTTCTTTCAATTTATATTGGCGTAGTCACTGCTACATTTATATTGTGGTTTTTTCTTTGGTTTTGTTCAACTTAATGGTCTTTAATTTTTTTTTATTTTACTTTTAGTGATGTCTTTTGTTTTTATAACTCATTCATTTCCAAACAAATCCCTCCCCCCTCTTGTACTCAGTGAACCACTCCCTTATAACAAAGATTAAACAAGATAAAATTTAAAAAGCAGAACAGAAAATGAGCCAATATATCCACTGTTCCTGATAGTATATACAATATTTCCCATGCGTAGCCCTCTCTAGCCCACCCTCCACACACATTTCTTCAATGACAGGAGAGAAGTACAATTTCCCAACTCTTCCCTGGGGCTGTTCATGGTCATTATAATTACATTACATTTAGTTTTGCTTTATTGTTCTTTCCTTTTAAATTGCTGTAACCATGTCTACTTAATTTAATGTTCATAACAAAAGCATAAAATAAATAAACATGATAGCAATAATAACATAAGTAAATTAAGAAATATTGTTACTGTAAATGTGGTAGATCAACGTTGTTGTTGTTCAGTCATTTCAGTTGTGTCTGACGCTTCATGACCCCATACTTGGGGTTTTCTTGGCAGAGATGCTTGAGTGATTTGCCACTTCCTTCTCTCTCCAATTCATTTTACAGATGAGGATCTGAGGCAAACAGGATTAAGTGACTTGCCCAGGGTCACACAGCTAGGAAGTGTCTGATGCCAGATTTGAATTCAGGAAGATGAGTATTCCTGACCACAGACCCGGCATCCTATCCATTGTACCACCTAGTAGAGTATTACTGCCATCATATTAAGTAAAATTCTATATGATCAGTTGCTGTATTGTTCTGTATGATTTAGACACACTTTAGAAAGGCTTTACCATTCATTAGTTATTGTTGAGTAAATATATTATTTGTGGTTAATTCTGTAAAAAGTTGCCCATAGGCCTCCAGTCATGAGCTTGGCCTCTTGCTATAACATTGTTTCTAGGGGAAAATCAGACTCAATCTACATCATGCCAAATGACAGCACTGTGCTTTGTGTGGGAACAAATCTTCTATAAGGATGAAAGTAGGGATTGGTTCATTTTTTGTATTTGTATCCCCAGTACTTAGCATAGTGTGTGGCACATAGTTGGCACATAAGAAATACTTTTTGACTGATTGATTGGCAATTGCCTGTGGTAGGGACATTAATACTTAACTATTTCCTCATGGTAGAACTATTACCTTTTTACATGCAAGAAAACTGCCTGTTGGAGTTTCACTTTGTTTCTCCCTAGGGGAGAAAAAAAAAACCCCAAACCTTCTTTCCCTATTTTTTTTCCTCTTGAACTTGAGTCATTTCATCCATTTACTCACATTCTAATTGCCTACTACAAAAGCAACTCTATTATGATAGTGAAATTTGTATACGTTATAGCACTGATTTTCATATGATTGTTACATTAATTATTAACTATTTTAGTCAATTATTGATTAACTTTCAAAACAGTAAGTAAATATACTATACAATGAGGATTTTGTTTTTAAAAGTACATTTACAGAAAACTTTGTGTAATCTAAAATTTCAATTTTGATAATTTTTCTCTTGGTGACATATTAAATGCTATCGAGGGTAATTTCCCACTAGCTTTTGCTCTTTGGACTGTACTCCATCACGTTCCTAGGAAACCTCATCATCAGGAAATTTATCATCCTGGGAGACTGCATCAGCTTTGGTACTTACAAGTCATAAGTACCCTCAGTACTCTCTGCCCTGTGATTGAGACCCCAGCATCAGGTGAATTTACAAGCAAATTCTCTCAAACATTCAAAGAACAACTAATAGCCATATTACCTAATCTATATGCAAAAACAGGAAAAAAAAGATCCTACCAAATTTCTTTCATGGTATCATATGCTATGATCAGGTTGTATTTATACTAGGAGTGCAGGGTTCATAATACTTAAAAAGAAAATTAAACTTCTAAGTACTTACTAGGCAAACTACCAGCACAATAGAATGTATCAATGACAAAAATAATAATAATGACATGAATGTATCAATAGATGCGGGAGATACTTTTGAGAAAATTCATCAGTCATTTCTGCTTAAGCCCCACCCCCTGCTAAAATCATAGGAATTTATGTATCTTTCCTCAATATAGTAAATAGTTACTATTCAAAACCAAGAACCAGTGTTATAGCTAATGAAGATAAGCTAGAGGCCATTCCAATAAAATCAGGGGTAAAGCAAAGATAGCCATTATTATCACTATTATTTGCTACAGTCCTAGAAATGTTAGCTTCTAAAAAGAAAAAGAAATTGAGTAAATAAGCATAGGTAAATTTCTGTTGTTGTTCAGTCATGTCTGACTCTCTATGACTCATCTGGGGTTTTCTTGCCAAAGATACTGGAGTGATTTACCAGTTCCTTTTCCAGCCTATTTCACAGATGAATAACTGAGGAAAACAAAGTTTA
Source organism: Vombatus ursinus (assembly GCF_900497805.2). Classification (NCBI taxonomy): domain Eukaryota; kingdom Metazoa; phylum Chordata; class Mammalia; order Diprotodontia; family Vombatidae; genus Vombatus; species Vombatus ursinus. The sequence goes on from NW_020954599.1 coordinate 12,240,158, forward strand.
GAGACTTCCTCAGGGTCACATAGTTAGTAAGTATCTGAGGCCATATTTGAACTCAGGTCTTCCTGACTCCAGTCCCATTGCTCTATCCACTGAGCCCCCTAACTGCCATATATGAAACAAAATTGTCACTTTTGCAGTTGAGTTTATATTTTGGTTAGAGAACCCTAATAAGTCAGCTAAAAAAAGTAATTGAAATAATAACTTCAGAAATGTTACAGGATATAAAATAAAATCCACATAAATCATCAGGATTTCTGTAAATATTACCAAGAAACCCAGCAGGAAGAACTTGAAAGAAAAGATCTATTCAAAATATCTACAGAATTTATAAAACATTTCAGAGTCTACCTATATAAACAAACATATAGGAAGTACTTGAATACACCTACAAATACTATATAGAGAAAAAATATCACTACAAAATACACTAGAGAAATAGAGCTAAACAATCATATAAATATTATTTGCTCATAGGTAGGCCAAGCTAATACAATAAAAATAATTACTACCTAAATTAACATACTTGTTAGACTATACCAAACCTATAGAGCTAGAAACATAAAAATAATTCATCTGGAGGGAAAAAAAAAGATCAAGAATCTGAAAATAATGAAAAATGTGGGAAGAAAGTTATCTAGTAGAATCAGATTTCAAACTATATTAAAAAGCAGTATTATAAAAACAATTTGGTGCTGATTTTTTAAAAAAAGCAGTTGATCAGTGGAATAAATTAGATACACAACAGACAGAAGAAGGTAGCCTCGTGTTTAATAAACTTAAAGATTCCAGTTACTGGGAAAAGTACTTATTACTTGACCAAAATTGCTGGAAAAACTGGAAAAAAGCAATCTGGCAGAAATTAAGTGTAGACCAATACCTCACACATATCCTAAGATAAGCTCCAAGTGACTATGCTACTCAGACACAAAAGGTCATATCATTACAATTTGAGGAGTAAGGAAGAAAATATCTTTCTTAACAATGAGTAGAGGAAGGGGACAGATAGGTGGTGCAGTGGATAGAGCACCAGCCTTGGAGTCAGGAGAACCTTAGTTCAAATCTCACCTCAGACACATAACACTCACTAGCTGTGTGACCCTGGGCAAGTCACTTAACTCCATTGCCTAGCTAAAAAACAAAACAAAACAAAAAAACAAAAACAATGAGTAGAGGAAGATCTCATTATTATTACTTCTCATTCTTTGCTCTTACAAAACATTCAGCTATAAATATTTTGCTGTATATGAGACCTTCCTTTCTGTGTTTGACCTTTTAGAGGTACACAGTACGACTTATTCTTGTTTAAACTATTGTCAAAACAGCAGCAGAAAGAGTATTGGCTTTAGAATGTGCGAACTGGGGTTCAGATTCTGGTTCTGTCATTTCCTGTCTTCTTGGCAATTCACTTTATCTTTTTAGGTCTCAGAATGTTGTCCTAAGTAGCAACTAAGCTACCTCTCTGCTCTAAATCTGTGACATTGAGACTTTTAGAACCACTGTTTCCTTTTCTATATTTTCACAAACCATCCCTTTAATAATAGAATTTCCTAGGAATTGAAATCAAGTTAACTGTGCCCTATAATTTTCAGACTCAACTTTCATCTCTCTCTTTTTTTTTTAAAACAAGGCACCATTTGTCCTACTCCAGAACAAAAGATTGCTTTATGTAATAGAGCTTTTGAAACTGAAATATAAAGAGAGAGATAATTCATAAATTTGATTATTTTTCTACCCCACACATATTAATCCTAACATATATGTACCTATGTATACAACTGTTGGTGTTCCCACAGAATCAAATTACTATAGAAAGTCATTTTTAGAGTGATTGGATTTAGAAAGGGAGTTGGTAGAACTATAAATTTAAAATTGCCTTTGGCTAACTTAACTAGGTTTAGAAAGAAGGACAAGAGAGAATTCTGTCCCTGAGCAGAGGGCCTGGGAGGAGGAACAAATTCTTAAACTTTTAGCTCATTTGCTTGTAATTTCCCAAGAACTTCTGAAATACTCTGCTTTGTAACTCTATGCTTTTAGCCTGTAGAAAATGAAATTTTATGTAAAAAAAATCTCAAAATGATTCAGTTTCTATGTTTACTTTATAAATTAAGAAGTCCAGCGGCAGAGTGGAGGGCTGATCAACTAAATGGTCTTGTAAGATTTACTTGCAAAGGGAAAGGAACACTCAGGCTACAGGGTTGGAGGTTCATAACCCAAGGAACATGAGTGGTGAGGGGCTCCCCCTGCAGAATAATGAAGATCATAAGATGCCCCCCCATGACAAAAGAGTCATAGAAAGCCCAGAAGACAAAATGCACCCTGTTGTCCTTCCCCAGTCATTGATTCCATCTGGAAGAAGTCTAAGGATGGCAAAGGGAATACCATCTACCTGTGGGAGTTCCTGCTTGCTCTCCTGAAGAATAAGAACACTTGTCCCAAGTATATGAAGTGGATACAGTGTGAGAGGGGCATCTTCAAGACTGTGGACTCCAAGTCCATGTCAAGGATGTGAGGGAAGAAAAATAAACAAACAAACAAACCAAATCTGAACTATGAGACGATGGAATGAACATTGAGGCATTGTTTTCAGAGGGGCATCCTCTGCAAGGTAGAGGGGCAGAGGCTGGTGCACCAGTTCAATGAGGTTCCTAGGGAGGTAGTGTTAATTTAGGATGATGAGGATAAAGATATCAAGACATGATCGTAGAGGACCCAGAGGCCCTCCCTAGTTAGGCAGGAGAAAGGATCCTCTGAGGAAGGCAATCCAAGTGGGAGCAGAAAAACCAGGTCTGCAGCCTATGTCAAACAAGAGCCTGGATGTTGCTGTTCCTCAGTTCCTGGCCTCTCTCTGAAGGTCCAAGGAAGCTGGTCCACACCATGGGGACTCCTTTCGTTCTCAGCAATATTCACCTACGAGAGCATCCAGTGGGAGATGTACTAGGCCAAAAGACCTAACCTTTCAAACCATTTGCTGGTCAAGTTCCCCTGCTTTGCCAACTAGTCTGTACTTACAGGCTGTGTGGCATAATGCAAAGAACAAAGAATTTGGAGTTGGAGTGCCTGGCTTCACGTCTACATTCATCTAGGTGACTTGGGCAAATTGCCACCTTTCTGAGCCGCCGTGTTCTCATGTCTAAAACAAAGGGCTGGATCCCCAGGTTTCCCTCTCTTTCTAGATACCTGTTCTTTCCATGGGCCACCTTTGAGAACCTCCATTTGACCCTTTCTAGAGGCATTGCCAAGGATGCTGAGGTTACATCATGGGCTGCTTTGGGAACATTCAAAAAATGAGATCTACTGGAAGAAAATAGTCTGAGGGGGTAAAGGAGGAGGTGGACTTGAAGGGTCAGGGGAAAGTTTGTGCCAATACAGGCCCTCACCTAGTGTAGACAGTGCCAGTCTTTGATGAGATGTTGTTCTTGTTACTTTCAGCAGACCATGGACATCTTGGTAGGGGGTCCCTGTCTGGTGCCTCACTGGGCTCCCAGTGACTACCACAGGACCCAGAACATTGCAAGGCTTCAATAAGTGCTTTGATATGGGGCAGCTAGATGACGCAGTGGATAAAACTCTGGCCCTGGTGTCAGGAGCACCCGAGTTCAAATCTGACCTCAAACACTTGACACTTACTAGCTGTTTACCCTGGGCAAGTCACTTAACCCTGATTGCCTCAACAAAAAAATAAAAGCAAAAACAAACAAACAAAAAAATAAATGCTTTGGTATTAAGGAAGGAAGGAAGAAAGAGAGAAAGGAAGGGAGAAAGGAAGGAAAGGAGAAAGGAAGGAAGGGAAAAAGGAAGGAAGGGAGAAAGGAAGGAAAGAAAGAAAGAAAAAGGAATCTAGAGGCAATTTTATATTCACATGTCTATCACTATTTCTCTATAATTAATTTAAAAATACTTTCCAATTACCCTCTTATTTTTGAGAAACACTTTTACTTCTTAATATTTCTACCTTGGCATTAGTATTTTTTAAATCTAAAAAGTTTTTCTAAAAATCTATTTTTTAAAAAGTTATTATTCCTTTTGGACTGTTAACCATGTTTTCTTCCCTGTGTGAATATTGGAGGGATTAAAAAAAAAAAGACTTTTTCTTTTGGTTTGTATAGATAACTAGTGTTATCAAGTTTAACAAGTCTTTTTTGATTATTACTTGTTTCTCAAAATGTGTGAACAGTATGATTCACTAACATAATTATTCTTCAAATTGGGGTACTTGTACTAGATAGAATGGAGATCCCTTATGCCAATCCTTTAGCATTGTTCTGATGGTAAAGCATGCTCTTTCTGTCAAGCATGAGACCTATGTAAATCTACATTTGGAGAGCTGGATGGGAGAATGGAACATGAGTGCTGAGGGGCTCCCTGTGCAGAGTAATGAAGATCGTAAGATGCCTCCTGTGACAAAAGAGCCACAGAAAGCTCAGAAGTCAAAAGCGACCCATTGTCCTTCACCAATCACTGACTCCCCTGCCACCCCCACATACTTGTGAGCCCATGCCCTTCATAGGCAACCTTGTGTCTTGTGTTATCTTTTCCATCTAGGTGAGTGAGAATCAACTTTGAGACAGATGAATCCAGGCAACCTTTTAAGCTTTAGAAAGTCATGTGGTATGGGAAAGCTAGCAAGGCAGCGGTTATAATTTCCATCAGAATGGTAATTTTCAGTCACAGCAGCAGTAGAAGATTGGTACCAATGGGAGAAGAGTTGGCTTTGGAAAGAGAGGGACCACCAGAAAAAAGATCAGACTTTGATCACAATTCCCATTTGATTGGACTTTGTTCAGTGAAGGTGAAATGTGAATAGCTAATTAGCAGAACTGTCAAACTGTATTATGGCAGATGAGACTTATTTCCAGCCTCCAAGCAGATTGTAACCTGGCAATAATTCTGAATCTTATTTAAAGCGTTCTGTTCATGTATGCTATGATTCTCTTAGCCTTATATTGCTTTTTGTATCAATAAAATAACATGTCCTATATCTGAAGAAAAGGAGGGGAGGGGCAGATAGCATATCTATATCTATATCTATATTTTTTTTTTACCAAACTTTGTATCCATGTCTTACAATAAATAGTCCTGCATAACAAAAAGCTGCAATAGCTCTTTGAATGAAAGTGGAGGAATGTTACATATACTGTAACATCTGACAGTGCTGATGGTTTTGTTGAATAACTTTTTCCCTTCTCTGCTACTCTTTCTTACAGGAATGGCATACTGGAAAGGAGAGGGGAAGTATATATCAAAAATAAAAGTGATATAAAATCAACAGATTATAAAACCAGTAAATAAAAGTTTCCTCCATGGCATCCAGTAGCACCAAGGAGTCTGTGCACATCCTTCAATTAACAGTGTCAGATTACCTGAGGCACTAGAGAGTAGAAGCCTATAAAGATTATGAGATTGTTGGATCATAAAATTTGGAACTGGAAAGGACAACAGAGATTAGAGAGTTCAGCTCTTTAATTTTACAGATCAAGAAGCTGGAGCCAACAGGCTGACATGCTTTGCTCATGGTCACAAAGGCAGGAAGTGGCAGATCTGGGATTATAACCACTTCCTATGATTCTAAATCCCATGTCCTCTCCTCTTGAGGCTCGGGCAGTAGATGTTATCTAGGGACTTTCTCACTCACGAGAAAGGACTCTCCTTCAATAAGATGCAGAATGGGAAACAGCTCTTCTCTTCTTTATTTTTTAAAAAACCCAGAGAAGTTGTGCTCTGCAAAGCAACGAATAAAACTGTCTGAACTCATTAGATTTTGGTAATAACGTTTGCTGGGATGCCACCTCATTGATTTTAGGCTACAGAAGTGACAAGGGGGAAAGACTTTGGTGCATCTAGTTAACAGCTGAACAGTTTGATCACAGAACTTGGACTGTTTTTCAAGTGCCTCTTTATGCACACTCTATTTAATTTTGATCAAGCCCAAATAGTTGACGTGAATAACTATTTCATTAAATTTTTATGATGACCTTGTGATCACGACCTAGCATGATACGTCACATCCTGCCTGTCTGGGGAGGTTCTATTGAAATTAGCTAGCAGGATTTAAAAGGCATAGGCTCAGAGTTAGTAAGTGAGTGGGTGGTAAGTTTTAGGAATTATTTTCAGGTGCTCACCACATGAGCTAAGTGCAAGGAGACAAACGCTTAAGGTTCATAAGTTGTGTGGTCTCAAAGAGATGATGTCACTCATGTAACATTGCGGTGCTAAATTTTGAAGAGAGACATACGGTATTTACATAATTCCTAAAAGGTGAAATTAAATGGGTCTGGATAAAAGCCACTCTCTGTGCCAAACACGATTATATAAAATTGAAGTCATTGCTTTACAATATTGCTATAAAATTGCTGGGCTAGAAAACAAACTATGGTCTTAGAGTATTTGGGAAGCCTCATCTGTAACATATTGCTCTAAGCTCAGATGTGGTGGTGGAGTCAGATTTAGTCTTTTGGCCAATTTGGGAATGTACACAAGGGCTTGCAGAATGGAATAAAGACCGTGTTTACGCAGGCCAATAGCAAACCCAATTATCTAAAGAAATCAGCAAGAAACAGTCTTTAGAAGTAATCTTATGCATATAAGTATCAAAACAGCCCAGAGATTCAAGGTGGTCTTTGAATAACATGGAAGTGTATTGTTTTCTTCCCCTAATCTTTGTGAACTAGAAGTTCCATATAACCTATGCAGACAAATGTCGAAATTGCATGGTTCAGATATTATTTGTGTTTTCACTTAAAAAGCAATCTATGTGTTTTTTTCTAAATAAAACTCTAATGAAATATATTTGCATTTTACCCTTTGTTGATAGAAGATGATTATAAATATAAAGGGTCATACTTACATAAAATAGCCTGTTGAAGTATAACTTGCAATAATAATTATTATTATTATAGTAACAATAGCTTTTATGTAGGACTTTAAGGTTTGCAAAGAACTTTACACCTATTACCTCATTTGATTCTCACAACAAAACTGGTTGGTACTTCCATTATTCCCCACTTTACAGATGAGGAAACTGAGGCAGACAAAGGCTCCTGACTTGGCTGGGATCACACAGCATCTAAGGCAAGATTTGAACTCAGGCCTTCTTGACTACAGGTCCAGCGCTCTAGCCATTGTGCCACCTAGTTGCATTAGCAGGCAAAATGAAAGCATCTTGAGAAATATTTACAATGGGGAGATAATGTAAAAAACAAAAACAAAAACACATACAGATCTAATTACATTTCATTTCTCCTCTTCTTTTTAAAGCATAAAAATAAATAAGAATAAATGGCAATTACCATTTAAGTTAATGATGATGATTTGCTAAGTTGATTTGATTTTTCTAAAGAGAATGTTTTCCTCGGAGAACAAAGAAACCAAATGGATCATATCTGGCCACCTCTTGATATTAGCATAGGAATAGTAAATAGTCCTGAAGTCTACTGGTTCCATCAGAGGGGCAGCTAGGTGGTGCTGTGGGGTCAGGAAGACATAGTCCTGAGTTCAAATCCAGCCTCAGGCTAGCTGTGTGACCCCGGGCAAGTCACTTAGCTCTGTTTGTCTCAGTTTCCTCATCTGTAAAATGAACTGGAGAAGGAAAAGGTAAACCATTCCAGTATCTTTACCAAGAAAATCCCAAATGGGGCCACGAAGATTCAGATATGACTGAAATGACTGAACAACAGTTCCATTACAACATCCACAACAGTGAAAACTCCTTAGTCATTTGCAATGTTCACGATAGCAGTTATTCTCTTCTAAGAATTCCTCAAGAGAACTCACCTACCAAGAGTCACACAGAGGTGCCCAGATCTCAGTCTTGGCCCTGATGATCAGGAGTATAGGATTTAGAGCTGGAAGAGAGTTAGAGCTCAAGTGAAGTAGAAACTCCTGGGTGGTCCTAGTGGCAAGCACGTTGCCAGGGACCATTCCATTACCCAATGCTTAAAAGTACCAGGTGGTGGTGATTAGTCACTAGAATCGGGGTTAATTACTCACACCCCATGTCCTAGTTAGGCCAGGTGGTGTTCCAGATAAATGACCCTATAAATGTGAGTTCTGGCTTCCCTTGAGCTGCCCTGCTTAGGGTCTTTGTGCTGTAGCATCTAATGTTTAGAGGAAATTCTTCCGCCACTTGTGAGCAATAAAGCTTGCTCTTTTGGGAATTACTTTGGGTCAATGTGTCTTTGTACCAATTCTATGTATCCTTCAAACCCATTTTGAAACCAATGGCTTATCCTAAATCACACTAATCATACTTTGGGATGATAATTATGGCTGGGATTCAAATGCAGATCCCCTCACTCTAAATGCAAGGCTCTTTCCATTATAGGACATTGTCTTTTTCTTCTCCTCTTATGGTCAAGGCCCAAGACCTAGAGAGGCCTTCCCAAAAGCTGCCACTCCTATTTGATATTATATGACTGAGGTATGACATGGCCTAAGGTGCATGAGGTCAGCAACACTCCCAGGGGTGGTCAGAGTCAGATTAAAATGTAAGTGGGCAATTATTCGTTGGCATCCCCAAGGACATGTAACATGCATGCAAGTTACCCCTCCTTGTTGGCTGCAGAGAAGTCAGCCCAAGTGGTCCTGTTCCTCCTTTCCCTCTCAGCTTTTGTAATTGTTCTATGTACATTTTCATTCTATACTGTGATCAGATAAACATGTATGAAATATGCAAATATTCTTTACCTTTAACATTTAAGTTACTGAATTTTAAAGATCACGAACCTTTTGTTGTTCAGTTATTTCAACTGTATCTGACTCACTGTGACCCCATTTGGGGTTTTCTTGGCAAATATAATGGAGCAATTTGCCATTTCCTTTTCCAGCTCATTTTACAGATGAGGAAACTGAGGCAAACAGGTTTAAATGACTTGCCTGGGGTGACACAGCCAGTAAATGTCTGAGGCTGAATTTGAATTGGGGAAGATGAGTCTTCCTGACTCCAGGACCAGCACTCTATCAGCTGTACCACTTGGCTGCCCTCAGGAACCTTTACTAATAACTAATGCATTCATGCTGACTTGTATGCATGTTGTCTCCCCTACTAGATTGTGAATTCCTTAAGTGCAAGGACTGTCTTTTGCCTCTTTTTGTATTCCAAGAGCTTAGCACAGTGCATGGCATAGAGTAAGTACTTGACAAACGTTTATTGACTGACTGTGTGTTGGAGTGGGAAGGGGGGCAGTAGGATTGATCTGGATCTATGATTTCCCTGTGGTGGGGATTTCCTAATGTGGAAACTTCTTCCATTAAAGCAGATCAGCTGCTCATTTACAACGTGGGAATATAGGATCGTAGGTTTAGAATTGGAAGGAACCTTAGGAGACCTAACCAATTAGTCCAACCCCTTCATTTTACAGATGAGGAAACTGAGGCCCAGTGAGAGTAAGTGATATCTGAGATAACACAGGGAGCAAGAGACAGAACTGGGCTTCCAATCCAAGTCTTCTCCCTCCCGACTCAAGCCTTTTTCCACAACAGCACTGCCTAGGGCTTTTCCCTTGGGGACAGAATGGCTTGTGTGAGAGGTGGAACTTGAAGCTTCCTGGGTCCTCCATCCACACTCCCCTGCTGCTTCCTTAGTGTGGGTTTATTAGGCTGTACGTTCTGTTGATGGTCATCACTTTCCTGGAGACCATCAAAGCTGCTTTGGCCATTCCCTCCATCTCTTCAGAGCCAATGACTCCCTTTGTCCCATAGAATTCTCAGGAACATATATTCTTTCTTCCTTCTTCTTCCTTCTCTTCCTCTTATTTTCGGTCTCATTTCAACCTCCTGACCTTTTCCTCATTGAGCCTGTAGTATATTCCAACAGAAAACAGCCACAAAAGTTCAAACAATAAAATTTCAATGAAAACAATGGATAAATTTTAAAGAGGATCTAAAGTTTATTCAATGTTTTTAATTTGGCTGGACCTGGGATGAACTCAGTGTGGGGAGATTCTGGTAAGAAATACCCTCTCCCAGCATTGATTGGCATCTTCTTTGCAATTTTTACTTTTGGAGAATTACCTGGGGGAGGGAAGATGCTGAGAGACAAGTGACACAGCCATTAAGTATCAAGGCAGGATTTGAACCCTGATCTTCCTGACTCCAGAGTTGACTTTCTATCTACATATTAGGCTGTCTTACATTATTCAACATTAGGTACTAACATTTGAACTTATTATTTCATGTGCTTTCTTGATTTCAATGGTTTGAAAATACGAGCTCTACAGGATAGCACATGCCCTGAAAATGTTATCAAAAACAAATAAAAAAGAACTAACCACAGATTTTCATAGAAGTATTATATGCCATTGCAAAAAAGGTGAAAAATAATTTCAAATGTTCAACATTAGGGGAATGGTTGAATAAATTGTGATGCATTAATGTAATGGAGTCCTATAATAGAATTAAGACCTGTAGGTATAATGAGTACAAAGAATTCTGAAAGACCTTTTTTTTTTTTTTTAAATGATGCAAAGAAGAAAAAAAAAGCAGAATCAGGATAATGGAGTACCTACTAACCATAACAATAGAAGAGGAAATGAGAATGGATGGACAAAGAATTCTGATGAGGACTTGGGGAAAGTGAAAAATTATTGTGGTTCTTTCTATGTTGAAATTAATTTACATATAGATAGTTCTTAAGCAAACTTAGCTGCTTATGTTAATTTCCAGTGTTAAGTTTTTAATAAAACAGTTAGTGAAAAAAAATTCTCATAGAATTCATTTAGTGCCTCTCTGAACATCTTTCCCATTTGAAGATCCCTTTGGCTTATAGTGATAAGCTCTACAAGAGTAAAGACCTTTTTGAGTTGCTGGCCATGAGTCAATTACCATAGACTTTTCCAAAATCTTAGAGGACATCTAGCCCAATACACTTTTTTTGGGGGGGGCATGTCACAAAGAAAGTTGTAGATAAAGTTAATTGAAGTTCTGTTGCTTTATGTTACCTTAAAATATTGACAGAAATTTCAAAACTATTTTTTACTAGAGAAATCTCTGTTTTTCTCTGTAAATGTATTTGGTTTTCATTCTGAGACTTTTTCACACATCCAAAGAACTAGTGAGTCACAATCATCTTCACCCTGCTGACAGCATGCACCTCGTCTAACTAACCTTTAAATGCCATTTCAACTTCAATTCAATTCAATTGAACAAATGCGTATTAAACATCTAGTGAACATAAGGCATCATAAGTGCATAAGGCTGGCACTAAAGATATGAAGATCGATATGACACAGTGTCTGTTCCTAAGGATCTTATAATATCCCATGTAAGTGGAAGAATAAAGGAGAGTGTGATAAAAGCAAAAGAGAGATATAGGTAAACACTTTAGGTGTGTGCGTGAAGGTGGACAATTGGGCAATGGTAAAGGAATCATCAGATATGGAGTATATACATGCATGTATGTATATATACACACTATATATATATTCATACATACATATATATGAATATATACATACATGTGTATATATACATAGGAATAATCAGATATGGAATATGTATATATGTAAACATATATACACACTATATGTATATGTATATAAGCATATATATACTATATGCACTATATATATATATATACATTTTAAAATTTCTATAGATATAAGAGGAAGCATGGTTAGCGGTTCATACAATCGCTTCAAAGCTAAGAAATCCTGGATTTGAGTCCTATCTCAGACATATGTTGGTTATATAACTTTAGGTAAGTCAATTAACTTGTCAGTGTTCTAGGTACTCAGTGTTCTAGGTTCTACACTGACAGAGGGTATTCTTTCACCTAAGAGTTTAATATACCAGTGAAATCACATTTAGTCCCTATAGAAATAAATCAATTTTTAAAAAAGTTACATACTAGTAAACTTTCCTTTTGTGATTCTGAATAAGACATCAAAGTCTCAGACATTTTTATTGTTTCAGTGAAATTATAATAATTTCTCCATCTCCTTCCCCTTGAAAATATATAATCTCCTTCTTCACTCAGGAGGACTTATTCTGACTCAGATTCCCAGTGCATTTGAAAGAACAGTACACAAAGTTGTAGAAACAACATACAGCGTTGTTTTAGATTGTGATCAACTTTTGTGGGAGAGATGTGTTCCATTTCTTTTTAGATATGAACTCTGCTGCTGGAAGTTTTCCTGGAAATGACTACCACAAAATACTCAGGAGATGTTTAACCCCAAACTAGAAATAATATGCATGGAATCAATTCACTGGGAGAGGATCCTGATTTGGTGATCTGCTAGGTCTTCTGTCTTCGATGTCTATGATCTTGAATTGTAATGTATTATGTGATCAGGTCTTTGGAAGATGGGGATCAGTTTTCTCAGCCTTCTTGGACTAATGACTATGCTTATTACCTAGAAATCAAAATGGAGTAAAATAATGTAGCCAGGAGTTAATTCAAGAGCTAGTCAGTCAATCAACAAAGAAACCCACTATTGAAGCACTATGTATGTTTATAATACAATATTCTATGTTTTCAAGTTGTTTACCATTTGACCTAGGGACTTCCAGGGCTGACTGAGAAGAGTAATCAATCTCCTAGTAAGTCAGCCTAATGTTCCCACGTTGCCCTTGATCACAACTACTAACTTGCCTATCATATTCAAGGCAATCTGTTTGCCTTATGGGCAGTCAACTCTTTCATACTGTTGAAGCAAGGTCACTGACTTCCAAAGTCTTTTCACTAGAAAAGCCAAAATTTGACTAGGCAGTGTGTATCTATAATCCCTGATCCTGGGATGCTAAGGTTGATAAATCTCATTAACTTGGGATTTCTGAGCTACAGTCAGCTAAGTTCTGCAGTAATGTTTTCAGTAAGTTCTGCACCAATATGGTGAACCTCCAGAATCAGTGAGTGGCTGCTGTAATTCCTGTCTGGGCAATATAGACAGAATTAGCCTAAAAAAAGCCAAGATTGGGGCTTTATCAAAACCTGACTTCAAACACTTATAAAATTCTAGGATGTATTTTTAAATGAATGTTTTATTAATATATAGAAAAGGAAACAGATCGCTAAAAGTCATAATGCCTGTTGGTCATACTCGACTAACTTAATTTCCTTTTTGGATAGAGTCAGAGGGAAAGATTGTGGGGATTTTGTGGACAGAGCCAAACTTGATGTCTGTCATCCATTTGACAAAGTTTTCATGTTTCTTTTTGTTGATAAGATAAAGGATAGTTGATAATATAATTTGTTGTTCAGTTGTTTTCACCAGTGTCTGATGCTTCATGACCCTATTTGAGGGTTTCTTGGCAAAGATACTGGAACGGTTTGCTATTTCCTTCTTCAGCTCATTTTACAGATGAGGAAACTGAGGCAAACAGGGTTAAGCAACTTGTCCACAGTCATACAGCTAGTAAGTGCCTGAGGCTGGATTTGAACACAGAAAGATGAGTCTTCCTGACTTCAGGGCCCCACTCTATTCAGTGCACTGCTCAGCTGTCACAGGTGTATTCAAAATTGATTGATTGATCAGACCAAAATAGTAGTTATCAGTTGCCCTAAGTCAACTTGGAAGTAAGTCTGTAGGCCTTTGTGCTCAATGATGTCATGCTTAGCATTTCTTTTCTGGTGACTTAGATAGAGGCATAGATTTGGCTTTACAGCTTGTAGATGACACAAAGCTAGACAGTCAACATTCTGAGTGACAGAACAGTAGACTAACAAAGGGATGATATTCAATGGATATAAACATAAATTACTACATGTGAGTCAAACATGTATTTATATCTATACATACAGATATAAATGTGGATATAACTATACACATATAAATATAAATACAGATGTAAGCTGCTCGGTGGCATAGTGGATAGAGTGTGGCACTTGAAGTCAGGAAGAGTTGAATTTGAATCCTGCCTCAGACACTTTGCCTCTCTGTTCCTCAGTTTCCTCATCTATGAAATGAGAATATAGCATCTCCTCACAGGGTTGATGTGAGCATCAAATGAATCAACTCACATAAAGCACTTTGCAAATCTAAAAGTGCTATATAAATACTAGTTACTATTATTATTATATAGATATGCATATAGATGTAGCTATGGCTATGGTTTGGGGAAGCGAGGTGGCACAGTGGATAGAGTGCCAGGCTTGGAGTCAGGAAGACTCATTTTCCTGAGTTCAAATCCGGCCTCAGACACTTACTAGCTGTGTGACCCTGGGCAAGTCACTTAACCTTGTTTGCCTCAGTTTCCTCATATGTAAAATGAACTGGAGAAGAAAATGGCAAACTACTCTAATATCTTTCCAAGAAAACCCAAATGGGGTCATGAAGAGTTAGACATGATTGAAATGATTAAACAACAACATGGATGTGAATAGATATAGATGGCATAGATATTGATTCTATAGACATAATATAGATAAAAATGTAGATATATCAATAGATACGTAGATGGATAGACAGATAGATGCATACGTACATAGATCCATACATAGATACATAGATACATAAACCCATAGATAGATATATAGATGCATAGATAGGTAAGTAGGTAGGTAGATAGATTGATTGATAGAAGAAATACATTTTAGAAGTCTAAGATGTGGGGATGGGGGGTGGGGGTGGAGGTGAATAGATAACAATCCACATGAACAAAATCTGAGGGTATTAGTAAACCACAAACTCAATATGAACCAGTGGTGGAAAGTGGCATCAAAAGATTCTCATACAACTTTTAGGCTTCAATGACAGAACAGGGCAGGTGATCACCCTGTTGTATTCTGCTTAACACCTACCACATTCAGAACATTGTGCCACATTTTAGGAAGGAAATTGACAAGTTAAACAGTGACTAGGTGAGAATGACCAGGATGATGAAAGGACTGAAAGACATACAATCTGAGGATCATTTGAAGAAATCTTGGATGTTTAGCCTACCAAAGAGAATTGTGGGATATGTAATAGCTATCTTCAATTATTTTTAAGGGCTATCACATGGAAAAGAAATTACACTTATTTGCTTGGTTCCAGAAAGATGAACTAGAAGCAGCGTGTAGAAGTTGCGGAGAGACGGATTTTGGCCCGATGTAGAGAGCAAGTCTCTACAATTCACAAGCCATCCAAAAGTGGAATTTGCTGTTTCAGAAGGGTTCAAGCAAAAGCTGGATGACCACTTGGTAGTGCTATTGAGGGGATTCCTTTTTACATGAGGATTGAACTAGATGATCTCTGAACACAGGTGGGCTGGTAAATGTTCAACAACCAGCTCTCCAGAAAAAAGTGTCCACAATACACTTTTAAGTTTAACTTGTATTGTTATTATTATAATTATTATTATACATATCTTCTTCATCACTTTTCAAAGTCTAGAAATCAATAAAACTATAATTTTGTATTTTTTCCTGATTTCCTGAGGTGTGAATGCTCACATTGAAAATTTAACAGTTAGCTCCCATGACCTGGTATGAACTATCTCTAGTATACCAATACCTCTGAAGTCCTTTCCAACTGCAAGATTCCACAGAATTTATAAAATAAGGATGTCAGGAGAGGGAGTTGGTTTTGAAGGGATGAACAGGAGATTGTAAGTTTGGTTTTAAACATGTTGCTTTGTGGAATAATGATGATAACCCCAGTCCATTTGAGATGACCACATTTAAGGCATTCATGCATAGGTTCCCAAAGTGGGTGATATCATCCCCTGGGGGGGGTGCTGGAAAAATCCAGGGGGAGGCAGTAGTAGCCTCAGGTGCAATTGAGGGGTGTTGAATAAAAATAAGGGGGCAGTGGAAGCATAAGGAAAGAAGAGAAGATAAGAAAATTCTGAAAAACTATTCATACATGTTTCATCTGTTGTGTAATAAAGTTAAAGTCATAGTGATTACAATATTTTCCAAATAAACACACAAAATGCAAGTTATAACCTACCTATCAGTGGTTAAGTCTGCTGACAGGTCTTAACAAGTAAGTATTGGCAGGCAAGCATGTCACACATTCATTGTCTGGAAGTCCAGCATGCATCAGCAGGAATATGGGCATGTAATGACTTGTTTACAATATGATACTATATGGTTACATGATGAAATATTGCATCATCAAAATTTCAATGCAGGAAAAAACCACAAATTTACAATACGTTATTAAATTTTAGATTGTTGTTTAAAAATATATATATTTTTTGAAATGATACAAATTTCAAAAAAAAACTATTAAAGAGTTAAAGAAAGTAGATTTCCAGGGGAGCGCTGAGTAATTTTTTTGGAAAGGGGAGTAGGACAAATAAGATAGCAAACCTTTGAATTCATGTAAAAATGTATCCTCATTCACTGGTCTTTGGACAGAGGTAAGGTTTAGGGGTCATTTGAATGGAAATGATAATTGAAGCCACAAGATTAGGTGAATGAGAATGTAGAGAAAGAAAGGGCTGCCTGACCAGGAATATCTACATGTAGGTAAAAAGAGAAAGAACTAGTTCAGTAATTTATAATTGCCTTTTATTTATATTCCATAGCCTCCCCTGTAATTCACACAAGCCACCCTAATCCTAGAGGGAGGTGTAACAGAGAGAAAAAGTGAATGAAGCATCCAATGTGCTTTTCATAGAAGTGCCTCTTAACATTTTGTAAATACTCTTTTCTCGGAACAAATCTGGCATCAAGGTGGGTGGCAAGTTGAATTATTGCTGTTTTTTCCTTCTTTAACAAAAGAAGTTGAGGATTAATAAGAATTGAGAGATTTTTACAATACATCACTGGAGTCATTCGTTAATCCTTGATGGTAAGAGAGAACTGAATATTTTTATCTCTAAAACTTAGTCTATCACAACACATTTTGCCTGGTCTGGTCTTGCTTCATTTGTGTATGGAACTCCCTGGTGAAAAAACTCTATCAGTGAATTTATCTGCCACCTATGTAACATTGGAGATGCCTGGGGCACTGAAAAATTTAATGGTGTGCCCAAGGTTACAAAGCTAACATGTGTCAAAGACAGCACTTGAACCTAGATCTTTCTGACTCAATTATGCCACACTAAAAATATCAATTCGATAATATTTTTATAAGTCATTGTTATCTAAAAGATCCATCACAAAATGTCTGAAATTTATTTTCTAGGCCAAAAAAGGACAATGGATCTTATTATTTTTTTTTCTTAAGAAAGAAAATATTGTTTCGTTTCCAGCTTTGTCCATGTGTGTCTTTCTGGAAACCATACATTGTTATGTCCCAATTGTAGAACTCATACTGAAAAAAGTCAACTCTAAGGGTACTGATTACAGTCAACATTTCCATAACCTCCAGAAGGGTCTTTATATTGTCTTAATTTATAATCTGTTTCAAATTTGGATAACTGAATGATGACTTAAAGTGAAAATTGACAGTGATTGTAAAAAAAAAAGTCTTGCTATGTTGATGATTAAAGTAATAAGGGCTGATTTCCCTTTACTTTAATCTCTCATTTATAAGTTCTGCCAGTCATACCAAGCCTTTTCTGATTGGAACCAAAAATAAGCAGGCAAGTTTTTCTTTCTTTTTTTCTTTTTTAAAGAATTATTCATGTAAAATCTTTACCAGGAATTCTTCTTATAGTTTTGTACCAATGTGCCAATGCCTTTGGTGCATAGCCATTGTTGGTAAATACTTCTCATTCCTATTTAGGAACAATATTATTTGTTAGAACTTATGAATCATTGCTGTCTTGGGGAGGAGGGAAAGAAGGGAGGGAGGGAGGGAAAAATTTGGAACTCAAAATCTTGTAAGAAATGAATGTTGAAAATTGTCTTTACATGTAATTGGAAAAAATAAAATACTATAAGAAAAAGGACTTATGAATCAGAAAAGGAACTATTAAGCATTGTTAGAAAACTTACTGATCAGTATTTTAAGCTGTTCATTTGGATCTGTTTCACATGGAATGAGGTATTAGTGGACCAGTGTCCAACTGTCTTACTAATTAGCTGTGAGACTTTAGATAACAATCATAATGGTGATGATTGTTAACATTTACATAGTGCTGACTACGTGCCAGGCCCTATGAGAAGTGCTTTACAATTATTATCTCATTTGATCCTCACAACAACACGGGAAGGTTGGTTCTCTTATCCCCATTTTACAGAGGAGGAAACTGAGGCAGACAGAAGTTAAGTGATTTGTCCAAGGCCAGATTTGAACTCAGGTCTTCTTGACTCCAGGCCCAGTGCCATATCCAATGCATTACCTAGATTCCTCAAGTCACTCTCCCTAGGACTTATTTCCCCAAATGTGAGATGAGAGGATTGGATTGGATGATTTCTAAAGTTTCTTTTAACTGTAATGCTTTATAAATACTCTGCTGTATGGCATAGGATTGGAATGACAGATACTGCTGGGAGTGGTGGTGTCTGGTGAATGAGCAGAACCTGGGATGCCATCTTTATGTATGGAGAGGCAAGGTGTCTGTTTTTGGCAGTCTTGTTGATATGTAAGGGGATATATAAGGGAGAGGCTGTGGAGCATGCGTAAACATCCTGTAATTGGTTTCAGTTGGCTAACTATGGATAAGGAGGCCATTTGATTGGACACAGAGGTGTTTAAAAGGCCTTAGTCAATTTCTTTTAGCTCTACCTCATTATCTTTAGCTATTCTGGTGGCCTGAGGGGTCTCAAACTCATTGTCAGGGAGTGAGGGGGTGTCTACTCCAAGCATGTGAAGACTTCCCCTGGTGGAATGGGTAGATGAGAAGAATTTGTTCCAACGGCCATGAAGGCAGCTGAAGCAGGTGCTGTGGAGCGCTTAGAGCTTGGTTAGACATCAAAGACGCCAAGGTCATCTACTACACCTTGAACCATCGCCAGTCGTCTTAACTCTGTCTTGCCACTGGACTGTGATGACACTGGAAGAGAGAGTGAGGTCCACGACTTCATGCAACTCTGCCTCACTTAAATCCAATTTACACAAGAATTTAAAAAAAGATGTCAAAAGGCCTGCAACACAGGTAAGAAGCCAGGACATCTCCAATCCTGGCAATTTTAAAGGCCAGGAGAGTGAACCATGAGAATCCAGGCATCATAATCAATGCTGAGTTTGTAGTCAAAGCAGCACCAATTTCCCAAGAAACAAGGAGCAACCTTTAGGAGCAGCCTTCTGGACCCATGCCAGTGAAAGTTGAATGAGGACTTATTCAGCAGACATATCACTTTTGGGTGTGAATTTGATGGGACCGATGTAGGAACTGAACTACATTTTTTTTTTTTTTTTTTTTTTTTTTGCCTAGTCCCTAGAGATTTAAGTGAGATAGGGAAAAGTTTGCTTCAGGGTATTGAGAGAAAATGTTTGTGCATTTATCCTTGCTCTAACTTTGAAGTAAATATCTTTTTGTAAAAGCTAATTGATGTTAAGTGGATAAATGTAACTAGGTGTGCTAATGTCAGGCTCCTAACAATGGGATTGGAACAGTTGGGAGGTTTTAGAGCTGATAGCAGTAGAAAAAGGCAACCCTGAGGGAAAAGGTAGCCTGTCAGGCTCTGAGAAAATAAGGCTAGAACTTACTCATTACATGCACCTGAAGTCAGGAAGACATTAAATTTAAAACCCACCTGAGACACTTATTAGTTGGGTAACCTTGGACAAATCCCTTAACCTCTCTCAGACTCAATTTCTTCATTTGTAAAGTAGGGATAATAATAGTACCTATTTCACAGGGTTATGGACAAACATACATGTATACATATATTGAGGAATGTTATTTATTAATCATTATTATTATTTCTATCTCATTGAAAGGAATTATACCCAAGTCAAAACTCAGAAATTATTAGCACAGTTTTACTTAATTTTAATTACATAAAAACTTAGAGATTGTAGTCTTAGAAATTAAAAAAAAAATGCTTAGTTTTGCCAGTGGCACAAAGGCTTTCCTTTCAATTAGCATGGTGTATGCACTAGAGTTGGAGTGAGGACACCTATGTTCAAATTCCAGCTAGGCTATTTATTACCGGGGAACCTTGGATAAGTCATTTTTTTTTCTCCCTTAGGCCTCATTTTTCTTAATTGTAGAATGAGCGGGAAAGACTAGATCTCTTCTTGGCTCTCTTTTGGTTCTAAATTTTAGTAAAAAAGGAGGAAAATGTAAGATATCCCTTCCCAAACATAAAAAGCATGGAAGAAGGAGGGAGATGCATTTAGTCACAAAATGAAAGAGATCATTTCTCCATTTTTCCGCTAGTTCTTCCCGTCCGTGTTTGGCTTTTTCTCTTCTATTCCCTCTTGTCACTCCCACACTGACATGAGAGGATTTTCAGCTGTTGGGAATTCAAGATGGGCCTGAAGTTTTTCCAATGACCTCACTTTGTTTTGAATTCCTGTTTTCTATCTGCTTTTGGCAAACATCACAGTATTATCAATAGGACCATCTACTTTTTAATGTGATTGATATGTGTTCCCTACTTTCCCCCATGGTGCTTTGGGAGGGTCTTAAAACAAAACTAGGGGTCACAGGGGATAGAATCTTGGTGGCCTTGGAGTCCAGCATAAGTTCAAATCCTGCATAAGACACTTATTAGTTAGCTATGTGACACCTAGGAAGTCAATTCACATCTCTTAGACTCAGTTCCCTTATCTGTAAAATGGAGAACACTAGCACTGACCTCTCAGGGTTGCAAAGATCAAATCAGATAATATATGTAAAATGCTGTATGTGTACTAGCTTTATGCTGTTTTTCACAAATGAAGGAAAAGGAAGACAAATCCTTTCACCTACTGTCTCTTCTGCCCCTCAGACCCTGAACGCCTTTATCTTTTCTCTCTTTTCTTTCCTTCAAGAATATCATGACTGGTCCCCTCCTCCCTGACTTAGTTTCTGGAAGGGCTGAGTGCATTAGGCCTGGCCAGATAAGAAATTGCTCTAAACTAGTGCTATTAAGCTCAAAGAAAAATGGATCCCTGCAGGTCATATTCACTTAGAAAAACACAAATGAATGTTATCTATGTTGTAGAGTGTCCTTTGATTTGTTTTGTTAAATATTTCCCAATTACATTTTAATTTGGTTCAGGCTGCAGTTTTCTGGGTCAGACCCAGTCTTCTGGGTCCTTGTAGCCTGTGGACTGAGTTTGATTCCTCTGTCCTGAAGTAGATACATATACCTCAGCCCTTCTGAGTTCAAGATTTGCCTTTTCCTGACTCCACTCCCTGCTCCATTCCTCCATCTTCCTACTCCTCTCTCTCTTTCCCCTCACATCCTTCATTGCCAGTGTTAGGCAGCTAGGTGCTTGGTGGAGAGAATGTTCAGGCCTGACTCAGGAAGACCTGATGCATGTAAAGGACTTTGCAAACCTTAAAGGACTTCAGGCATGGAGGGGGAAGGAAGGAACATGGGGGCAGACTGGGGGGAGGGGGATGGGGGATCTCAATAAGGAGTGAATCCAACAGAAGCAGGTCCTTAGCATCAGTGGCCCTGGAACACCAGAGGCATGAATTGTCCCCTGGTGACACGTGTTCCCTTTGGGTGTATTTGTGGCAGAATATGCCCTAGATTTCTGGGAAAATACTTTGTTGCTACTTTTATTACCATGCTATTTCATAACTGTTTTCTCTTTGAATCAATCATGTCTTCTAGCTATTAAAAATTTTATTAATATATTTTGTTTTCATATATCACCTAATATTTTGCAATGAATCCTTCCTCGCTTTCTTTCTCAAAGAGCCATGCCTTACAACAAAAAGTAAAAGAGACAAATAAAGTAGTTGAGTAAAACTAACCAACGTATAATAGTAGCTGTCTATTAATCCACATTGTTATAGGCACAGCTATTTTTTCTCTTAGGGCATGACTTTCTCTCTAGCCTTTCCCCTGGTGCCTCCTTTCTGGGGTAGTAGTATTCCTGTCAAACCAGGCTACGATATCAGTCTGAGCTACTTTTATTTCCAGCTTGTTGTTGTTTAGTTGTTTTTCAGTCAAGTTCGGCTCTTCATGATGCTATTTGGAGTTTTCTTGGCAAAAATGTTAGAGTGGCTTGCCATTTCTTTTTCCAGCTCATTTTACAGTTGAGGAAACTGAGGCAAACAGGGTTAAGTGACTTGCCCAGGATCACACAGCTAGTAAGTGTCTGAGGCCAGATTTGAACTCAAGAAGATGTATTTTCATGACTCTAGTCCCGACACTCTATACACTGCACCACCTAGCTGCCAAGTAGTTGGCTGTGCTCTTGTCTCATTTGCCAAGAAAAACTCTAGTGAGAGTATTTTTTTCTGTAACAAAAAAAAAAAAAATGAATTGGGGCAATTAGGTGGCCCAGTGGTAGAGCTCCAGCCTTGGAGTCAGGAGGACCTGAGTTCAAATGTGGCCTCAGACACTTGACACTTACTAGCTGTATGACCCTGGGCAAATCACTTAACCCTGACTGCCTCACCAAAAAAAGCAAAAAAAAAAAAAAAATGAATCTATTAACTCTCTCTTTTAATTCTAAGCCTCCCAGCCAAAACTTGCTCTGGAGAAGACAGCATTTTCTAAAATCTCTCTTTTGTTTCTAATCTCCCAATCACACTGTCCTTTCCTACCTACTCCCCACCAATGCTGAATCCAAACCATAACATACACTATATAGCAATATTTGACATTTTCCAATAGCTTTGGATGACTTAAGAAAATAAAGAAAATTTTGAAACACCAAAGCGTGAACAAACTCTTAAGAAACAAAGATAAATATTTCCAAATACTAAGGAAACACCATCAGGTTGGGAAATGGGCACTCCTCTTGAGAGAGAGGGAAAGAGATATGGGAGGGAAGTAATGGGGAGGATAAGCTTCAGTCCCTGGTCTGAATGGATTTTGGCAGTGTAGGAGCTATGCCAACATGATTCATCACGGTGATTGGTCCACACTGCCTTGGCTCTCCTGTCTCTGCACTCACTCCTCCAGGAGGCAGCCACTCCACCACTCTTGCCTCCCTCTGCTCTCTTCTCACAAGTCCAAAGGTGAGAGGGGAGAGCAGGAAATCAGCCCCCTGTCACCCTGAAGGTAAAGACAAAAGTTGGAAATGAGAATGAAAGAAAGGAACAAGCATTTTTTTTTAATTTATAGAATAAAACAGTCATTTCCATAACATAAAAAATATGATTATACATGAAACTGCAAATCTATTATGTACAACTTGCTATTCCTTTTAAATATATAATAAAGTGATTATGTAAATTTTTTCCCTTTTTTTCTTCCCTCTTCCCTCCCCACATTAGAAATGGTTACCATTAGACACAAATAGAGATACGTATGTAAAATTATTTCATATATCCTTCTATTTATTTTAATTTTTTCAATTTTTAAAAAATTTTTATTTTTAAGCAATTGGGGTTAAGTGACTTGCCTAGGGTCACACAGCTAGTAAGTATCAAGTGTTTGGTCTGAGGCTGGATTTGAACTCAGGTCCTCCTGACTTCAGGGCTGGTGCTCTATCCACTTCACCACCTAGCTGCCCTTCATATTTCTATTAATTAGTTCTCTCTCTGGATGCAAATACGGTCTTTCTTTATATGTCATTAATTTAGGTGTTTATAATAGTCAAAATGACTTATTCACTCAAAGTCAGAACAAGCACCTAGTATATGCCAGACACTGTGCTAAGTGCTTTATAAATACCTTATTTGATCCTCACAACAACCCTGGGAAGTAGATGCTATTATTATTTCTATTTGAGGAAACTGAGAGGTTAATTGTCTTGGCCAGTGTCGCATAGCTAGTAATTGTTTGAGCCTAGATTTGAACTCAGCTATTCCTGGCTCTCAGCCCAGGACTCCATCCACTGCTTCACTTAGCTGCCCCTTAGAAGGAGGAAACTGGAAAGGTCTGTCTGAAACAGCAGGCCATCTATCCATCTCCAGCATTTTGGTCCTCCTGGTCCATGGGAGATTCAATCCATAAGTGCCTGAGACAGCATTACATTTAGGACCTTCACACATAGTGTGATTATATTAGAGACTGGTCACTCCCCTACATAACTGTCTTCTTCCTGGTACATTATAAGGCAAGACAGAACACAGAAAGTCAAAGGAAACCCAGCGTGATTTTCTAGCTGACCTGGAGTGTTAAAAAAGGTCAATTAAGGTTGGCCTTTTCACGATCTCTACCAGCCTGAAGTTTGAATAGACCCATGGGCAAGATGAAGAGGAGATTCTAGAATCACATTTCGTATGGGGAATGTTAATACTCTGAGAGGTACATGGGGAATGAGATTGACAGAGGGAACAGCAGATTCATATCTTCCATATGATGATCTCATTTCTGCTCCCTAAGTGGAATTGTGGGTGGAATTGGTTGCATTATTTAAGTTATTTTTCACTTTCCCTTTACCCCCAGCAAGTATGGTTAGATTTCCCCAATATAGCTGAATTTATCACAAGTGAAATGTGGTAGGATGTGACTCCATTGTATTCACAAATCATTGCCCTGCTGTAAAAACAAAAGACATCAATAAAACTTTAAAAAAACACACACCAAAAAACCCCAAGAATTTCCATTCAAAGCATGGTTAGGGGAAAATCCAAAGAAGTTTAAGATGTGGTTCTTCCCCTTAAGTAGGGCAATCTTTTTGAGATAAAACACATGGGGAAAATTGAGACCAGTAATACCTCTAAATCAAAAAGAAATGTTTTAGCAGCAATACTTTCCTTTCAAAAACTTTGCTGGGCTCTAGAATGGAAGCTCCTTGAGGGCAGGGATTATCTTTTTTTTGGAGGTGAAGGGAGAGGTTCCCTACTGAATAATTCTTAGCTAATGAGAGGTGTTTAATTAATACTTGTTGAATTGAATTGAATTCAACTGGCAGTAGCATGGATAGAGGATTGGACATGGAATTAGGAAAACTTGAACTGATAATCTTGTCTCAGGCACTTAGTAGCTGGGTGATACTGGGCAAATACTTAATTACTTGGTCTCAGTTTCCTCATTTGTAAAATGAGAGGGTTGGATTTGAAGGTCTCTAAGATCCCTTTCAATTCTAAATTTATAAACCTTTGGTCCAGTGAATTTAAAGGTAAGGACTTATTTCTCTTAAGGTACATGTATCTTTGAAAACAACATACCATAAATTCATAAATCCAAAGTTGGAAGGGACCTAAGAGGCCTCTAGTCCAACCCTAGATGGACTCACTTTACAGAAGAAGAAATTGAGGCCAAGGGGGGGTCAAATGATTTATCCATGAAAGTCACAGAAGTTGGAAGGGTTCTCTAACCCCAGGGCCAGAGTTCTTTCCTCTATACCATGACTTGTATAAGGGTAGAATTATGATGACCTGAAACTGGGTCCCTCTATTTTCCCCCAGGTTCCCCAATGAATTTCAGCTCTTTCAGTGGATAGGCATTATAGGTCTCTCATTTTTATTCACTAAGTGCGTGCATCTAAAGACAAATGTTATATATTTATGAAACAAGGAAAAGACATTAATGTCTCCCTTTTTTTGTTAAGTCTATGCAAATAAAATTGGTTGGGGAAAACAGAAGAAAAATGAGATATGTGAGATTTGTTTGATTCTTTGCTCTGATTCATATGGTCTTTCTTTTTTCTTGATTGTTCTCAGCTCTAAAACAAAGTACCCTTCCAAAGTCCAAACAAAACAACCCCCCTCCCCCAAAATAAAATCACTTACATGTGCTATTATTGTATTTGCACAGTTTTCATTCTTTCTTGTGTAGTCTACAGGGAAAAAAATCTAATGAAATCTCCAATTTATATTTTACATATTTTAAAATAAATGTCTTTTAACCTCAAAGAAAGCCTAAAGTTTTATCTTCATTAAATCTCTCTTTAGAGTCCCCTTTCCCACATCCTCAGACAAAAACAAATGAGATGCATGCCTCTATTTTTCCCCCTCCGTGGTTTGACTTTTATCATTGTCTAGTTTCAGAGGTTAATCAATCATAGAGAGCTTTTCAAATGAGCTTCTGATGTGAAAATAGCTTGAGGGGAAAATCTTCAGATTATGAAATTTTTATAATATATGACTATGCAATTATACACATCACATTTATCAACAACTAGCAACGGAATTATGTTTAATAGACAACTTCTTTTTAACACATTCTCAGTGGTGTTTCTTCATGGGTTTGATGACTGAGGGGGAAAAGCTGTTAATGTGATAGCGTTGAGTTTTTATGGACAGAGAGACTTAAGAAACTGAGATAGGAAGCATGGGCAGGAGTGGTGGTGGGGCAGGTAAGACGTGGCTGATGCCATAAAGAGTTATTACATGGTGTAAGGCAATCTTTCTGTAGTGTTGGAGTTGTCCTTCCCTTTTTTCTTCACAACTTGAATAAATACACAAACACAGACTCGTGAAGAGTTCTTTGGACATTTCATTTTATTTTTTTAAAATGTACGTATACCACACCAGTGTTTCACTGATTCAGGATTTCCTTGTTGTGATTATGCCCTCCACCTGTGCAGATTGTAATCATTTTGAATCTTATTAAATGATTTAAAACATTTTATTAATATTTTTACATTACTTTTATTTCCCATATGATCCTCTTCCCTTCCCTGTCTCAATAAAACTTTTTTTTTTTTTTAAGGAGAGAAGTAGAAAAGTAGTTTAGCAAAACAAACCAACATGTTGGCCAAGTTTGACAGTATGTGTAGTGTTCCATGTCCACAGATCTTCTTTACAGAGGTGGAGACCAGTGGACAAGCTTGGTCATTATAATTACATAGCATTCAATTTCTTTCTTTCTCTTTCTGACCCTTTCTTTCTCTCTCCATCTCTCCCTTCCTTCCTTCCTTTTTCTTTATTCCTTCCTTTCTTTTTCTGTTTCTTTTCTTCATTCCTTCCTTTTTTCTTTTCTTCCTTTTTCTTCCTTCCTGTTTCTTTTCTTTCCTCCTTCCCTCCTTTTTTCCTTCCTTCTTTTTTCCTTCCTTCCTTCTTTCCATCCTTCCTTCTTTCCTTCTTTTTCTTCCTTCCTTCTTTTCTCCCTCCCTCCTTCTCTCCCTGTCTGTCTCTCTGTATTTTTCCATTTACCTCATTGTAGTCATCACATATATTGTTTTCTTGGTTTTCCTTGCTTCACACTGTATCACTTCACTGAAATCTTCTCATGCTTGTCTAAATTCTTCATATTCATTGTTTATTCTGGTATTAGTCAACAATCTTACTGAGTTATTCTAGCCAGCCTTCTAGGAACAAGTTCCTTAGGATTGTAACTGAGCTGGTTTTTAGGTGACAGATGTATAGTCCATAATTGGACCTGTGGATGAAGTAAGTCTTCCTAAACCTCTTAGAATAAGTGTTCCATCAGCACAGCCATTAAGAACCCAGGGTTACCTCTGTACCATGATGAGGCATGACAGTTGGCCATTAATGTAGGATATATGTGAGTGTGTATATGTTTACATAATATATATATATATATATACATATATATGACTATTGGTACAAAAATCATTTATTGTTCCTTGTTAAAACAAAATCAAATTCTTACTTGCTCCACGCTTTCAGCTTCTTCAAGAAAAAAAATGACAATTAAACCTGCAATAAACTATGTTCCTATACTTATAAACCTATACTTATGCACCAAGCTGAAAACACAGTAATTATGCCTGTGTAATCATGCACCCAACCCCAGTGACAGTCATATCAAATCATGACTATGCCCAAGGATACTTAATTACTTGAGGACTCTGATTGGTGTGATGACCATAATTCTAGAGGATTGATGATGAGGTATGTTACCCTCCTCCTGACAGAGAAGTGATGGGCCCAATATGCAAAATCTATTTTTGGATATGAATAGTGTGGAATTTTGTTTTGCTTGATTCTGTACTTTTGTTTAAAAATTTTTGTTTCCCCCCCCATGGAGTGGAGGTGGAAAGGAAAGAAAATAAGTGTCTGTTAACTAAAACTAATTAAAAAATTGTAAAAAATAAATGAATAAATAAAATAAAATAAAAGATTAAAATAAAAACCTAAAGTAAACTTAATTGTATATTGAGCATTGATTTAACAATGGAAAACCCATTATTTGAAAGATACTGTTGGAGAGACAAAGATGGGTGGTTCCTGCCCTCAAAGGGTTTGTGATCTAGTAGGCGGGATTAGATTCATTCCCCAACAACTATGATATAATATAGTATACAAGTACTTTCCTGCTTTTCTTATGTGACTTATTTGAGCCTGGAAATTTTGTAGCAAATATAGACTTGAAGTAAAGTAAAGAAAAACTTCTTAACACTTAGAGCCGTCCTGCAATAGAACGGAATGTCTCGGGAATTGTGTGTGTGGGGGGGAGGGGGATAGTTCTTCTTTATTAGAGGCCTTCAAACAGGTTAGATGATATTTCAATCAATTAATCAACACACATTTTATTATTTATAATGCTAACCACATTATGTCCTACTGTAGGACAGGCACCTTGCTAGGCACCCAGAATGGAAGGACAAAAGAAAAAGTAGTTCCTGTCCTCATAAAGCTTATAATCTAGTGGAGGAAATAGCAAGCACACAAAATATATGTGCAAAACTACAGAATAAGGAGAGGCCAGCAGAGGTCGATCAGGAAAGGCCTCATGTGGGGAATGCCCCTGGAGCTGAGGCTTTTGAAGGGAACTGAAGATTGAAGGAAGCAAAGATGAAGAGAAAACCTTGGTACAATCTGAGAGAAATAAAGAGACAGAAGCTGGAATGTTGGGAATGAGGCACAGCAAACCGAGTGTGTGAAAGAGCATGATGTACAATAAATCTAGAAAGGCAGGCTGCATAGTCAGACTGGGAAGGGATTTAAATACTAAACAAAAGAAATTATGTTTTACCTAGAGGCAATAGGAAGCACTAGAGGGTTTTGGTTTTTTTCTTTTTTTTTTTTGGTGGTTTTTTGTTTGTTTTTGTTTTGTTTTGTTTTGTTTTGTTTTTAGCAGAGGAGTGACACGGTCAGCCCTATGCTTTAGGAGTATCAGTTTGGCAGCTGTGTGGAAGGTGGTTTGGAGAGATGAGAGGCTGGATACTGAGAGATTAATTAGAAGAGAATTATTGCCTTAGGTTTGATAAATAATATTAAGCTTGCAATCCACTTAAACCTCCTGATCTTTTTCGGATAAATTGCTGCCCAGCTCTATGATTCACAGACTTTCCTTCCTTTTTTGATTATTCTCTGGTATCCTTTAGAAGGAAAGAGACTCTGGGTAGAGAGACGGAAATGAATCAGACTGAATATATTCATATATGTAACAATTTGCATCAGTCTCAGTATACGTAAATAGGATCACATTATTCATAAAACACAGTAGAGTTACAGTGTCATTCTTGAAAGAAATATGAACCTATTTAACACTGTGGGTGAATTTCCAGATATATACACATCTGGGTAACCATATTCTGTATGCACTTAAAAAGTAAGGCTGTAGATTGACTGGGCGTGTTTGCTAGGTCTCTTTCCCCCAGTGGATTATGAATTATTTATTTCTCAACATATTTCTTTTCAAGCAGTGTGGCTTGCATTTTTCATCATGGACCAAATATATGCCAAAGGAATACAACCCAAACAATATATTTATGTGTCCCAGGTTTTAAAATATCTGAGAAATTCTTCCATGTTAGTACCCTTTTGCTCACATGAGAACAAATATATCTAAGACAGAAAGAAAGGAAGACAGAAAGGAAGGAAGGAAAGGAGGAAGGAGGAAGTGAGAGAAGAAGGGTATGAGGGAGGGAAAGACGGAGGAAGGAAGAGAGGAAAGGGAGAAGGAGGGAAAATGGAAGAAAATGAACAAGGAAAGAAGGAAGGAATAAAGGAAGGGAAGAAGGAAGAGAGGGAGGAAGGAAGGGAGGAAGGAAGGAAAAGTAAGAGACGGAAGAAGGGAGAAAGGAAAGACAGAAGAAAGGGAGAAGGGAAACAAGCATATATTAAGTGCCTACTCCATACCAGGCACTGTGCTAAACACTTTACAAATATTATCTCTTTTGATTCTTACAGCAACTGTTAGAAAGTAGGAAATTAGGAAGTGATAGTATTATCTCCATTTTACAGATGAGGAAATTGAGGCAGACAGATGTGAAGCAACTTGGCCAAGGTCAAACAGCTAGTGTCTAAAACTAGATTTGAACTTCGATCTTCCTGACTCCAGGCCCAGTGCTCTACCCACTGTGTCATTTAGTTGCTTAGCCAACTACACAGAAAACTACATATGGCATAAATGTTAAGTAAATAACTACAAAAATGGACAAAGTAACTAATAAAAATAGTTTAAGAGGGAAGGTGCTGACAGTTGGAGGAGAAAGTAATGAATTTGAGGGTGAGAAATTAAATAAAAAAAATTTTACTGTTGAAAGGACTCTTAGGTCATCTGGTCCAACTACTCACTTAGTGTAAAATTCTACATATTCCCCAACAGAGAACTAATTTGAATTTACTTAAATTCTACCAGGAAAAAGGCATTTATGATGTCTTGGGGCTGCCCATTCCAATGATGGGCAGATTTCCAAAGGGGTCCATTGTACAAAAGAGGTTAAGAACCCCTGCCTTAGATGTGTCCAAATCTTTATTATCTTGATTGACCTTCTCTGGGTACACTTCATTTTGTTATGACCCTTTTAAGAAGTGGTACCTAGAACCAGACACCTCAGCTGTAGTCTGACCACTGCATTTATATCAATCTATATCTATAGTCACATCTATATCTATGTCTTATCCATCACTATTTCTGTATTTCTCTATCATCTATATCTATATAAAGACGTAGTATATATGCACATACATATCAATATACATATGACGTATACATGCAGTATACACATGATATATAAATACACATTCATGATATGCACATTGTATATAAACATGCACACATATGACATACACATGCTACACAACTGTACACATAGGTGCACATGTGTGGTAAAAATAAACATCTATGTACATATGTATATAGATATACACACATATACATATGTATATAGATATACATACATATATGTATACATATACATATGCAAAATATACAAATATTTTGACCAGACCTTTGATTTCATTGGTATATTGTAACTCCGTTGGTTCCTACTCTGCAGTTTCCAGTGAGAGAGTTGCCTGGGGCACTGAAAGGTACATAATTTGCTGAGGATGTGTGTGAGGCAAGGCTGGAAGCCAGTTCTTTGTAACCCCAGGGCAAGTTTTCTCTCCATCATACTTACTGCTTCTTTATACTTTCATTAATATACCCTAACTTGTCCTGCTTTGTAGAGAAGGAAAATAATCTTTTTTTATGGGCACCCTGGCCATAGAGGATTTAAACTCCCTTTTGAGTGTTTTGACGTTAATATTAATTAGTGCTGTTCTGCTCAAATATTGAGCTGGTTTAGGAGTAGCAGCCTTCATTAGGAATCTCACCAAGTCTTCCTTTCTTGTCCCTCTAGCAAGCGGGTGGGATGGCTTTCTACGGGTCACCCTTCCCAAGGTGTAGGGGTGATTCATTGTACTCTGGTCAGATTCATCAGCAGAAGTCAAATTATGGCACCCTGTGGGATTGATTACTCTTCCAAGTCCTGAGATCTTGGCTTTAGAAGAAGAGAACTGAATGTTCTATAGCAGGAAGCGAGGTGGTAGAGTGGCCAGGGTCTCTTTTTACAAACTTGTCCTCTCATCTTTTTTCAGGCATGTTCCAGATCCCTGACCTAACCTGACCGTAAATAACCCTTCCCATCAGCAAGGTCTTCCCCACTGCTAATTTGTATTCCTCTTGCTGTAATTTACGAACACTTTTAGCTTATTTCCTATTGCTCTGTCCTCATTAGGGATGGAGAACAGCTGGTCAACAGTCTCTGTGCAATAACACATTGTACACTAGCTATTAAGTCACCCTTTCAATTTTCCTTCTTCAAGCTAAATAATAGAACATGACTTATTTTTATACATGCCTTGGCTAAATTAATGTACATAAGATGCTCTAAGCTCTATAGAAGAAGGGTCCTATATATAAATATGAAATCTTACTGTGAGAATCATGGAAAAGAAGCCAGTGTTTTATTTTTAGCAATTTTTGAGATGTCATTTACTGAAAAATTTGAGGGTAGTTACTTTTAGGAGACTTATTTTAACAACAATAGTGACAGCTAGCATATTACACATAATTAATAGTAGTATATATCATACAGATTGTTCCAAAAGTCTTAGTGCCATTTTAATTTACTAAATAATTAAAAAACATACATTAGAGAATAGATTAACATGACACTAAGACTTTGGGGATATTCTATGTAATATGTAGTATTATTAATATTTATAATTATAGTATAATAACTCCTTCAGCTTTTCATATTTTACATTTTAACTTATATGATAATAGCGACTCTGTGAGGTAGATGCTATTATTACTTTGCAGATGAGGAAATAGAGGTTGAGAAAGATTAAATGACTTGCCCTGGGACAGTCAAACAACTAGGAAGAGTCAGGCAGGATTTGAACTCGTGTCTTCCTGACTTTCAAGTCTAGTATTCTACTACACCACCTTAAAAAAATGCTCTTGCTCCCTCATATCTGTATGAGATTTCAAGTGACTGATTATGTAATCTATTTTCAATTTCTCCGAGGGCACTGCTGAACTAGAATTGGTGGGTTAAATGGGTTGGGAGTGGTAGAAAACAAAGCCTCTAACTCTAGCAGCTCTACTCCATCTTGGACAGCCCTGGCACACAGTTCCAGCATTAAACAAACAAACAAACAAATAAATAAATAAGTAAAATTATATCTAAATCTATCTTTCTGTCTATATACTTTTTTGACAGGTCACACATATATGTGTATACGTATGTATGTATATGTATATATATACATATGTGTGTATATATAATATACACACATATGTGTGTTTGTGTATATGTATATGTGTGTATATATATAAAATATATCTGTTTGCAGTACTGTACCCCATTTAGTCTTGCAACTTCAAGGAACATCTATATTGCCTCCTACTCTCTTTCAAGACACCCAGGCTTTTCTTTTCATACACATCACAGCCTCATTTCCCCAGTCACACAAGGAATGTTACCTCAGATATACCAAATCAGAAACATGTGCGTCAGGGCTAATGGTATTGCCGCTCTCTATAAGGTCAGTTCCAAAGACTCAGCATAAAGACTCAGCTAATTTAAAATGAAATAGAAGCATCTGTTGTAAAGAATGTGATATGTGTGTGTGTGTGTCACACACACACACACACACACATATATAAACTCTCATTTAAAGTTGTATAGTATTTCTCTTATTAATTTTAATAGCTTGATTCCAAGGAAAGTATTTATTGAATAAGTCAAAGAAAGCCAAGTTTTTCAAGTGCTCTGTGGTCAGACGAAAGCAGATAGATAATGCATGACATCATGGAGACAATATGGATCTTTTCTTCTTAAGAAAGTACCCGCCCAAATGATCTTTTTTTTTTTTTTTTTTGGCAATAATGACCACTCATACATTCAACCCAAAAGAAATAACTTGTGGGGTGTTGGATTTCAAATGCTGAGACTGAGGAAGATACCAAACTCACTTCTTACAAAACGATGAGCCTGCCTATTCTGAGGTCAAGTGAATTCTTTCCTACTACACCTTTTAATTGCACGTTGGGTTGGGATGGGATAGGATGGAATGGGATGGGATCCTAGCACATTATTTAGACAGTTCATCAAACCAGATTGTATGCTCCCTGGGAGACCTCTGTCAGAACTGATGGGGACTGACATTTGCTTGGCTTTCAATTAAGCTCTGTCTCTCTTTTTTTTTTTTTACCACTTTCTATGTATTCCTCTTCTCTAAGTTCCCATTAATGCAGCTGATCAACAGCCATTCTAAACCTAGATAATTATTATTTCAAAATGTTTAGAGTAAGATGGTGGGAATATTTTGATTTCACTATTATGAGTTGATCTTGATAGCATTGATTTTACACCCCCCCCCCCAAATATTCTCAGAGAAGCTACCAAATTTAGTATGAACTAACTAACTATTCTCAGAGACACAGGGTATGTTCTACCTCATCTCAATTGTACATTATATATGCCAATGATGCTTTCATGCCTCTGTCTTACTCCCATGCCATCTGTTCTAGATTATAAATTCTTAGAGAGCAAGAGTGGAATTATCTTCAAGAAGCAGACTGGGGAATTTTACATGATGGCGTCTTTGGGAGGATGGCAGGCTATTCTCGCTTCCTCCTCATGCCTCTTCAGGACCCCAATTTAATCTAACAACTCAGTGGGGCAAGTATATTTTTGAACATGTACTACATGCCTTGT
Organism: Vombatus ursinus; assembly: GCF_900497805.2. NCBI lineage: Eukaryota > Metazoa > Chordata > Mammalia > Diprotodontia > Vombatidae > Vombatus > Vombatus ursinus. The sequence continues at coordinate 12,274,327 of NW_020954599.1, forward strand.
TGAAATACAGGATGAAACTATTAAAGCTGAAGACTGCACTAAGATGTATTTGCTTTCTGGGGGTAGTTCTATCTGTTGACGCTGTTTTATCTTCTCCCGTAGAAAGTGTAACTCAGTAAAAGGCTCATTCTAAAGCATGAAATACAGTCTCCAGTGGACAGGAGATGGCAGTGTGTTCCCTTCTAGGACACAGGCCAAAGACAGCTGGTTACAGTGTGCCCCTGGAATCATGATGGGTGAATAAACAATTCCCTGGGAAATGCAGAGAGATTGATTTCTTAATGGGTTACTTATATTATTTATTTCTTAGTATATAGTATATATATTTATACATTATTTATATATTAATTATTAATTAAGGGCTGTATCTTATTGATTATAATTAATGATTATAATTATTTATTAATTTATTAACAGAATATGCTAAATGGTATCCCAGTGGCACGACAGATTTAACAGGAGTCTAATTTATACATGTGGCTAAGTTGCTTCATTGTTTTACAATAAGATTGGTACCAAACCATACCATTTCCAAATATTTAGATTGAAGAAAAGCTTAGGGAGATAGCCACTTGTCCCCTCAGCTATCCCTGACTTGTGAATGAGGAATAGACATTGTAATACTCACCTTAATCTCTGGCTCGTATGGGGCAAGTGCAGGTATTTCTGAACATATACTTTGGCTTATTGTCTCGTTAGAGGATCATAGGTTTAGAGCTGAAAGGGACATAAGGAGTTAGCTGATCTAACAGCCCCTTTTTACAAATGAGGAAAGTAAGTCCCAGAGACATTAAATCATTTGTCACTTAGGTAAATGGCAGAGTCAGAATCTGAACCCCCCAAATCCTATGACTCTGAATTCAAAGCTGCTTCTCTTTCCTTAAAGTCACAGTTACCAACTCCCTACAAATTCCTAGCCAACAACTTGGACTCATCCCAAGAGACACAACTGAAGAATTTTAACCAACTCTACTTAAATAAAAGTTTTGTTGATGCTTTAAAAAAAAAACCCAACAAACATGTTATTTCCAAATACACAATCCCCTCTAACTGAATCCTTTTTTTTAATAAAGGGAAACAGTTCAGCAAAATGAATGGACACAATGATCATACTTGGCAGTATATGCAACATTCTCAATCCATAGACTACGCCCCTCCCTACCCCCCCACCTCTGTAGTAAGAAAAGGGAAGTGTGTTTTGTATGCTCTCTGAGATCAATACAGGTCATTGTTTTTAGTGAATCTGGCCACCTTTCAGTGTTATTTTCATTGTTATTATTGTAATCATTGTGTACATTATTTTTCTGGTTTTGTTTTCTTCCCTCTTTGTAAGTTCATATAAGTCTTGGTGTATTTCTCTGGATTCCCCATATTGGTCATTTCTTAAGGCACAATAATATTCCAGTACATTAGTATGTGCTAATGTGTTTAAACATTCTCCAATGACTAGATACCCAGAGTGAGTTTTTTTTTGCTGCCCCATTAAATGCCACTACAAATATGTAGATATATATATGATCTCTCTTTCTGCTTCTGGCCTCCTTAGGCATATTCTGATGAGTGGTATTTTTGGAAACAACATAGGCCTGAGTCAATTTTCTTTAGAAAAATGACATCTGTCATTATGGAAATGAATATTTAAAATGTTTTTCTCAAATATTTTGTATTTACAAATCCATCAAAACATTAGTATTAATGAATTTAAATGAAGACCTATACTTAACTAGTTTTTTTTTAAATCTCCTGCTCCTCTCCCTCTCTGCCTTAATAGTTCTCTGTACAAAGTGAAATGAGCAGAACTAGGAGAGCAATTTATACAATGACAACAATGAAGATAAACAACTTTGAAAGACTTAGGAACTCTGATCCATACAATGGAACCAACCGCAGCTCCAGAGGACTCATGATAAAACATGCTCCTCTCCATGTATCTACCTCCAGATAGAGAGGTGATGGATTCAGAATGGAGATATCATTCTATCTATGCCTGTAGATATAAAAAAAATCTATCTATCTATCTATCTATCTATCTATCTATCTATCTATCTATCTATCTATCTATCTATCTA
>NW_020954599.1:12276405-12309959 GCF_900497805.2 Vombatus ursinus
ATCTATCTATCTATCTATCTATCTATCTATCTATCTATCTATCTATCTATCTATCCTTCTGTCTGTCTATCCATCTGAGTGTCTGTCTATCTATCTATCTATCTATCTATCTATCTATCTATCTATCTATCATCTATCTATCTATCATCTATCTATCTCTATCTATCTATCTATATTTGGACATAGCTATTGGGAAATTTGTTTTTCTTGCTTTCTCAATGGTGTGAGGGAGGGGAAGATGAGAGGGTGAGATTTAGGACTAAAAATAAAATAAATCGAAGTTTAAAAACTAGTGCTTTGAATACACTGGATGCTTTATATTGCTTGTTAACTAACTTGCCCAGTAATTAACTCAGTAAAAAGATAGAGGTCAAATCTACTGGCCTCACATAATTTTTGGTGTATGAGATGTTCCTGGCTTCTCTGTATGCATTTTAATACAGATGGTATCATAATAATATAGATATAGTAGCTGACAAGAACATAGCACATATTTGTGAGATGGTGCTGATGAAAGGTGTCAGGATCTTGACTAAGTCCCATGTCTTGGAGGTTTATGAACTTGAGGTTTGGTGGACACCGTATGACGAAGTGGAATAAATGCTGGAATTTTAGTCAGAGGACCCGAGTTGAAATCTTGTCTATGTAATACTGACTTTGTGACCTTGGATAGGTCATCTTGAGTTTTGGTTTCCTCATTTTTAAAATGAAGGGGTTTGATCTAGAATCTAGATCTCTGTAGGAGGGAAGTATGTTTTATTATCTGTCCTCTGGAATCAAGATAGATGCATATAATGAATGAAAAGTGAGTGACTAAAGCATTTATTAAACCCTCACTGTGTACAATAGCACTGGGAATTCAAATAGAAAAGGATGACATCCTCTGCCCTCATGAAGCTTACATTCTAATGAGAGAGACAAGGCATAGAGAAGATTTCAGTTTCTGGTGAGACAAAAAAGTCCCATGGTTCTTAGGGTGCAGTGGTAAAACAGTTCATGTCATTTCCACTGGAAAGATCAGTTTCTGATATTGAGCCATTGGATAGTGCTTAAAACTTTGGGAAAGATCTTTTTTTTTCTGGGTCTCTAGGTCCTACAGGAGCAGTTGCCAGGCTACATCTTCACAGAGGTTACTTTCCACGATAATGGCAGGGGCACTGAGCTGGAAGCATTGCTATTCCCAAGACTTGGGTTTGGCTACATTTCACTGTTGTTTTCATTGATGTTATTGTAGTCACTACCTATATTGGTTCCAGATCAGGGGGGTCTTAACCTGGGGTTCATGGTCCCTTGAAGGTCTGTAGTTAGAATTTAGTGGGTCTATGAACTTGTTGGGGAAAAATATGCCTTCATTTTCACTAACCTTTTTTTCTTCCTTTGTAATCCTTTCCATTTTATTTTATGCATTTAAAATGTTATAGGCTTCACCAGACAGCCAAAGGGACCCCCTAAAAGGTTAAGAACTCCTGGTTTAGATAATCTTTAAGGTACCTTATAGCTTTAAATCTATCATCCTATGAGTACAACCCAAGGTTACTTAGCTAGCACCAAGAACCTCATTTCCTACTCTGAGATCAGTCCCCTACAGAAATGAAGAACAGTTGAAAAGTTGTGAAGAGTGGCCATGTCTAATATTTTCTTGCTGCGAATTTTGTTTTTGTTTCTCTCCTTTGTTATTCCTACTGGGATCAAAGTAGAAGAAGAACCAGATGAAGGCATGTGCCAAGACTTATCCACCTTTGTATCTCATCCATTAGCTAGCACACTGTACCTCTAATAGCTACTTAATGAATACTGAAAAAATGATCAAAGTATGCTTATAGTGCATTCAAATGAGTAGAAGTCACCACCAGAGGGTGTTGTAGGTTGCCTAACCAAAGTTTTCTCTTTCTGGTTTTTTCAGCAATGTCTGTAGAATAGAAATTTTCAAATGAACCACAATTCAGTATCTTTCTATGAAAAAAGAAATGGTTATTTTAAAGAAATAATCATTTTTTCAGTCCTTTGATAGATTTTGATCCTGATTCCTCCTTCTCCCCTCAATATTTTCCCCAAATTCTCAATACTCTTTTCCTCTCAAAATTACTTTGTATTTCTTTGGATATACTTGGATTCACTTACTTGTACACTTGTTCTATACATCCCCAGTAGAATGTAAGTTCCTTGAAGGGAGGGATGCTCTCAATATTAACTACTCACCATGGGAAAAAATCTCATAGGTTTTGCATCATGATTTGCATTACTGAAGGAAATACCCATATCAATGAAAATCAATAAATCAATAAGTAATTATTAAGCACCTATTATGCTTGTTATCCTATCATCCCTGTTCACAAAAAGTTTACATTCTAATGGGGTAGACGAGTGCCTATAAAATATGTATGTGTGTGTGTGTATATGTGTATATATATATATATATATATATATATATATATATATATAGGGAGAGAGAGCATAGAGGTCAAATGAATAAAAACAAATCTATCTGAAGTAGTTAATATTAATACAAAGTAGTTTGAGTGGGAGGGCACTGGCAGCTGGAGGGCATCAGGGAAGATTTCATGAGCTGAGTCTTCAGGAGAGGGACTCTTAGAGGGAGGGAGTAAATTCCAAGCATTACGCAGCTACTATTTGTCAGACACTGTGCTAGTTATTGGGGATATAAAGCTAATAATGAGAGCATCCCTGCCTTCAAGGAACTTACATTCTACTGGGGATGTTTAGAACATGTGCAAAAGTAAATGAATCCACGTACATCCAAAGAAATGAGAAGTAATTTTGAGAGGAACAGAGTACTGATAATTATGGAGGTGGGAGGGAGGGATCAGAATAAAAAATCCATCATTTTTAAAATAGCCATTTTTTTGATAGAAAGATAATGAATTATGGTTTACTTTAAATTTCAATTGCATAGACCCTGCTGAAAAAAGCCAAAAGAGAAACACAGATAATGCTAATACATGGTTTTCTAAGTCCATATGCAGCTTATGTATGGTGTAGTGGTCTCTCTTTCTGTCTAAGTTTGACTGCAACTATTGGCCAAGTACATTAACAGGTGAAGTAACTTCCCAGAGTTATACAGCAAAAGATATGTCAGAAGTAGGACTTGAACTCAGGGCTTCCTAGTCTTAAGGCTGGCTTTATGTCTATTGTCTTCTACTGTCTCTCCCCCAATGTGCTGAGGGACTGTGCTTTGGATGTTGCTATATTGAGTGAGGCCAGAGAGAGCTTACATTATTCACTCATCATCTTTCTTGATTTCCCTCCATGCCAGGCCCACCCTGTTTTCTGGTCATCGATCTCTCAGGAGATCCCCTTTAAGCTGCTTCTTTTTGTACTTGGCTTTTGCCCATCATTCAACCTATATAACTATGGGAGCAAAATTTTACACAAAGCCCTTCACCTAATGTCCTTTGAATCTGTTTTTCTCAAAAAGAAACACTCTCCATCTTATTACCAGCTCTTGTCAGACTTAATCCAGGTCTGCTTAACTCATTTTTGCCCTTTCCCCTCATATTGGGAGTTCTTAAGCTTTTCATGTACCTCTAGTAGATTTCTTCTCTGTTCCTTTTACTTTCTACCAAGTACTTTCCTTATTTGTATTGATTCTTCTCCTGCCTTATTGGAATGGAAGATGTTGAAGCATAGCAGGGTGGAATGGAAAAGAGATTAAGATTTGAAGTCTAAGCTCCTGGGTTCAAATCTCAGCTCTGCAACTTACTACCTGTGAGATCTTGGGGCACATCACTCAACCTCTTTGGGCCTCAATTTCCTCTTCTGCAAAATAAGTGGGTTGGATTAAATGTCTTCTAAGACTAGATGCTTTCCAGCTTTAAATTTATGATCCTTCATCATTGTATCCACAGGGACTGTAACAGAGCCTTAGCTGAAGGTGCTGATATCACGTTTGCTGAATTCAACTGTGCTTAAATGAAATTTCAGAGCAAATCCAAGATTCTGATCTTGGCTAACCAATGGGCATGGCCACATTCTTCACCAAATCTTTAGCAGCATTATTCACAAGTGATGAAGGTGACTACATTGCCATTGCCTTTCATTTCCCGTGCCTGATGTCTATTGGATGTTATTGTTGTTTGTCCTTTGTGCTCGGAGAGGACCAAAATGACATCATGATACTGGGGTCAATGTACAGTGTTCGTTGGATGTAACTATTCAGACAACACCTGTAGATCTGGCTGCTTCTAGTGCCCAGATATTTGGGTTCCCTCTGGGTTTTATTCTACTTGTCCTTTTGTGCGTAGTTTGTCCTTCATTCTCGAAGAGGACCGTGACATCAAGGGGATGATGACATGACTTGCAATTGACTTTGATTTGAGTGAGGGAGGGCTGTGCAAAGTCAGCAGCCTCACTTTCTCCTCCAGAGCCATCTGGGTCCAGTGGCCAGATGGAGAAGGCCCAGGATGGCTCTTTTAAGCTAAGGTCTTTCTGGGTTCTCACTTAGAGTGAGGCAACACCCATTTAGTGAATAGGCCTCTTTAAGAAGTGAGTCAAGAGATGGCCCCTACTTGTCCTTTTAATTGTCAGGGCAAAGTTTAGATTTTCAGCATAAGTTTTTTAGAATTTTGAAAAGGGTTTGAAAAATCAAAATGATGCCATTTATTTTTCTTCTTCATCTAATTATGCTTGAGTTGCATGGTTTACTGGTACAATGCTGATTATTTTACCATATCCTACATAAAAAGAGTGTTTATGGTATACTGTAAAAATTCCTAAATCAACTAAGACAGCAGGCATGTGGTGAAGTAAAAATAGATCACCTCAAACATGCCAGCCTCCATTAATGCTAAGTTTTACAACACAGTTTGTTGGGCTATGTGGGCAAATATGGCTTTTCCCTATGTGTGATCATTGGAAATTATAATTAGTTTTTCTATTTTACAAAGGTTATTGTTTTATACATATGTATGTGTTTGTGTATACATATATAAATATGAGCATATATTCATGTATACACATTTATATACACATACACACATGCATATGTGTATATATTTTAGATTGCCTAGTTCAGTATTTTGATCAAATATGCAAGGGAAATTTTTTTTAACGCCACAGCCCAATATATCTTCAAAATTCCTTTAGAATGACATATAAAAATGTCAAGAATTGTTTTCTTTGTATGATAACAATACAGAATACCTTCAAAAATTCCTATTTTGGTGTTTCAGATCCATTCTTCTTAAAAGTTTCAGAATACTCTTTATAGTTCTTTGGATCATCTCACTTTCTTTTCTGGATAAACAGTGGTTCTTTTTTCTTATAGATCTCTTAAAACTTGAAAACATGACTGAACCAAATTGCCTTTGGACCACAGTGGCTAATTAAGTGTTCTGTACTATCTGTCTTAGAATGCACCTGACTTGGAGAAGGTCATGGAACATGCTTTTATGTGGGTGTGTTGAGTAGCTTACCTCAAAGAGAATCTTTGAGTGTGAAAGGGTAATGTACCTAAAATAAAACTGAATTTTAAAGAAATACTTTCCCCCCCCTGCACTATTTTACATAAAAACAAATAGCAACAATTACTAAGCTTACACTATGTTAATCTTTCCTCAAAAGGCTAAAGATCTAGATACAAATGAATACCTCAGCTTCTCTAAAGAGATAATTGGATCTCCTTACATTGGAAAGATCATGCTTTTTAAAAATTACTTTTTGTGAGGGGAGGTGTTTCTTTTTTTGCAGAGGCAGTTGGTGGCACGGTGGATAGAGAACTAAGCTTGCAGTCAGGAAGACCTGAGTTAAAATGTGACATTTGCTAGGTATGTGACCCTGGGCATGTTACTTAATCTCTGTTTTTCTCAGTTTCTTCAAATGTAAAATGGAAATAATAATAGCATCTATCTCACCAAATTATTGTGAGTATCAAATGGGGAAGATTTGTTTTTTTTTTTTTAAGTATGAACATTTACCACAGTGCCTGGTGCATAGTAGGCATTTTAAAAATGCTTACTGCCCTTCTTCCTAACCATTTTTTCCCTTCTTCAAAGGTTTCTGTTTGACTGAAACAGATTAATTTTCACCCTGGTATAGGGGTGTTTTCTTTACCTGTGTACATGTGCATAGACATTTCTTCCTAATTATTTCACTTATTCCCTGCACCACCAATTTATTTTAACAAGCGAGATGAAATCTGGTTGATTAAAAAAAAAAGCTTAGAATAAATTGTCTCCTACAAAAGAGCTAAACATTGACTTGGGATAACATGCTGAGTCAAGGTTAAATTGATGCAGGTATAAAGTGAACACTCCTCCAGTGTCTAGCATTTTTTTTTGTAAAGTGAAGAAACATTTAAAAAAGGGAAAATGTCGCTAATTGTCTTAAAACACTTTATGTCAGCTTTTGTCCTAAAAAGAAAGAAAAGACAAGTGAAAATTCAAAACTAATCATGAAAAATGTTTGTAAAATATATTCTTACATATATCAAATAATATCAATTAAATAAATTATTTTTGTATCAAATCCCTTACTGATATGCCTTCTCCACAAATTGTCTCAATACCAACTCAGGGAGATTTGGAATATCAAAGTCTCATACACAAGAACCCACAATTCACAAAAATTGATAGGACATTGTATATGAAGGGCAGTACGAGATGATGATGGAAACAATTCAGTTCCACTGGAAACCTGGTGAAATTGGGTACCCCATTGGGACCCTCTCCCCAACCAGTAAGATCTGACAGATTTTATAGAGTTGTTAGCTAGGATCAGCAGGACCAAGGCTGAAGGGAGTGTGGAGCTTGGATCTGTGGAATGGTGCTGATTCCTACTAGCAGGTATGGGAGAGAGGGTGAAGGAAGACTCCTGGGGTTGGAGGCCAGTTGATAGTTAAAACTCCCCACCAGTGGAAAAAGGACTTTGGGCTGTTATTGCTGGTTGTATTCAAGGATTTCTGAGTCTCCTGGGGCTTCTTTGCTAGCAGGATGAAGAGGCTGTATTTCTTATATAAGTGAAAAATAGTTAAACAAAAATGACTGACAAAAGGACCGTATCTGACCACACTAAGGCACATTCCTTACCCCCAGTTTCTCTCCTGAGAGGAGGAAAGCAGGCTTCATTATTCCTTCTCCAGAACCAGGACTAGACATCAATCCCAATCTGAGCTCAGCAGCTTTTTAACGCCACTTTCATTTACATTATTATTCTCACACCTGGTGATGAAACTTGGGCCATAGCAACCCATGCAGCAAAGTTCTTTTTGGAAACTCTCCATAGTTGTCATTAACTATTATTCCTTTCCTTTGTTCCCTGAGTAATATATTTGCCTCTAATGTCATTAAGTTATCTTATAGTACAATATATGGAGGTAGCAAAGGGTATGGTGGATACAGCCCTTGGCCTTAGAATCAGGAAGACTTGAGCTCAAATTCTACCTCAGACAGTGGGCAAGATGGGGAGATAACTTAACTTCCTGGTGCCTCTGTTTCCTAATCTGTAAAACATCACCTCCCTCACAAGGTTGTTTTATCAAATGAGATAATATGAAAATCATGTAAATTAAATGAAAGAATATGTAAATCAAATCTGAAAATGCTATAAAGTTAGCAATTATTTATTAATTAATTGGTTAATTATAATGCAATGGTAAGAGCCATATATCTATACAATACATATTTTTACACTATATATATGTGTGTGTATATATATATATATATATACACATATGTATATACAGGTGTTAAAATATAACTACACAATATATTTACACGCACCCCCACCCACACTCATACACACATATATGATTGAAAACTGAGTTGGATCCTAAGTGTGACTGTAGATAAATACATTAAATGCTCTTTAATTTACAAATATAGCTCTAGCCCCATCCAGGTCTGCCCAAGCAGGAGGGGCAGAAAGACTAGAAGAGCCACAGCCACCATCCACTCCCTTCCACATATGTACCCTCCCTTACCATGCCTTCCTCTATCCTCCTCTCTCCCTAATAACTCAGATGAGATGGGAGTCACCAACTGTATTATTTCCAGTGAGATGGAAGACCATCAGGTCTAAACCCAAGTACTTTACCACTGCCCAGATCTACAATACCGTCATTTGATCTAGTGATGTAATCTAGGGACTCCTGAGCCTTGCCATCTGCTCTATGTCTATACCTTTAGGACTTTAGACCCTTCTATCCACCTGTAGCTAAACTTCTGTGGTGTGTGTTTGTGTGTGTGTGTGTGTGTGTGTGCGTGTGCGTGTGTGTGTGTGCGTGTGCACACACGCACCTTTTAACCTGTAAGTCCCTTTTAACCTGTGAGCTCCTTGACAGTAGAAATTATTTTTTTCTCTTTGTATCATTAACATTTAGTACAATACCTGATACCTAGTAAGTGCTTCATAAATGCTTTTTCACTGACTTACTGATTTGTCGATTCATTAATTTGTTCATTCATTCATTTAATGTAATAGGATCTAACTCTGCCTCTCCATCCCCATACAAATGTGTTCAACTTCTTCTTTCAATGCCAACTAATGAGAGTTGGTGTACCAGGACACTAATGATTGTCTGACTTGTCTCTGTTAAAACTAAATCTCTTCCTTGTGAAGTGATATATCAGGAAAAACAAAAAAAAAAAAAAACAACCCAAAACTTTCCCCCATCTTCTCACACACAGTACTCCAGGAGGGAATGTGGGCTGCCAAAACAGAGTAGACTGAAGCATGCCATTCAGATAGGATAGCTTTAATGGTAATCATTACTCAAGGAGCAGAAAAACCAACTTAGTTCACTAAGCTCTTTATGCACTGAGTTCTCTGGAATAGCTATGAAGCTTTTTATTTAGTCTGCCACTCAGGACTGTCAAAGATTTGCTGGTAAATGAAAGCAATCAACTTTGGCTGCCCAAACTTTATTGACAATGGAAGGAAGCATGCAATAACCCAAAGAACACTTAAAGTAGACTATCAAGAATTTATTTTAAAAATAATTTTATATTGATGTTTTAAAAATCACTTACATTTCGCAATGTTCCTCCTCTGTCTACTGCCAGAGAGCCATCTGCTATAATAAAGAACAAAAAACAAAAGTCAGAAAAAAAGTTCAGCAAAACCAACCAACAGATCAAAAAGTCTGATGTTATATGCATGAAGTCTTCTATGCCAGTGGACCCATCTCTACAAAGGAGATGGAGGTGGCATCTTTTTATATTCTTTCTTTGGGGACATGCCTGCTCCTCTCCCTCTTCCTTAAGTGTCTTATGAGTTTATGCACTGGAAGAAAAGAACTCAGCTATGAGACATCATGGAGAAGCAAGCTACTTTCCTATGAAACTCTGTAGGGATATGCTAATCAATCAATCCACTAGCATTTATTAAGTGCTTACTTTGCGCTAGGCAATCTTCTAGATGCTGGACATACAAAGATAAATTTGAAACATTGCCTGTTCCAATAGTGTAAGGGTGATCAGCTGTGAAAGGCTTAGCTATTCTGATCAATATAATAATGCAAGACAATTTCAAAAGATTTCATGATGAAAAGTGCTATCCACATCCAGAGACAGAACTGATGAACTCTGTGTAGATTAAAGCATACTTTTTACACTCTCTTTATTTTTCTATTTTTTCATAGTATTTTTTTGCAACATGGCTAATATGGCAATATGTTTTGCATGTCTTCACATGTATAATCGATGTCATATTGCTTGATTTCTGAAGAGGTAGGAGAGGGGTGGCCAAGAGGGAGAGAATTCGGAGCTCAAAATTTTAAAAAAAGAATGCTAAACTTTTTTTACATGCAATTGGGAAATATTTATAAATAAAAGCATATTTATGTACATTGCCTGTTTTCAAGAGGCTTACATTCTTAACTGAGGAGGTATACTTAGGCTGAAATTTAGAAGGAAGTAATTCAGTGGCCATTTCTTGTGAATGATAAAATAATAAGAGAATTTGCATTAATATAGCATGATGGTAGAGAATAAGGACTTCAGTCTTGAGGTTAAATGAGAAGCCCCAGGGAAGCTCAAATTCCCTTCCCTTTCCCTCAAGTAAGGCCTGAAGTCATGACTAAAAGTCATCAATCAGCCACCAATTCCCCAGGCTTTACCTACCATGAATCAGCACTTTTTGCAAGGTGCAAAATTCTCTTTCAGAAAGCACTTCCTATTATCATGCCTTTCAGGGGAAGTCTGGAGCTTACAACTGGCTAGTCCTTGGGTCTCCTAAGAGAAATTATTTTAATTGTAATATTAGTGCATTGAAATATTTTGTTGTTTCATTCTGCTAGAAGATAAGATCCTGCTTGCCTCTGTCCCCAGCAAGGCCTGGGCCAGATTACCTGTTTAAGGGCCCCCTTCCACTTGTCCCCAGTGGGCCTGTCCTAACTGTCCTACTTATTTCAAGTAATCCCCATGAATAAAACTGTTTTTCTTTTAACTAAATTTGTTTCACTTTGTCCTGATTGTCTCTGGGCTTTTTTGTACCATACCTTGGGATTCTGTATAAAGACATGGATCCATTTAGTATTTTTTAAGAGATAATTTAGCAATCAATAAGTAAGCATTTATTAAGTGCTTATTTTTCTTTCTTTTTTTTTTAAGTGAGGCAGTCGGGGTTAAGTGACTTGCCCAAGGTCACACAGCTAGTACATGTCAAGTTTTTGGTCTGAGGCTGGATTTGAACTCAGGTCCTCCTGACTTCAGGGCCGGTGCTCTATTCACTGCGCCACCTAGCTGCCCCCAAGTGCTTATTATTTATGTCAGGCACTGGGGTTACAAAGACAGAAATGAATTAGGCCCTGTCCTCCAGGAGCTTCTGCCAATGGAAGACTCAGATGAATAATACTGTCCGGCCTATGTCATTTCTGAGCATCGGTGTGGGTTGGAAGAAATAGGGAAAGGTCATGTAGTTTATCTCACTACCTTAAGGGACAGTTCAGTCATTTTCAGTCATATCTGACTCTTCTGTAGTTTTCATGTCAAAGATACTGGAATGGTTTGCCATTTCCTTCTCCAGCTCATTTTACAGATGAGGAAACTGAGGCAAATAGGGGTGAGTGACTTGCCTAGGGTCACACAGCTAGTTAGTGTCTGAGGCCAGATTTGAACTCAGGAAAATGAGTCTTCTGACTTCAGGTCAGACATTCTATGCACCATGTCCCCTGGGGACAACCACACTTTAACCATCTCTGATAAGAAAGCCTCTAGCTTGTTTTCTTTTTTCTTTTTTTTTAACCTCCAGAGAAGAGCATTCCACCACCTCCCTTAAGATTTCATGCAATGTTGAGGAATTTTTACTTTATGATGTCTTCCTTTGGTCCAAGCTAAGTCCTCAGTGCTTCATGTCATTGAAGCCCATTTCCTCTGGCTTTGTCCTCACTGGACATGGAGCACAGTTGGTCACCATTCCTTCAAAAAATAACCCTTCCTATGCATTTCCTTTTGGAGACTGTGCTACAAACCCAGACTAGCAGCATCCCGGATGAAGGGGCTCTTGGTTTATTATTGTCCATCGGAGGCTGCATAGCTCTCACCTGGATTTGAGATCTTGGGTGCACAAAGCTTCGGTCGACAGAGTTTTCTGTTGGCCAGCTTAGAAAACCTGGAGAAGAAGCTTAGCCTAGCAAGGTTGAAGACGCTTTTTGGCCCTGCAAATGAGTTGCTACTAGGAGCCCCCTGACTGAAGAACTAAGAGCTGATTGTATGATGTCTGTCTCGATGGCTCACCCAAACCATGGGCAGCAGAGGATCAGCTGGTCTCAGTTAGCAGACAAAAAGCTTTGCCTCTAGCTGGCTTGCTGCCTGGCACACGTTTGTGCAGTAACCAAAGCCAGATTCCTGGGCTCAGACTCTCTTTCTAGACAGCGTGACTGGGCTGTCCTGCAAAGACAAAGAGGTAAGACAGAAAGTTCCTTTTGAAAGATAAGCACAGAATTAACTTACAAAGAAACACTTTCCATTACCTTGCCTAGCTAGAGAAAAGTAGAGCTTCCAACTCGGCAATAACAGTAATTGGGTCTCCCAAGAGAAAATGTTTTAATCGTCATATATTATGTTGAGATATTTTGTTTAACTTTGTAAGGAGATAAGATCAGAATGGCCTTGGTTAGCCATTTTATAAAGGATCTGCCCTTAGGAAGACATTTTTAATGACCATATCCAATTCACATCCATAGATTAAAAAAAAAACTTTTTAAAAAATCTGACATGTATAACATACCCTCTACTAACATGAAGTTCTGATGGTGTGACGTGAAGGTTCTGGGTTCCTGAAAGCTGTGCCAGCAGAGCATAAGTCCTACTAGATGAAAAGGCTGGAAGAATGTGCCCAGTGGCAGATTATTTTTTGTCCAAGGACCACCCTAGTCAAATTTGGAGAAACTTATCATGAGGTTGATCCAGGATGACGAATTTTTCAGTCACTGGAGCTCTCAAAAAGTAAGTGGTAGAAGGGTTTTTGAACTGCATTGATAGAGACTTTACCTAAACCAATTAAATTATGTCTGTCACTTTCTTTGTATCCCCATGACTTAGCACAGTGCCTGGCACATAGTAGGCACTTTAATATTTATTGACTAATTGACAAGAGGCCTTTCTTACTTTCTCCTGATGTCATGAGGTTACCTTTAGAAACACTCAGGCTGTCTTCCTGCCATCCTCCATTTTTGTCACATAACCTTCCTATCTTCTCTTCCTATCATATATTCGATATTGTTTACTCTTCGAAGTTCTTCATTGGTTAAATGTTGCAGTCTGGCCATGCCCATCACCTTTCCACTGACCCGATGCTACTCATTTTCAGGTTTTTAGAGAAGACTGCATTGCATATCTTGCTGTAATGCAACCACACCAGTTGAATATTGGTATAGAAACAGGCTTTTGTTTCCATGGGAAATCTGGAGTTATTAAGGAGCTTTGCAATTTTCCTGAAGGCAATTCAACCTCTTTTCCTTCTGCTGTTCAGCTCTTGAATAAACTCATTGACTGTCTATACTATCCATTCGAGATACGTTTACTGAAAGACAAACTCTATAGGTTTTCTATCTAGATGTAGCTTGTAATTTTGGCTCTAGACATTCTTCCTTCACTTGCTCTTTCCTGTATGGATGCTCAGGCCAAATTTTTCATTATTTATGGATCTTTTTTGGGAATAGTTTTAGGAATTGTCACAGGAGTTTATATTTTGAAGGTACTTTATGCTTTGCAAGTGGTTTCCTTATAATAAATCCTAAAAGGAAGCTAGGACAAGAATTACTATGGCCATTTTTACAGATGAGGAAACTAAGACAAAGAGAAGTTAAGTGGCTTGTCACTTGCTCCTACATGGTAGAACCAGTAACTGAACTCAGGTCCAGGTCCAGAGTCATGAATACCTGAGTTCACATTTGGCCTCAGAGTGACTCTGAGCAAGTCACTTAAGCTTTTTTTTGGTTCAGTTTGCTCAACTGTGAAATAGGTATCATATGATGTTGTGAGAATCAAATGAGATAGTATCTCTCCTCTCTCCCCTGCCATTACAGAGGGAAAGAGGTTTGTAACTCCCCTGATGGAAGAGCATAATAATACCAGCTATGCCTGAGGCAAAAGGTGGTAAATAAGCTCATGGAATCCAGTGGATCAGCCTGTCTCATGCTGTGAGAAGCCTGCCCACCAGCCTAAGAACTTGCATGGTCCCACCCACCTGGCAGAGATGCCGAGCTATGCAATGAGCAAAACTGACCGAACCACCTGTCCAGATGAGAACTTGTGCTTTGTGAAGAGTTGTCCTAACCTAAAAGCAGAGTGACTTATTCACTACCTACCCCAATGCCTAGTCCTATAGTGAACTTCGGGAAGACTGGAGAAAGAAATGATATCAAGTCCCTGAATGACATCTGGTGAGTTGCCCTGGCCACGTGGATTTCTTATATGTATGCTTTGCTACTTTCTTACTTTAAACTAGTGCCCTCTCTCCTCTTACAGATATGTGTATTTGTGCTTTGGGGTGGAATGCTTTATAAATACTGCTCTTGTTATACCATTTGAATAAATGTCTTTTCTAAGAGCTAATTGAGTTTATTGGCTGATTACTAACAGAAAACAAACCCAGGGGCTTATGAGCTACAATGTTAGTAGTCATCCACAGGGTTACCCTTAAAACCTAAGGCAATTCTCATTATTCTGGGGAACGCAAGCTGCCAATGTGAGTACTAGTTTGGATAGTGAACCCGGAAGGATTACTACACTTAAGAATGTACTGTCCTGAATTTTCCTTTCACAAGTAGGTTTGATTAATAACATTTTGAATTATGATCTTGAATAATCAAAAGAGTTTAATATTTTGATATTTCTCTATGCAGACCTTCTGGTCCTTAGCAAAAATGCTAATTCTACATTTTTTATCTGTGAGGTTATGATTGATACAAAAATACTATGTCTAAAACATTCTTGTATATAAATTATCTTCTGTTTCTTGGATTGGATATCGATTTTTAAGCATATTCCCTAATAAATCAACAACCAGGCTAAACTCTTCATGTGCAAGGACCTCAGTATTTCTAGTACAATTTCTGGGGAACACGGTCTTTGTCTCAAAACTTATGCCTTATCTTGAGGGTATGTGGCTTATTTCCAACACAGTCATCCCTTCCGCTAGCTTGGTTCCATGTTATTATAGCATATATCCTGCCTATGCTTATTCCCATCTGGTCTTCTGGGAAGCAGGGCAATGTAGCACTGAATGATGATAACTATGAGATGTGATGCTCTCCACTCCATTCCATTCTTTTTCACAATAGCAACGTTCTTTAGTATCACATTAGTCCAAGTACTTTGGGAGAAAGAGAACAATTTTGTCCTTTATCCAGTTGTACACATGCTCTGTCAAAGAGGATTCAAAATATATTTTGTCAAAACATATTTTAAACCCTAAGTGGAGTTTGCCAACCTTGAGCATAAAGAGGTTTTTCATTTTTGGTGCCATGTTGCTTTTATGGTCTGGGTTTGCTTCTGCTGTAGTGGGCTCATTGCTCACACTGACAAGTATTCCTTGTGTCCCATCTTCCTCTCTTCTTGTCTCCATTTCACATCCTCAACTCCCGCTGCTGTTTTGACTCAATTTTGCAAACTCACAGACTTTTTAAAAGTCAAATCTTCCAAAACTCTAAAACATCTCAAGAAAACCATAACTAACATGAAACATGTAGGTAAAATTTTCCACCCCACCGTATACAAATAGGTCATGCTATAAAGGCTAACACTGAGCCTGGATTAGCCTCTTTTCCCTAAGCTTAGTGAATTTGGGAATGGTTCATCTCTTCTTTCCATTCAGCATTTTAAAATTTATACATCACTTTTTCCTTCTTTGTAGCTTTCTAGCCAAACCTACATTTTCCCTTCTCATTTAGACATGGATTTACAAAGCTGGATGGTACCAGCTTTGCGGGAACATTTTTAGTAGGATAGTCACCTACCAGATTTCAAAGTGGTGGGGTGGGGGAGTTAGGTTAGGAAGCACTTTGAATGTCAAACTGAGCATTTTACATTTAATTCTGGAGTCAGTAGAGATGCACTGGAGTTGAATAAATAGGGAAGGGGCATGGTCAAACCTTCTTTGTTTTTATTTTTATTTTTATTGTTAATAGTAATTTTTATTTATATTTTTTCAAAATTTACTTCCGCAAGATTTTGAGTTCCAAATTTTTACCCCATCTCACCCCTCCCCCCACACCAGGATGGCATGCATTCTAAATACCCCTTCCCCTAGTCTGCCTTCCCTTCTATCTCTCCCCCCCTTCTCTTACCCCCTTCCCCTTCAATTTTCCTATAGGGCAGGATGGATTTCTGTACCCCATTTCCTGTATTTCTTATTTCCCAGTTGTATGTGAAAACATTTTTTTAAAATATGTGTTTTCAAAACTTTGGGCTCCAAATTTTCTCCCTTCCTCCCTCCCCACCCACCCTCATTGATAAGGCAAGCAACTAAATATAGGTTATATGTGTGCAGTTATGCAAAACACTTCCATAGTAGACAAGCTGTGAAAAACTAACTCTATTTCCCTTAATCCTATCCTGCCCACCCATTTATTCTATTCTTTCTTTTGACCCTGTCCCTCCTCAGAAGTATTTACTTCTGATTACTCCCTTTCCCAATCTGCCCTCCTCCCTATCATTCCCCTACTCTCTTGTCCCCTTTGCCCCCTATTTTCCTGTAGGGTAAGACAGATTTCCACACCCAATTGAGTGTGTATGTTATTCCCTCCTTAAATCAAATCCTATGAGAATAAGATTCATTCATTTCCTCTCACCTTCCCCCGTTTCCCCTCCACTGTAAGAGCCTTTTCTTTTCTGTTTTTTTTTGTGGGATAGTTTACCCCATTCTACCTCTCCATTTCTCCTTCTCCTAGTATATTCCTCTCTCATCCCTTAATTTTATTCTCCAGATATGTCCCCTTCATTGTCAACTCACTCTGTGCCCTCTATCTGTCTATATCTATATACATGTACATATAATTTTTTCCCCTCCAACTACCCTAATACTGACAAAGGTCTCATGAGTTACAAATATCATCTTTCCATGCAGGAATGTAAACAATTCAACCTTAATAAGTCTCTTATGATTTTCTCTTTCCTGTTTACCTCTTCATATTCCACTCAAGTCTTGTATTTGAAAATCAAATTTTCTATTCAACTCTGGTCTTTTCATCAAGAATGCTTAAAAGTCCTCTATTTCATTGAATGACCATTTTTTCCCCTGCAGGATTATACTCAGTTTTGCTGGGTAGGTGATTCTTGGTTGTAATCCTATCTCCTTTGCTCTCCAGAATATTATATTCCATGCCCTGCAGTCCCTCAATGTAGAAGCAGCTAAATCTTGTGTTATCCTGATTGTGTTTCCACAATATTTGAATTGTTTCTTTCTGGCTGCTTGTAATATTTTCTTCTTGACCTGGGAACTCTGGAATTTGGCTACAATATTCCTAGGAGTTTTCCTTAGGAGATCTCTTTCAGGAGGAGATGGGGGCATTCTTTCAATTTCTATGTTGCCCTCTGGTTTTAAAATATCAGGACAGTTTTCCTTGATAATTTCTTGAAAGATGATGTCTACACTCTTTTTTTTGATCATGGCTTTTAGATGGTCCAATAATTTTTAAATTCCTCTCCTGGATCTATTTTCCAGGTCAGTTGTTTTTCCAATGAGATATTTCACATTGTTTTCTAATTTTTCATTCTTTTGGATTTGTTTTACAGTGTCTTGATTTCTCATAAAGTCACTAGCTTCCAATTGCTCTATTCTAATTTTTAAGGAAGTATTTTCTTCAGTAATCTTTTGAACTTTCTTTTCCATTTGGCCAATTTTGCTTTTTAGGGCATTCTTCTCATTGGCTTTTTGGACCTCTTTTGCCATTTGGGTTAGGCTATTTTTTAAGGTGTTATTTTCTTCAGTATTTTTTTGGGTCTCCTTTAGCAAGCTGTTGACTTGTTTTTCATGATTTTCTTGCATCACTCTCAGTTTTTCCTTTACTTCTCTTACTTGATTCTCAAAATCCCTTTTGAGTTCTTCCAAGGCCTGGGATTGATTCATATTTTTCTTGGAGGCTTTGGATGTAGGAGCTCTGGCTTTGTTGTCTTCTTCTGGTTGTATGTTTTGATCTTCTTTGTCACCAAAGTAAGATAATGTAGTCTGACTCTTTTTGTGCTGCTTGCTCATGATCTCGGCCAATTACTTGAGTTTTAAACTCTTTGTTAAGGTAGGAGTCTGTTTCCAGTGTGAAAAATGTACTGTCCCAAGCTTCAGGGGTTTTGTGCAGCTGTGTTCAGAGATACTTCTAGAGACCTGTAAATTTTCAGTTCTTCCAAGGTGGTATGATAAGGGGCCAGGTGTTTCCTCTCCACCACCACAACAAGCTCCTAGCTGTGTGAACCTGGGCAAGTCACTTAATCCCAACTGCCTAAAAAACAAAAACAAAAACAAAAACAAAAAGGGGCAGCTAGGTGGCACAGTGGATAGAGCACCGGCCCTGAAGTCAGGAGGACCTGAGTTCAAATCCAGCCTCAGACCAAACACTTGACACGTACTAGCTGTATGACCTTGGGCAAGTCACTTAACCCCAATTGCCTTACCAAAAAAAAAAAAAAGACAAGCTCCACCACACCAGTGCTCCTCCTCGCCCCAGGACTGCCCCCCCCAGAACTGTGACCCACATCCAAGCACTGGTAAAGCAAGAGATTCCTGCCTTAGCACTGGCAAAGAGATCCCTGCAATCCCCTTCTGATCAGCCACTTGATTCCTCCTCAGTTTGTGGACTGGAAGCTCAGGAAAAAGCCATGGCCCCTGGCCACACTGGAGACTTGTGGCTGAGACCTAGGTCCTCTCTCTCACTGCAGTCACAGACTTTTCCTACTGACCTTCTAAGTTGTCTTGGCATTCAGGGGTTGAGAAGTCTGGAAACCGCCACAACTGCCCACAATTCAGTCCTCTGAGGCCTGCTCCAGGGTCACTGCGGCCTGCGTGCCCATGCTGAACTGTGCTCCTCTCTCCGCCCAGTGCTGATCAACCATCCAGGCTGTCTTTGGCTGGAAATTTGTTTCACTCTGTTTTTTTTGTGGGTTCTGCTGCTTTAGAATTTGTTTAGAGTCATTTTTTTTAGGTATTTGGAGGGCTTTGGGAGAGAGCTCAAGACAGTCGCTGCTTTCCCTCTGCCATCTTGGCTCTGCCCCCCAAACCTTCTTTAGGAAGATCACTTTGGCAGCTGAGTGGATGATGGACTTGAGTGCGGAGACTTGAGGCAGGGAGAACAACTGGAAGGCTATTGCAATAGTCCAGGTGTGAAGCAATGAGCCCTGCCCCCCACTTGGTTACAATGTCAGAGGAAAGAAAGAAGCACATACAAGAGATGTCACAAAGGGAGAAACAACAAGATTTGACAGTTGATTGGATATGGAGAGAGAGCGAGAGAGAGAAAGAGAGAGAGAGAGAGAGAGAGAGACGGAGACAGAGACAGAGAAACAGAGAGAGACAGAAGAGAGAGAAAGAGACACAGACAGAGAGACAGAGAGAGAAGAAAGAGAGAGAGAGAAAGAGAGAAAAGAGAGAGAGAGAAAAAGAGAGAGAGAGAGAGAGAGAGAGAGAGAGAGAGAAGAGTTCAAGATGATACCTAGGTTGTAAACCAGGGTGATAGGGAGGATAGTGGTAGCTCTGGCATTAATAAGGGAAGAAAGGAGGTTTAGGGGAAGATAATGAGTTCTATTTTAACATGTTGAATTAAAGATATCTACTGGACATCCAGTTTGAGGTATTTGAAAGGCAGTTAGAGTTGTGTGATTGGAGGTCAGCAGAGAAAGTGGAGTAGGATCATGAACTCAGCATCAATTTGATAAATGAATCCAAGTAGCTGATAATATCACCAAGTGAAATAATATATAGGGAGAAGAGAAGGGGGCCAAAGACATAGATCTGGTTGGCATCCATTTTTCTTGTGGTGACCTGGATGAAGAAAGATCCAGCAAAAGAGACTGAGGACTGGTTAGACAGGTAGGAGATGAATCAGGAGAGACACCTGGAGAGAAAAAAGTATCAAGGAGAACAAGGTTATTGATAGTGTCACTGGCTACAGAGAGGTCAAGAAGGATGATGATCAAGAAAAGGCTATTAGATGTGGCATTTAAATGAGTAATTTTGGAAAGAGCAGTTTTGGTTGATGAGACTGGAAGATAGATTGTAAAGAGTTAAGGAGTGAAAGGTAAGGAAGTGGAAGCATCTATTATAGATGGCCTTTTCAAGGAGTTTAACCACAGAAGGGGAGAGATGTGGGATGGTAGTTATGAAGGATGAATGGTTTAAAGGAAGGTTTTTTGAGGATAGCAAAGACAAGGACATGTTTCTAAGTGGTAGGGAAGCAACTAATAGATTGAAGATAAGTGAGAGAGTGAGGATGATAGAGGGGTAATCTCTTCAAGAAGATGGGATGGAATGGAATTGCTTGAGCACATAGAGGGGATTGCCTTGCTCATTATGTTGTTGTTGTTGTTGTTTGTCCCTTGTTCTTTGAAGAGGACCATGACATCAGGGAGGTGATGCTGTGATGTGCAAGTGAATTGAATTTAAGTGAGGGAGGGCTGTGCAAAGTCACCAGCCTCACTTTCTCCTCCAGAGTCATCTGGGTCCAGTGGTGAGATATAGATCAGGATGACTGGAGATGGCCCACACTCATTACATGAGACTGAGATGAAGGAGATGATAATGGGAGAAGGCATATGTGATTTGAGGAGAGGAAAAGAGGAGAAGAGGGAGCTCTTGACAGATAGCCTCAGTCAAATATGAGGCAAGGTTTTTAGCTGAGAGAATAGAGGGTGGGAGAGCCATGGGAGGCTTGAGGAGAGGTAAAAAGCTTGGGAAAAGATGCTGTGATGAGTCAATTAAGGAGGTGTAAAAGGATTGTCTTAACAGCAGTGAGGGCCCAGTAGAGATTTCACAACATAAATTTATAGTGGCTTCTAGTCAGTACAGTTTCATGCTTGTCTTCAGTTTCATTTATACTATATTACTATGTATAACAAATGTATTTATTAAATTATATCCTTCTTGTATTTTGTTGTTATAGTATAACATTACCTATATAAGTTATATATTTATAAATATATGTCTATATGTATTTAAGTTGGAAATGTGATTTGGTCAGTATGGAGAACGGTTAGTGAAGCATGTCTTTCTACCAAATCAGAACTACATTGTTCTGCAATACATCATCCTGGTGAGTGGCCTAGAACACTGAGAGTCTAAGTGACTTGCTATGGTCACATAGTAGTAGTCAGGGACAGAACTTGAACCCAGGTCTTCTGGCTCTGAGGCTGACTCTCTATTGATTATGGATGCTAACTCTTCTGGTTAATTTTGATGTTATGTGATTCTTAGTAAATTGAGCAAATCTCTCCCTCTACAAATCTCCTTCTCTACTTCCTTCAGTGGAAGGATAAAGTTCAAACATCGAAGAACTGATTGTGACAATAAAGTGATCTTTAGTGACCTGGATAAGCCTAATATCTCATTTCCTTGGGTCATATGCACATATGGTTAAAAATTGGGGAAAAGGACAACTTCACATCACCTCCTTACAGAGTTTGGAAGCATTGCTTTGAAAGATGCCTGCATAAATTTCAAGTGTATCAACTATATGAGAAGACAGCTATCCTTTCCATTCTTGTTGTCTTGTCAACAGAAGTCAAAATCAACTTTCTAGGAAACCACCACAGGAAATCTGTTTCTTTTGGAAAAATAAATCAAAATAACTTGAGTAACTACTTTAGTGATATATATTTTTGGATAGGTTTTGCAGAGTTTGAAAAAAGGATATTTCCAAAATTCCCACCCTGGGGCCCCACTTCCTTGATTGGTGAAAGCCTCACATAACCCAGTATATCAGGCCTGGACAGTTCCATGCATTCCTGCTTCCTTTTATGTCCCAGTCATCTCTTTTTTTTCAGATGACCTTCCATAGTAAAGTCCTTACCTGATATTCCTTTTCTTTTCTTTCTATTTTTTTATATCTCTCCCTTCCCCCCCACCCCAAGACGGCATGCATTCTGAATACCCCTTCCCCTGATCTGCCCTCCCTTCTATCTCCCCCCCCTTCTCTTATCCCCTTCCCATTCTATTTTCCTGTATGGCAGGATAGATTTCTATACCCCATTGTCTGTATATCTTATTTCCCAGTTGCATGTGAAAACAATTTTTAACATTAGTTTTTAAAACTTTGGATTCCAAATTCTCTCCCTTCCTCACTTCCCACTCACCCTCATTGAGAAGGCAAGCAACTTGAAACAGATTATCCATGTGTAGTCATGTAAAACAGTTCCATAAAATAGCCATGTTGTGAAAAACTAATTATATTTCCCTTCAACCTATCCCACCTCCCACTTATTCTATTCTCTCCTTTGACCCTGTCCATCCTCAAAAGTGTTTGCTTCTGATTACCTCCCTTCCTAAACTGTCCTCCCTTCTATCATCCCCCCCCCCCCACTTATCCCCTTCCTTCCTATTTTCCTGTAGGGTAAGATAGATTTCCATACCCAATTGAATGTGTATGTTATGTTATTCCCTCCTTAAGTCAAATCTGATAAGAGTAAGACTCATTCATCCCCTCTCACCTCCCCTATCTTCCCCTCCATGGTAAAAGCTTTTTCTTGCCTCTTTTATGTGAGATAATTTACCCCATTCTACCTCTCCCTTTCTCCTTCTCCCTGTACAATCCTCACTCACCCCTTAATTTTATTTTAAAGATATCATCCCTTCATATTCAACTCACCCTGTGCCCTCTGTCTATACATACATACATACATACATATATATATATATATATATATATATATACACATGCCCTCCTACTACCCTAATACTGAGAAAGGTCTCATGTATTACAAATATCATCTTTCCATGTAGTAATGTAAACAGTTCAACCTTAATAAGTCCCTTATGATTTCTCTTTCTTGTTTACCTTTTCATGTTCCACTCGAGTCTTGTATTTGAAAGTCAAATTTTCTATACAGCTCTGGTCTTTTCATCAAGAATGCTTAAAAGTCCTCTATTTCACTGAATATCCATTTTTTCCCCTGAAGGATTATACTCAGTTTTGCTGGGTAGGTGATTCTTGGTTGTAATCCTATCTCCTCTGACATCTGAAATAATATATTCCAAGTCCTCTGGTTCCTTAATGTAGAAGCTGCTAAATCTTGTATTATCCTGATTGTGTTTCCATAATACTTGAATTGTTTCTTTCTTGCTGCTTGCAATATTTTCTCCTTGATCTGGGAATTCTGGAATTTGACTATAATATTCCTAGGAGTTTTCTTTAATAATTTTTTGAAAAATAATGTCTAGGCTCTTTTTTTGATCATGGCTTTCAGGTAGACCAATAATTTTTAAGTTATCTCTCCTGGATCTATTTTCCAGGTCAGTTGTTTTTCCAATGACATTCACATTGTCTTCTATTTTTTCATTCTTTTGGTTTTGTTTTACGATGTCTTGATTTCTCATAAAGTCATTAGTTCCATTTGCTCCAGTCTAATTTTTAAGGAAGTATTTTCTTCAGTGAGCTTTTGGACTTCCTTTTCTATTTGGCCAATTCTGCTTCTTCAGGCATTCTTCTCGTCGGCTTTTTGGACCTCTTTTGCCATTTGGATTAGTCTATTTTTTTAAGGTGGTATTTTTTTCAGTATTTTTTTTTTTTTTTGGGGATCTCCCTTAGCAAGTTGTTGACTTGTTTTTCATGATTTTTTTGCATCTTTCTCATTTCTCTTCCAAGTTTTTCCTGTGCTTCTCTAACTTGCTTCTCAAAATCCCTTTTGAGCTCTTCCATAGCCTTGGACCAATTTATATTTTTCTTGGAGGCTTTGGATGTAGGAGCTTTGACTTTGTTATCTTCTTGTGGTTGTATGTTTTGATTTTTGTCACCAAAGTAAGATTCCATGTTCTGAGATTTTTGTGCTGTTTGCTCATGTTCCGAGCCAATTACTTGACTATTAAACTCTTTGTTAAGGTAAGGGTCTGCTTCCAGTGTGGAGAATGTATTCTCACAAGATACAGGGATTTTGTGCAGCTGTTTTCAGAGATACTTCTAGGGACCTGTAAATTTTCAGTTCTTCCAAGGTGGTATGATCAAGGGCAAGGTGTTTACTCCTTTCCCAGCCTGTGCCCTGGTCTATGAGTAACCACAAGCACTCTTTCCTGCCTTGGAACTGCCACCACAAGCTCCACCACATCAGCGCTCCTCCTCACCCCAGAACTGCCACTCAGAACTGTGACCCAGATCCAAACACAGACAAAACAAGAGAATCCTGCCCCAGCACCAGCAAAGAGATCCCTGCAATCCCCTTCTGATCAGCCATTTGATCCCCATTCTATCTGTGGGCCGAGAGCTCCAGAAGCAGCTGCCACCCTAGGGCTACTCGGGGAACTAGGGCTGGGACCAAACTTCTCTCATTATGGTCCAACAGACTTTTCCTACTGACTTTCTAAGTTGTCTTTGGTGTTTGTGGGTTGAGAAGTCTGGAAACTGCCACAGCTTCCCTTGATTCAACCCCCTGAGGACTGCTCCAGGTTCACTTAGGCCTGATCTTTGCCTGTGTGGCCCATGCTGACCTGCACTCCTCTCCCGGCCTGGCTCAATAGACCTTTCCAATCAACCATCCAGGTTGTCTTGGGCTAGAAATTTGTTTCACTCTGTCTTTTTGTGGGTTCTGCTGCTTTAGAATTTGTTTAGAGCCATTTTTAAAAGGTATTTGGAGGGGTTTGGGGGAGAGCTTAAGCAAATCACTGCTTTCACTCCGCCATCTTGGCTCCACCTCCCTTACCTGACATTCCTGTTCCCAACCCCCTCCTATCCCTATTTTCCACTTTTGGAACTATTATCAAATCAATACTTCCATTGGCACCAGAAAGGGTATATTAATCTTTTCACCTATGCCACCAGATACTTCTGTAAGTTTTCACTACTGCCCTATAGAGTTGCCTCCCTTATTATAATGTAAGCTCCTGGATGGCAAGAGCTGTCTCAGCTCTTGTATTTGTATCTCTAGTTCTTAGCACAGTGCTTGACAGAGATTAACTGCTTAATAAATCCTTTATTACTCATTCATTCATTGGATTCCTCCTTGAAACTTAATGATGATTATTATTCATTAATCTCTTTAAGGGCCAGGCTCTCCTGGGACAGAACCAGCTGTGCCCTCATAAATAGGTCCAGAGCACTGAGAAATTGTTGTTGTTGTTTAATTGTATTTCAGTCATGTCCAACTCTTCATGACCCCACTTGGAGTTTTCTTGGCAAAGATACTGGAGTGGTTTGCCATTTTCTTCTCCAGCTCATTTTGCAGATGAGGAAACAGAAGCAAACAGGCTCAAATGACTTGCTCAGAGTCACACAGCTAGTAAGTGTCCGAGGCAGGACTTGAACTCAGGAAGATGAGTTTTCCTCACTTCAGGCCCAGCCCTCTATCCACTGCACCACCTAACTGCAACTGAGAAATTACAAAAGCTCAAACTTGTATCAGAGGACCATTTGATTTGGCAAAAAAACACACTTCCCCAAATGAGGAACGTTCAAGTTGAATCTCAGAAGATAATGCAAAATATTAGTAAGTGCTACATGAATGTTTCTAAAACTCTGTTTTCCCTCAAAGTTTCAAATATGCAATGACTGTGATTACTTTGCTTTGTAATAATAGTTTACTTTCTAAAAATAGTGGGTATCCCTATAGACATCTCTTTCTCTCTCTCTCTCTCTCTCTCTCTCTCTCTCCATATATGTGTACATATATATAATATACATACATATGTATGACTACATCTATATATCTATTATATAGGTTTACGAAGTGTTTAGATTTGTTATCTTTGAGAAATTGAGTCATTGTATTTCCCTTTCTCATTTAAGAATATTTTGAATAAAAAATAAAATATTTATTAATACGATTTTCTTTGCAAAATAACTACATTGTACCATCAACTGATAAAAGTAAAAGACAGACTTGAAATCTGAACTAGTTAAAAAAAAATTGATTCAAAAGAAAAGCGAGACCCAGGAACAAATGAATATGAAAATGAGTGTTCAATAAACACAGTAACAAAAATTGGTTTATCACTGTCAGGAGATCATGTGTAAGGTACAAAGTCAGGCAGTTTATTACTCACAGACTTATTCACATTGTGTATTTTCTGGTATATTCTAATCTAGTTAACTTTCTTCATTTCTGTTTGCTCTTTTCTTAGAAAAATGGATTTACTCACTAATCATTATTTGTGATGGTTTTTTGTGCCATTTGAGGATGGCATTTGGTTGGGAAGGAGTCAAGACTGCAGACATAAGTTTTGGGGACCCATTTTCCTTTAAAAATTTAGTGATCATGGAAGTTGCATGTTCCTAAAAAGTTAATTTTCTCTAAACCAGAAGTGTCAAACTCACAGTCCATGGGCTACATATGGCCCCCAACTCTTCTGAGTACAGTCCTAACCAGATTAAATGTAATTGGGATTTCTTATTGTGTATTTAAATTTTAGTATTTAGTTTAAAATAAGTTAATAATAATAATAATAATGATAATGATAAATATCTTTTGTTCCCTCAAAAATGTAACTGGGAAATATTTAACAAAAAATAAAATATTTAACAAAAATTATTATAGATTGATAATTACATTTGTAAATTACATTTAAGTCAATATGTAGCCTGCAGGCATCCTTACATACAGATTAGTAGCTCCGATTTCTATAAGAGTTTGATATGACTGCCCCACACTATTAATATTTGGAGGTGCAGATCAATATAATTCTAGTGTGGTACCTCTTCTCAGAGAAAACCAGCATGGCCAGTCTTATAGCCCTATCTCCTGATCCCCTACAGTTAGAAATCAAATTGTCCCTTGGAGAGGGGTGGTCAAGATCCCAGAGATATCATCTATTCATACCTCCCCACTAGCCATATTTTGGCAGCCCATGTGAATATAGCTGACATAGGCAATACTCACGTTTACTTATGAATCACATAGCCCCCATATTCTATGAGAATTTGAAAAGCATCAATATAACTGTCGTGGTTTCAGCAATAGTTTATTTTCCATTCTTTTCCTTAAGATTTGAAGATGGGAGTGAGGAATTGTTCCCCTTTGAGACTTAACCAAGCATTCAACCTTATTTCATTGACTTCAGAGATATTGCTAAGTACAGCAGGATTATCCCACTCTGAGAAACTGGTTTCTGAGAAATCATTATTAAGCAACAACATTCTCCTGTTTCTTGGTATGGCCGTAAGACACTCTTAAATCTCCTCAGGGGATAATACCCCAAGGGCTCAGGATTGACATACCCATGGGTTTACTACCCATCTTCCTTCTCATCATTCTCTCCTTCCTAGCTCCACCCCTTTCCCCCCATCACTTCATGAGGAGCTGAGGTTGCTTTGTGAGGGAAGGAATCAGTTCAAGTCAGGCAGAATGTAAGCAGCTGTGCTCTCCTTAGAAAGGAAAGGGTCAAGCTATGGGTTAAGGGACCTCTAAAACACCTGCCCACAATTCAGGTCTGGTCCCTTGAGTTCTCACGGCATTTCAATTCGAGAAACATGGTGGCTGAGATCATCCAGCTAATATCACACTCTTCCAGTGAAATGCCATTATTCATTCTCCTATCTGAGGGGTCTCTAGTCCTTGACCCACAGAATATTCAATCTGTCCCTCTGGATCTGAATTTTTTACATTTTACATCCAGTCCTAGGTCTGAAAATGCTCAAATGGGACTGTTGGTATACACCAGCGTAAGGCCAGGGAGCTGGGATATTGACCAGAATGCTTGTAGCTGGGAGTTAGGCCACAGAGCAGCTGACCCACAGATGAATCCTCGAGTTGATATACACAGAGGAAACAATTGTCGTTATGTAGGATGAAAGGGATTCTGAGGGAGAGAGTTCAAATCCCCCCCCCCCAACCCCATCCCAGGCACTTGGTAGCTGCATGATCCTCACCTATTTATTTAGCCTCTCTGTGCCTCAGTTGCCTCATTTGTAACAAAGGTGTTAGACTCCATTGACTTTAAAGTCCCTCCTTGCTCTAACTCTATGAGACTATGTTAAGTGTTTCAGATAAATAGACTCTCCAGGGAATGAAGAATAGAATGAGTTAAGTATCGTGATGACGAATCTCCCAGTCCTCCTTACAGATAATTACATTTTGACCACGAATCATGTACAAGTTCATCAGATCAACTCATTTCTCAGCTGTGTGTGTGCTTTAAGGCCTGGGCTATTTGGCAAATGGCCACGTGACGATCTGTCTGTGGTTCCAGGTCACTAGAGTATTTATGTTGCTATACTGTTTACAGCTCCCAATATCCTTCATTTTCTCAGAGGAGACATCATCCTCAACTTTTGCATGTCAGGGAGGATGGAGATATTGTAGACCAATTCTCTGAGTATTGTATCTCTGTTTCAGACTGCGATATTTCCAAGTTCTCCCTCGACAGGCAGCATGGAAAGTGGAAACTGTTCTGAACCTGAAGGTAAGCAGAAGACCTGGGTTTGAATCTGGCCTTTGTCACTTACTAACAATGTGGTGATGGTTAAATAGTTCACTTTTCTGAACCTCAGTTTTCTCACCTTTAAAATAGGAATAATAGGAAGAGTGGGACAGCTAGGTGGCACAGTGGATAGAGCGCTGGGCCTGGAGTCAGGAAGACTCATCTTTGTGAGTTCAAATCTGGACTCAGACACTCACTAGCTATGTGACCTTGGCCAAGTCACTTAAGCCTATTTGCCTCAATTTCCTCATCTGTAAAATGAGCTGGAGAAGGTAATGGCAAATCGCTCCAGTATATTTGCCAAGAAAAGCCCAAATGGGGTCAAGAAGAGTCAGGCACAACTGAAAAATGACTGAACAACAACAAAAATAGGAAGGGTGGTGTAGTAGACAAAGAACTGGTCTCAGAGTTAGGAAGTCCTGGGTTCAAGTCCTGCATGGTGGTACATACCAGCTATGTGTGACCATGGGCAAGTCACTTAACTTTTCAGTTTCCTGGGCAACTTTCTAAGACCGTCACGGGATGAATAGCTAACCTGCATTAGTGGAGGGGGTTTCTATACTGGGGGTTCCTTGAAGAGATAAAATTATAGCCTCAGAACTGTCCCCAGGGATGTTGTAATGGATAGAAAGGATTGTGTGAACCTTAATGCACTATATCCAACCCAGTAATCATTTTATTAAGCACTACTATGTCCCAGGCACTGTGCTAAGTACTGGGATACAATTAATAAAGAGGAAGACAGTCCCTGCCCTCAGGGAGCTTACCATCTAGTGAGAAGAGACAATACACAAAAGAAGGCAGGAGAGGGAGACTAGTTCCACGGAATTTAAACCAGGAAGAGAAGCAGGTATAGAGTAGAGTGAACCCAAAGTCCAAATTTCTGCCCTCGACAGGTATTTAGAAGAGTTTGGTACTTCACCCTCTGGCTCTTCAATCAGAGAGGAGACAAGCCTAGGGGAGGCAGTGTCAGTCAAGGCTTGAGTTAGCAGATGGTGATGAGATCAGAGGAGATGAGTTTAACCTGGAAGGGGCATCTTGTTGCATGGAGTTTAAGTCAGGGAGAGCAGCAGATGCTGTTAGTATTTGTATCAGCTAAAGTAATGCTTGTTATGGTCATTTCTTTGTTTGTTTTGTTATTTTTTTTTTTGGTGGCATTTGAGGTTAAGTGACTTGCCCAGAGTCACACAGCTAGTAAATGTTATGTGTCTGAGGCTGGATTTGAACTTAGGTCCTCCTGACTCCAGGGCTGGTGCTCTATCCATTGAGCCACCTAGCTACGCCTGTTATGGTCATTTTTCAACAAGGTCATTGAATATTAAGGTCAGTACAATGAACTCTGAATGCATGAGCAAAATTATCCTTTGGACAAATGATTATATTTTAAAGAACAAGGGCACAGAGTTTGATTTATTGGCGTTAAAATTGGTTTTATCGCTTCTCTGGGAGTATTTTAATATTTTGATTATATTTGGTTCATAGTTTCTGTAAATTAAATGGTACTAGAGCAATAAATTACTAAAAGAAACCCAGAAGTTCCAGGATATGTATTTTTAAAATCAGTGCTATTTTAGAGCCACTTTTTTTTTACAGGTATTTGAAGGGGTTTGGGGGAGAGCTCAAGCAAGTCACTGCTTTTACAATCAGTGCTATTTTAAAAGAAATTTTTTAATGAGTGCTATGTTTCTTAGCAGCTGGTAGCTAGGTGGATTAAGTGCTTCCTGGAGTCAGGAAGACCTGGGTTCAAATCTAATCTCAGACACTTTCTATCTGTGAGACCCTGGGAAAGTCACTTAACCTCTGCCTTAATCCACTGGAGAAGGAAATGGCAAACCACTCCAGTATCTTTGTCAAGAAAACCCCATGGACATTACTTGTGGTCTATGGTCCATAGGGTCACAAAGAGTAGAACACAACTGAACAACATGTTTCTTAACTGTCTTTTCCCTTTATTAAACTTTTCCTATTTTTTAAGTTAATTTCAAGAGTTCTTGTTATCAAATTCAGAGTTAGTCAAAGCTACATAACTTACTTTAAAAGTATTTAACAATGAAATAATAACAATTGCAGTCCAGAATTGTCCTTGGCTTTGCATCTGCTTGCCTTCTTATGAGCCTATACATTTACAAAAAATTTCTAGAAAAAGGGATTACACAAAGCTATCTATAGTCATATCTAAATCACTGTTGATTATGGAAATGCAAATTAAAACAACTCTGAGGTACTGTCTTATATCTATCAGGTTGGCTAATATGACAAAAAAAGGAAAATGATAAATGTTGAAGAAGATGTGGGAAAATCGGAACATTAACACATTGTTGGTGGAGTTGTGAACTGATCCAACCATTCTGGAGAACAATTTGGAATTACACCCACAGGGCAATCAAACTGTGCATTCCTTTTGATCCAACAATACCAGTTCAAATCCAGTCTCAGATATTAATTAGCTATATGACCTACTAGGTCTGTATCCCAAAGAGATCAAAGGACCCACATGTACAAAAATATTTATAGCAGCTCTTTTTGTAATAGCAGAGAACTGGAAATTGAGGGGATTCCCGCCAATTGAGGAATGGCTAAATAAGTTGTGGTATATGAATATAATGGAATACTATTGTGTTATAAGAAACGAGAAGCAGACAAATTTCAGAAAAAACCTGGAAAGACTTACGTGAACTGATGCAGAGTGAAATGAGCAGAAC
Organism: Vombatus ursinus; assembly: GCF_900497805.2. NCBI lineage: Eukaryota > Metazoa > Chordata > Mammalia > Diprotodontia > Vombatidae > Vombatus > Vombatus ursinus. The sequence continues at coordinate 12,307,110 of NW_020954599.1, forward strand.
CAGGAGAACATTGTACATAGTAACAGTAACACTGTGCAATGATCAACTATGATTAACTTAGTTCTCCTCAGCAATATAATGATCCAAGACAATTCCAAAAGACTCATGCATCCAGAGAATGAGTGCAGATGGAAGCAGACTTTTCACTTTTTTATGTTTTTTTTTCATTGTGTTCTGTTTCTTCTTTCACAATATAACTAATGTGGAATATGTTTTACATGATTGCACATATATAATCTATATCAGATTGCGTGCCAAACTGGGGAGAGGAGAAGAAAGGGAGCAAAAAAGAAAAATTTGGAACTCAAAATCTTTCAAAATGACATTGTTGAAAATCGTCTTTACATGTAATTGGAAAAAATAAAATACTATTAAATAAAAAATGAAAAAAGAAAAAGAGATTACATAGTTATTCTTGGAAAACAATTCCAACAGGACAATTTTCCTCATATCTAACAGGAATCTCTTATGCACCATTTTACACTATGTCTTAGCCCTGGATCCACCACTTACTAGTTAGCTGTGTGACCAAGGATAAACTACTCTGCTTCCTTATGGAGTCTCATTTTCCTCCCCTGTAGAATGGGGGGAGGGTGGGACTGATGATCTCTGAATGCTCTAAGCTACCTTCCATTTTTAACTCTCTACGAATGGAAAGGAATCATTTTGCAGTCGTGCATAGAGTGCTAGCTTTGGAGTTAGGACAACATGGGTTTAAATAATTTCTTTGACATTTGTTTATTGGGTAACCACGAAACTTCTCAAAGCCTCGGTTTCCTCATCTGTCTAGGGACAACTAGTTGGTACAGTGGACAGAATGCTGGGTCTGGAATCAGGAGGATCTGAATTCAAATCTGGCCTCAGACACTAGCTGTGTGACCCTGTTACTTAACCTCTGTTTGCCTCAGTTTCTTCATCTGTAATGGGGATAATAATAGCACCTACATTCTAGGGTTGTTGTGAGGATCAAATAAGATAATTGTAAAATGTTTAGCACTATGGGAAGCACTATATAAATGTTTGTTGTTGTTATTATTATCATTAATAGTAGTAGTGATGATAGTAGTAGTAGTAGTAATAGTAGTAGTAGTAATAGTAGTAGTAGTAGTAGTAGTAGTAGTAGTAGTAGTGGTGGTGGTGGTGGTAGTGGTAGTGGTAGTGGTAGTAGTAGTAGCAGCAGCAGTAGTAGTAAAATGGGGATAGTATTGCCTGTTGTACTTACCTCACATAGTTGTGATGAAGTTACATGAGACACTTTATATATTGCAGTGAGATACTTTATATATTCCAACGAGATACTTTATGTCAAGTGCTTTGCAATCTTTAGGGCACAATAGGAATGTTACTTAGAAATTCTATGTCCTTTTCTATCCTCATTTCATAGGGTTCCTTGATAATAAGTCCTTCATATAGATCACTGTTAAACAAATCCTTATCATTTTCTAGGCTTTTTAACCCAATTAAAAAAATCTTGATTCATAAATATTTTCTAATTCATCTTTATAACTCTTCTCAGCTAACTCCAAATTGTTAGTCTTTCCTTAGCTTTGGAGTCAAATACTTGGCATGATGCTCTAGTAAAGGTTTGAAAAAGGGGGCAGCTAGGTGACACAATGGATGGAGTGCTATGCTTGGAGTTGGGAAGACCTGAGTTCAAATCCAGTCTCAGATACTGATTAGCTATGTGACCCTAGGCAAGTCACTTAACCTCTGTCTGCCTCAGTTTACTAATTTTTAAAATGGGGATAATAATAACACCTTACTCCTAGGGTTGTCGTGAGGATAAAATGAGATAACATGTAAATTGCTTTGCAAACTGTACTTATAAATGTTAATAATAATAATAATAGCTAACCATAGAGCTATTATTTGCTTTAGGTATTTTATTACTATTATTATTTACTAGAATTCTACTGGGGCCTCCCTGCATACTGATTGTTAAATTCTAGCACTCCAGAATTCATTCACTGTCAGCTCTTCCCTGTTCCCACTGCTAGGTATTTTGCTCACAGGCTTTCTCAGTCTTTTGCCCTCCCCACTTAAACTGTTCATCTGTCCTTATAGAATTTCTGTATAGTGTTGTGAAAAGATCATTGGTTGAGGAATGAGAAAAATCCAATTTTTGGTCCTTTCTCTGACTACTTACTATGTGACCTTGGAATGTAGTGCATGGAGTTCAGATGAGAAGCGAAAGAGGGAGAGAGAGAGAGAGAGAGAGAGAGAGAGAGAGAGAGAGAGAGAGAGCTTTTAAACAAAACTTTATTGATGTTCACAAGGGGAGGAAAAGAACAGTCCCCAGTGGTTCCAGCTCCATGCCCTCCATGGGCAGCACACAAGAAGAGGAGGAGGTATTCATGATCCTTTGAACAATCCAGATCCTCCTGGGTCAAAAGTAAATAGAAATGTAATCAAAGAGTAAGCATGACACCAATAGGAAATTGCCCTGTTATCTATAGGACCAGGGAAATGAAGATATTTTCTAAATTGCCTAATAAGGATTGAGAAATGAGGGGCAGAGACATGGGGAACTTAACTCTAATGAGTCCATTCCAACATCAGGCTGGGGAGGGTGATGGTGGTAATAATGTATTAGCTTTGGTATACATGCATCCTAGGGGCTGTATGAAGTCTACTAAACCTGGTATACAGGCATCCTGGGGGACTGGGGCCATATGAAGTCTATTAGTCTTGGCACACATGCATCCAGGGGCACTGGGGCAGTATGAAGTCTATTAGCCTTGGCACACATGCATCCTGGGGGACTAGGGCCATACCAGTAAAACCGGTTTTCACTGTCTCATCACATGAACCTCTCTCTCTCTCTCTCTCTCTCTCTCTCTCTCTCTCTCT
>NW_020954599.1:12310059-12338689 GCF_900497805.2 Vombatus ursinus
TCTCTCTCTCTCTCTCTCTCTCTCTCTCTCTCTCTCCCCCTCTCCCCCCCCCACCTTCCTCCCTCTTTCTTATCTCATTTTTGTTCTCGGAACAATGCTGCAAGGTAGGTGCTATTATAATTATCATTTTACAGTTGAGGAAACTGAGGCAAAAAGGTTAAATGACTTGTCTAAGTGTCTCAGGCTGGATGTGAATGCAGATCTTCCTGACTCCAGGTTCAGGACTCTATCCATTGCACCACCTAAGTGCCTACATATTCATGTAGTCCTTGTGGAAAATCCATTTTTTTTTTCCATTTTGAGTCTCTAATTGAAGTTATTAGAGAATTCATAGCTCTTTCTAAGTTGGATTTTTGGACATTTCTGGATCTATGATCATTCTTAATAGTGCCCTGCATGTTTTTTTTTCTTCTAGCTCATCCTTCTAGGATCCTGAAGTGGAGTTTTGTGCCAGGGTCAGTCCCTATCTTCACCTAGGCTGTTGAGTGGGGTGGTAAACTCTGTCTGGTCTCTACCTGGGTTCCTGTATTGACCTCTACCTCTGAGGATTAGGCCCCCCTGGATCTTTGAGGTACAGTGTTGGATTCTCATGGATTTTTCTATTGCCTACTAGCTTCTGGTGAACATTTTTTACATTTCTGGAGAGGAAGAAGTCACTCGCTATAATTGGTCATTACATTTCATGATTATTATGCATGCTGGTATGATTTTTAGGTTGTGCTGGGGAAGGTCTGTGAGAGCTGAGTTGCCTGTCTCCATTCAGGCAGCCAGGTTGGCTGGTAGTCCCCTCGTTTATTTCCTAATCTCTCAAACAATAAGATTGCATTTACTATTCTCTGAATTCCCTCCTAGCTCTTAGATTCTATGAATCTATGATTTCCTTTCTCTCAATTTGCCAAAGTTACTAAATGCTGATTTTGTTTTCAAGATATGTCCACTTTTCTTGCTCTCATAAGTTTGGTTTCACCTGGAAACAGTGATTGTACCTTTTTATTTTGCCGTCCTAATCTCTTGCATAATGATTAACCAGCTCTCTCTGGAGAACATCTTATGGCTATACCCTTAGATTGACATTGATACAATTGATAACTGCTGTATGAATATGACCCCTAAGGTACTTGAGTGGTATGTGATAATAATACAACAAGTTTATAGTCCAAATTTTATAAAAACCGACACACACCAAAGTTATTTCTTCATGGTCCATGTGGAAGGGATTTTTATTTCTGTAGTTCACTGAATATTAGCATTGGAAGAGGTCTTTGTCTCTTAGTGTTAAAAAACTCTAACACCTTTAACTTAAAGAAATACAATCTCAGAAAGATTAAGTAACATATTTTATCTTAACAGTTATTTGTATAGATGTCATATATTTTATTACACTTTGTAATTTTAAAATGCGATATGTTTGAAGTTATCACCACCATTTATAGAATATAAGCACTTTAAGTTTTTAGAAAAATGTAGAACATACTTGCACAAAAGAATGAAGAATGAAATGAGCAGAATCAAGAGAACATTGTATATAGTAATAGCAATATTGTTTTAAGACTGACTTTGAGTGAATATTATAAATACCCAAATTAACTATAAAGGACATATGAATAAAGATGCCATCTGCATCCAGAGAAAGATCTGATGAAAAGAAGTATGTAAAGAATAATTTTACATAGACATATTTGTGTCTAATGGTAGCCATCTCTAGAGTGCGGGGTGGGTAGGGAAGAAAAAAAGGAAAAAAAATTTGCATTATAATTTTGTTGCATATTTGAAAGGAATAGCAAATTGTCCATGGTAGGTTTGCAGTTTCATGAACAATCATCTTTTTTATTGTATTATATTATGGAAATGCTTGTTTTATTCCATAAATTAAAAATAAAATAAATTTGAAAAAAGAAAAAAATTTTTTCCCCTAAACTTTCTGTTTTACCCAGTGTCTACACTGGTTATAAGCTTAATTAGTGTTTGCTGAATTGAAAGTGAATTGCTATCTATGTAACACACACAGAGGGAGGGAGAGAGAGGGAGAGGGAGAAAGGGAGAGAGAGACAGAGAGACAGAGAGAGAGAGAGAGAGAGAGAGAAAGAGAGAGAGAGATAGGTAGGTAAATCCTCCAAGTTTAGCTAAAGGAAAGTTCACTTCCTTTGATCCTGTTTATCAAGCAACAAGAGAAGCAGTATAACAAAATGGATAGTTAACTGGGTTTAAGTCCTGAATTATACAAACCGGCTCCTGAACCTTGGTCAAGTCATGTAATTTCTCTTTGCTCTGGTCTACTCTCTGAGTATAGAGAAGGTGCCGACTTTCATAAACGAAGGGAGTTTCCTCACTTGGGAATTCTCTATATTAATGAAATCTTAGGTCCAGTCCTGGTCCCTGGCTAAGTAATACTTATGAAAGGGCTGCCATGTTCCAGGCACTGTGCTATGCACTGGGGATACTAGGTCTCTGCCCTCAAAGAGCTTATATTCTAGTGAAAAATATTCCTCCTTCACTAGAACCTGTGGGTTGGTAGAAGGGCTTATCCCCTCATCCCTAATGGAGGCAGGTGATTCTGAAAGTAAGAGAAAACTCTAGAATCCTTGAGAACCAGTTCCTTAGCTCAATACCCTGACAAGAGTTCAGTAATGTAGAAATTTATTAGAAATTTCAAATCAGTAGGGTACAAGCTGAATCCCTGAAAAAGGGGGTTCCAATCAGAGTCCCAAACAACTCTGATAATGCCAAAAATAAGCCCCCTCGCTCAAATCCCAGGCTAATAGTCGGTGTCTTCTTTCTGTATGTCAGGTCTTCCACTGCTTTCCTTCTTAAAGAAAACTCTCCATGGCTGCTGGATACTGCCTTGTACACAGGGTGTTACACTGAGCTGACTGAATGTTTGCCATGCACCAGCAATGTGCTCACTTATAGAGTGAATGTTCAAAAGATGTAGCCCCTGCTCTCTGGGAGTTTGAGTTTAAATTAAACAAAGCAGACACACGCCAAGCACTTTTGTGCATAATTGGGACTAGCTTGGGAAACTGTATTTCATCACAGATTCTGTCTTTGGGCTGGGCCCTTTCATAAGGGATTGTAAGTAGATTAACCTTCCAAAGGCATTTTTCCCTCAGATGTGTGTTTCCCTGACAAACACTCCCAAATGATTCATGTCTTTGTGTGCTGAACTCAATTTCCCTGGAGGGGAGAATCCTCTTTTGTGTTCCACAGATTTCTTTTTCTGTGATGTGCTGTGTCACATGAGGCCACTATGTAAGTTTTTCTTGTGGTCAGTCCAGCGAGGAAGTACTACAGGGGCCAGCCAACAGCAATTCTGGTGAGTAAATATTTCAAAACCTAGCTTCCTCTTTCCAGCCTGTGTACGTGTTAAGGCAACAGCCCCAGTCCCTGACTGCTGGCCTGGAGGTCATTAATCTTGGAGCACATTCATTATCACTGGGCTTTGACTGACTCCTTCAGCATTTACAAGCTGTAAACAGGTCTGGTATTCTGTGCAAACACATACGGGGAGCGTCCCCTAGGGGCTTGGTGCATTGCTTTTCCTTACCTAACATTTGTCCTTTTGCAAACCAGGGAACCTATGCTTCTTCCTTTCAGCCTTCTCCGGCAAAGCCCCCAAATAAAGACACATACCTCATGAGGGAAATATTTCAAGGTGTCATCCTTCAATCCGAGGGTCGTTAGACTGTAACAATTGAATGATGAGTCTCTCTTGGCTTCTACCAGGGAAGGGAAACACTTCTGACCAATTCGTGTCCTAATGCACTTGAACTGGGGGGTAGTGAAGTAATGCAGTGGATAAAACTCTGGGCCTGGAATCAGGAAGTCTTAACTTTGTGAGTTCAAATCTGGCCTCACAAACTTACTAGCTGTGTGACCCGGGGCAAGTCACGTAAACCTTTTTGCCTCAGTTTCCTCTTCTGTAAGATGAACTGGAGAAGGAAATGGCAAACCACTCCAGTATCTCTGCCAAGAAAACCCCAAATAGGGTTGTGGAGAGTCCGACACAACTGAAAAATGACTGAACAAGAAAACACACGCCTCAATTGAGACTGCACATTCCCACGTTACCACCATTGCTGTTTATTTCAACTCTTTATGATTAGGAGACAGTGCATCACAGTGGTGAAAGCACCAAGTCTAAAGTCAGAGGGGGTTCAAAGCCCACTCCCAATGCTTACTACCTGTGTGACTGTGGCCAAGGCAAGCCACTTAACTTCTGTTTGCTTCAGTTTCCTCATCTGTAAAATGGAGAAAATAATTGCACCTACCTCTCAGGGTTATTATGAGGATAAAATGAGATAAAATTTGGAATACACTTTGTAAACCTTAAAGTGCTATGTAAACATTTATTATGATAGTGTCCCTTTATGTCTGTGGGCCTTGGTTTCCTCATTTGTAAAATGAAAAAAATGAAAGGTTTGGATTAGATGGTGGGGGGGGGTACCTTCCAGCTCTAAATCGATGATCCCCTGGCTTCCATCACCACTGTCCAAGCTTTCTTAGGCTTGAGAAATATCCTTGTAGGCAGGTAGCCTGGTAGTAGAGGTATGGGGGAAGCGAACATGGTCCTTATTTGTTAACAGGACCCTCCTTCTGGTGACTCAGGGAAGCTTGATCCCGTGGAAGTATGGTTTCAATTTTTCATCGCAATTGGAATCAAGTTAGGTTGCCAGCACACATTTTTCTCTGTCAGCTGTTTCCCTTATGGTAGATTTGGAGGTCCCCTGGGCCAGCTCATGAGCTCAGTCCTCTGCCAGGTTATTGCAGCCCCCTTCCTTTGTTTTCAGATTCGTTTTGGGTTTGTCCTCCAAGCAGTGGATACGTTAGATATACAGTAGTACCTGATGGGAAAGTGTCTCTTCAAAACTGACTTTCTTCAAGGCTTTTCTGCTCTGACAATGACACATCACCGGCCCCTCCTTGGCCCTGTAGGGAAAGCTTGCCTAGGGTAGAAATGGCCAAAAGCCCGTAATTTCCTGATTTTCTAGCCCTTATTAAAATCATATTTATCAAGGTTCACTCTTGGTTGCTGATCTTGTGTGCTGTTGATCCCCATTTGGTAAGGCCCAGGTTTGCAGAGAGGTGCTCTGGGAATTGGGGAGGTCACAGGCATGCTGAAGAAAGCAGCTTTGGGAGGGTCTGGGAAGTTTTCTGAGGGGGTCCAAACCTCCTTCCCAAACCACAGGACTCTTGAGAAGTTGCACCTAAGTAGGAAAGTAATGCATCCTTCCTTTCAAGGAAACAGGATCATAGAGGTCTTGTTAAAGGTAAGGGCAACGCAGTTGTTTTGACTCCTGGGCCTATGTGGTTATGTCCCTGTTGGGTGATATCTGCATCCCAGAACCATCTAAAGGCACTAGAAGTAAATGAAACATCCAGACTTGAACACCTTTTGCCTTCACCTCTTCTCCAAACAAAGATGCCATGAAGTGATTTGGCCTGTCCATGTGGCTTCTAGCAACACCCCAATCTCACCATCAAGACCAAAACATCACCATAGGTATAATTTTTTGACATCACCATAGGTATAATTTTTTGACATCACCATAGGTATAATTTTCCAAGGTGGCTGCCTTTCTATCCATCCATCAACAAGTTTTTATTAAATGTCTACTATACACCAGACACTAGACAGGGTAATCTGGAATTCAATAGACATGGAAAAGGCATTCCAGGCATAGGTAACTGTATAAGCAAAGGCATGAGGTTAGGAATGTGCAAGACATACTTGGGGGCCAAAGTAGCATGAGGAGGATAATTGTGAAATAAAACAAGGGGGAAAAAAGGCATGTTGAAACCAGATGTGGAGGCCCTTAAATGTTAGGCTAAGGGTTTGGTAGGCAAAGGGGAACGACTACAGAAGGTATTTGAGCAGGAAAGTAATGTGATCAGATCTGTGTGCTGAATGTTCTTGCTTTTTATAAATTTGTATTATGCAAATGTGACTTTATGTAAAGGATTCTAAAAGGTATGGGAAGATGTAACAGAAACACGTATGAAGAGAATTTGGAAAAAAAAGCGTGTTTACAATTTGTTCCCAATTTTCATGGATTTGCCAAAAATGAAACGTTCGAAGAAGTGAGTAACAAGATTGTAAAATTAGCACAAGAATTGGAGCTAGAAATGGATGAAAATGACTGGAGGGGTTGATTGAGTCTCGTGGAGAAGAAATGTCGAAGGAGGGTCTGATTGAGCTGTTGGCTGCAAAGATTGCAGAAGAAAGGGAAGCTACAGAATTCAAGGATGAACCAGTTGGCAGAAGCATTTTGAATGAATTCTTTATTCCTGTATTGAATAGATGGATCCAAATACTTCAAGATTTTAAAAGTTCAAAGACTAGTTGAGGATAATATTGCTTGCTATCGTCAGATATATGAGGAAAAAAAGGAACTGCTGTCCAAACATCTCTTGATAGCTTCATAGAAAAAATTGCAAATTCAACCACCAGGGAAAAAGGCTAGGTGCAGTGGGTGGGGAAAGGACAATATACTACACACCTGTGGTAACTTTACTGTACAGTACTGTGCATACATTATCATTAACTTTATCTTTCACAATTCTGTTTATTACCATGATACAGTATTCAATATGTTTGTGTTTTCATACGTTTGATAGCACATGAAGGTATTATTTTGTGTATGCCTTTGCTATATAGGTTAAGTGAAATATCACTCAAAGAGGACTTGAATTAGAGTAATAGTGAGAATAGAGGGGAAGGGACAGTCAATCAGTTAATGAACATTTATTAAACACTGACTATGTGCCAGGCGCTATGCTAAGCACTGGACGTTGTACTAAACACTAAGCAGAAGAAATATTATGGAGGTAGAATTAATAGGACTTGGTGAGTAATGAGAGGTGATATGGTATAATGGATAAAGAACTAGTCTTGAAGCCAGGACAACCTGGTTTCAAATCTTTCTTTTGACACATCCTGGTTGTGCAGCCCTGAAAAAGTTACTTAGCCTCTCAGTGCTGTAGGCAAATATGTGAGACTCTAATTACCGACTTGCATCGGTAGACGGAATTTCTCCACCTGAGATCCTCTGCACTGATGAAAACACTAATGAGATCCCTATCCCCATCCTGATGGGGGATTAGATGAAGGGGGTGAGGGAAAGAGAAAAGAATTAGAGAGAACTCTGATTGAGGGCTTGAGTTTTGGTACCCAAGTGTGTGGGAGTGGCATTAACAGGAGGAGGTAAGTCAAGAGGAATGATAAGAGGTTTTTGAGGAACGAATGCTACAGTTGGAGTTAGGAAAATCTGGCTTCTAATTGTTATTATTTATGTTACCTTGGACAAGTCATTTAGCTTTTGAATATCAGCTTTCCTATTTGTAAAATGGGAATAATACCTAGAGAACCTAATACTCCTTGTCCCCAAACTCTTCTTGTTCTCCCTGATTTATCTTCTGCTATTAATGCCACATTAACCCACTGAACCAGTACTGACTTTGGGAGAAGGGAAGAAGAGAAAAAGGTGGGTTGGCTAGGTAGGTTGAGAAGTGCCATCCTTTCTAAACATTCATTAAGGGTTCACTTTCTCTGGTCATGAGCTACTCTTCCACCCAACCTTAACCACACACAAAAATGGTCATACTCTTCCTCCTGCCATCACCCACAAATGCACCACCCCATGTTCAAGGAGTCTGAAATACTATTATCTGACCATAATCTATTGGCTTTTTCACCTCTCCCTCTGCCTTCTCTTACAAAACCCTACACCATGACCTCCAATCCCTTGATCCCTCAATTCTCCCCTGGGTCATCTCCCCTGCATTAGTCACTCTCTCCTCTTCTCCCCATTTTAATGCCTTGGTGAACCGATTCAACTTTACACCATCCTCTTCTCTTAAATCCCTAGCCCCCTTATCATATCACTGACTATGCCCAGCCAAGCCTCAACTTTGGGTCGTTCCCACCATTTGTTGCTTTTGCTTCTACATGTGGGCTTCTGAACAAAGGTGGAGAAAATCACACAACCGTTCTGCCAAGGTCCACTACAAATTTATGTCACACAACCTCACTTGGGCCCTCCCTGCTGCTAGGCAATCCTACTATACCTCCCTTATCAACTTTGCTTTCTGTCTTGGTGTGGGGAGACCACCCCCCTCTCTATAATGGCTCTTCCAAACCTTTTCATCTCTCCTCCAAACTCCCATGGCCTCTCTTCCCCACTTCTCTCAGCTGAGAACCTTGTCTCACATTTTATAGAAAAAACCTAAGGCCATTCGCCATGAACTTCCTCGTTTCCTTCTTACTCCTTTCCTATCACTCTGGTGCCTGCTGCCACTTTCTCCTCTTTTACCCCTGTTTCATATGATGAAGTGGCCTTACTCCTTACTGACCTCTTTACTTGGTTCAAATGATCCCATTCTATCCCCATCTCTTCCAACACATTGCCCCCTCTGTTATCCCCACTCTTTCACTTCTTCTGAATCTCTCTCTACTGGCTCATTTCCCACAGCATATAAACATGCCTATCCCCCCCAACCCCATCCTGAAAAAAGTCCTTACTCCATCCTTCCATTCCTATCATCCTATGTCTATCTCTTCTGCCCTTTGCATCTAAACTCCTTGAAAAGATTGTCTATGGATTAGCAATTTATGAAGAAACAAGAGTTAGAGAGCAGAGTGGGGTATAAAATGGATAAGTTCAATTACATTAAATTAAAAGATTTTTATACAAATTTTATACAAATGTAGCCAAGATCAGAAGGAAAGCAGAAAATTGGGGGGAATTTATAGACAGTTTCTCAGACCAAGGTCTCATATCTCTAATATACAAAGAACTTTGTAAAATCTATAAGAATAGGGATCTCTGCTCTCTCTCTTTTCACCCTCTTCTTAACCCCTTATAATCTGGCTTCTGACCTTACTATTCCACCAAAACTACTCTCTCCAATGTTACTTATTATCTCTTAGTTGCCAGATCCGGTAACCTTTCCTCAATCCTCATTTTCCTCGACCTCTCTGCAGCCTTTGACACCATTGATTGCAGCATTGATTCCTCTTTGATACTCTCTTCTCTCTAGGTTTTTGGCACCCGTTCCTTCTTGGTTCTCCTACTTTTCCTATCACTCTCTCTTTGTCTCCTTTGCTGGATCCTCCTCCAAAACCCACCCTCTAATCGTAGGTTCATGGTTCCACCCTGGGCTCTTTGCTTTTTTCTTTCTATATTATTTCACTTGGAGCTCCCATCGATTTAATTATTATTTTTATGTGGATGATTCTCAAATCTATCTATCCTGCCCCAGACTCTCTACTGATTTTCAATCTCGTATCTCCAGGCAATTTTCAACCTTCCAGACTTCTCAAACTGGAAATTCAGTAGGTATCTTAAACTCAATAGGTCCAAAATGGAACTTATTATCTATTCCCCTAAACCCTTTCCCTTCTTATCTTCTCTATTACTGTAGAGGGCAACACCATCCTCCCAGGCTCACATCCTAGGAGTCACCTGTATTCTTCACTATCTCTCACCCCACTCTCATCTACTCCTCCACATCCAAGCTGTCACCAAGGCCTGATGATTTTCCCTTCACAACCTCTCTCTCTCTCTTTCTCCCTCTCTCTTGTTCTCTTTCTCTTTCTCTCTCTTTCTCATATTTCTCTCTGTTTTTCTATTTCTTTCCATGTTTTTCTATTTCTTTCTATGTTTTTCTATTTCTCTCTGTTTTTCTATTTCTCTCTCTCTCTCTCTCTCTCTCTCTCTCTCACACACACACACACACACACACACACACGTACATACCCTTTTTTCTCCTCTGACACTGCTACCACTGTGCAGGCCCTCATCCCCTCATATCTGGATTATTGCAATGACCTGCTGCTGCTGCTGGGTCTGCCTGCCTCAAGTCTCTCCCCACTCCAATTCATCCTCCGTGCAGCCACTAAAGCAATTTTCCTAAAGTGCGGGTCTGACCATATCATTTGTTGTCTAGCCCATTAGATTGCAAGATCCTTGAGGCAAGGACTTTTGTCTCTTTATATACCTGGAGCTTAGCACAATGCTTGGGACATAGTTTGTTTAGATGTTTTTCAGTCCTGTCTGACTCTTCATGACCCCAGTTGGGGTTTTCTTGGCAAAGAGACTAGAGTAGCTTGCCATTTCCTTCCCCACCTATTTTATAGATGAGCAAAGTGAGGCAAACAGGGTTAAATGACTTTCCCAGGGTTAGACAGCTAGTATCTAAGGCCAGATTTGAACTCAGGTCATCCTGACTCCAGGCCTTACCACTTTATCCACTATGCCACCTAGTTGTCCACTGGCACACAATAAGTGTTTACTGATTGATTGGCCATATCTATACGGAGTTGATTGTAGGGAGTTTTAGAGAGGCCATACCACCCAACCTCTGAGTCCCTAGATAGCAATTAATGTAACCACCATCATAATATCAGTGCTGCAAAACTGCCATGGTCAGAATATAGTGATGATGATGGTGATTAAAGGATAAAGGATATGATATGTGCTCTGGGTACAGCCTTTATTTTATTTCTTGCAGTAAGTTATAAATTCTTTCGTTTGGGAAGGAAGGGACGGATGAGATGGGATACTTCACGTGTATCTCCCTGCTAGATACCTTATACAGTGCTACATAGTAGATACTCAATAAATATTTGTTAAATAAGTGAGCTAGCTTTCCACAGTCTGTCTGCAGCCTACCTCTCCAAGCTTGTTTCTTTATAAAGTAATAGCTAGCACATCCAGAATACTTTAAAGTTTACAAAGTACTTTGCATATGACATCTCATTTAATCTTTACAACCTTATGAAGCAGGTGCTGTTATTAACCCCATATTTTATGTTTTGGGGGCAGCTAGGTGGCATAGTAGATAAGGTCAGGAAGATTCATGTTCATGAGTTCAAATTTAGCCTCAGACCCTTACTGGCTGTGTGACACTGGGCAAATTACTTAACCCTATTTGTCTCAGTTTCCCTCAACTGTAAAATGGACTGGAGAAGGAAATGGCAAAACCACTCCAGCATCTCTGCCAAGAAAACCACAAATGGGGTTATGAAGAGTCAGGGAGAACTGAAAAATGACTGAACAAATCTTATGGTTTTACATTATCTAGATGTTTCCCAAATCCCTCTCTCTTTCCCTTCCCAGAGAGTCATTCTTTATAACAAGGAATTTTCTCCATGTCTATTTCCCACAAGCCTTGGTTCTGCCGTTTCAATCAATCAATCAATCAATCAGAATTTTAAAAGTTCTACTCTGTGCTAGGCACTGTGCTAATTGCTAGGGGTAGAATGAAATGCAAAGGCCAGGTTTGAACTCAGGTCTTCTTGACTCCAGGCCTTACCACCTTATCCACTGTGCCACCTAGTTGCCCACTGGCACACAATAAATGTTTACTGATTGATTGGCTCACATTCTGATGGAGACAATATGCAAACAATTATTATTAACTGGAGATAATCTAGAAGGCACTGGCATTAAGGGGAATCAGGAAGGGCTTCCTGTAGAAGGTGGGATTTTAGCTGATACTTGAATGAAGCCAGGAAAGCTAGGGTCAGAGATAAGGAGGGAGAGACTTCTGGGCATGAGGCCACAGCCAGTGAAAATACTTGGTGTCTGGAGATGGAATGCCTTGTGTAAGGAACAGCAAGGAGGCTAGTGTCACTGGATCGAAGAACATATGGGGGGTGTAGGGGGGAGGGAGAGATTAGGGGGACTAAGATGTAAGAAAACTGGAAAGGTTAGAGGAGGCCAGGTTGTAATGACTTTGAATGTTAAATAGAATATTTATATTTGTCCTGGAGGTGATAGGGAGCCACTGGAATTTTTTCACTGGGGTGGAACAGTCACATCTGAGATTTAGGAAGATTACCTTGGGTAAAACCCTTAATTTCTCTGGATCTTAGCTTTCTCATCTATAAAATGAGGGGGTAAGAGAGGAGGAGGCAGTATGACTTAGTGGAAAAAGCACTGACTCTGGATTCTGAGGAGTTGGGTTCAAATCTAATCTTTACTAGTCTGGAGATAACCATGCCTAGACCTGCAGTTTAGGAAGATCACTTTGGTGGCTGTGTGAAGGATGGATTATAATGGATAGACACTTAAGACAAAAAGCCAAAGTAATTCAAACATTTATTAAGCACCTACTAAGTGCCAGGCACTGGATTAGGAGGCTATCAAAATAGTCAAGGTGAGAGAAGATAAGAAACTGAACTTCAGTAATAGCTGCATGACTAGGGGAAAGACAAAAGATGCAAGATGTGTTGTAGATAAAGAAATTCCAAGATTTGGCTGCCAATTCTATGAACGAAGGGAGTGAAGAGAGAGGAGTTGAGGAAGACATGAAGGTTATGAACCTGGATAACTGAAAGGATGGTAGTGCCCTCAACAATAATAGGGAAGTTCAGCAAAGCAATGGGTTTTGAGCATAGATAATGAAGTTTGTTTTGGACATGTTGAATCTGAGATCCCTGGAAGGTATCCAATTTGAAATGCTCAATAGGCAATTAGTGATGTGAACCTGGAGCTCTGGAAAGACACTAAGGCATTACTTACAAATCTGGGGATTATCTTCTTCAAGATGATAATAAAACTCATGATAGTTGATGAGATCAAGTGAGTTTGTATAAAGAGAAAAGAGAAGAGAAACCAGCTAGAGATGGTTTAGGAGATTATATTTCAGCAGCTGCAGATTCGATATCCAAGGGATGGGGAAGGGATAAGGAGCTAGGAGTATGTTAACCACTGGGAAATGAGTCTAGGCAGAATAACAGTGAGGTCCATTAATAAAAACAGGTTAGAAGGCTCAGTTAGAAGGTCTTAGTTTTGGCACAGCTCTCAACTGCTGGAAGTGTCAGGTTGATGTGTCCTATGAACCTGCTAGAAGGCTGTGTTGCAGAAGTATGAGCAGGGGACTGCTCCATCTAGGGTTTGATTTGACACAAGCCTGGCAATCATGGCCCTTGGTGATTCTGAAAGTCTATCATTAAGGCCTGAAAGGAGGAATGTGGGAATCCAGTTGAAGCTGAGACTAGGATGAAAATTGGCCATGGAGAGGGTTAGTGGGGAGATCAAGATAAAATCGTAAAATTGAGGAAATCTGGGAGGAAGAGTATTTGGGGTTTTGGCTTGAGTCAAAGTAAGAGTTCCCTCTACCTATAATGCTCTTCCTCCTCACCTCTGCCTCTTGGGACCCTTAGCATCTGTCATGGCTCCGCATGAGTGCCATCTTATTTAAGGGGCCTTTTCTAATTCTCCCAGTTGTTAATTCCCTCCTTAAATCTGTGTGTGTCTATGTGGTATATAGCCTATTTGTGTTTATTAGTGGACATGTTGTCTCCTAAGTAGAATGCAGATTCTTTGAAGGGGGAACTATATCCTTTTTGTATTTGTTTCCCTATCACCTAGTATAGTGTCTGGCATGTAATAGGTGCTTAATAAATGCTTCTTGATTAAGTAATTGTGACCTGCACTAGGACATGAATTCAGTTCCAGTGAGCATGTGCAGAATGCTTGACAGCCACTGGCCTAAGGCTGTATATTAGAGAAGTGCAATGCATAGGTGTCATGATTTTAAAAAATGAATTATTTAAATATTTAAAAAACGAATATATGAAATTATTATCTATCACAGAATAATAATAGCATCCCAAGGTTCAAGTGCTGCTTCAATTCAAGAAGAATGGGGAGACAAAAAACAAAAACAAACCAAAAAAAAACCTGGCTATTAATCAGAAAAATATCTAATATAGGAAATGACTAAGATGTATGACCTTAGCTTAAAGCATTATTGTATGATCTTTTACCTAAGTAGGCACACATCAATTCATTCTCAAGAGGCCTACTATCTCTCTCTGACTGAATGGTGATAAATATTTCCTTTTTTTTAGTAAAGACTAAAGACCTCACCAGGTATGTTTCCCTAGCTTTCCGATAAATAAAAGTCGCATCTTTTTCTGATGAGATAAATTGTCATTATTTTTTCTGTTTGGAAGAAAAAAGCTATTTCACCATGAAAATGGCAAGTTTTGTTTGAGTGTATTTTAGCTGCTGGAAGGAATACCAAAACTTTAGCACACCTAAGTTTCCTGGAAAAACAACATCAAATCCCAGAAGTTTTCTTTTTAAATTGCCAAAAAAAAAAGGTCAAGAAAACCATAAATTTTTTTTCTACAGCTGTATGCACACATACTCGTCATTTACCCCAGTGAGTTGAGTCTGAAACTACATTTTAAAATAGGTCAATATTGATTAAAGAAAAATGTTATTCAAGGAGCTGAAAAGTTAATATATTTTGGATATAATCTAAGAAGACAAAAAGCAAAAGAAAAACTCAAGAAAAGATTCATATTTTGTTGTGTTTTTTTTAAAAATAAAATAATAGTAATGAAAAATAAAAATGATGTTGGGAAGACTTCTAAAATGGAAAGGGAAGTGAGAGTTCAGTGATTTTTGTTAGATAAAGGAATTATATATTTGTAAATATGTGAGCTTATGGCAACTTCTTTATAAAGTAATAATAATGGCTATGAAGAATGAGTATAGCTCAGGTGATGAGGAGATAAAGCTGATCAGATTATGAATGACAGTTAGCTATTACTTTTTTCAATGATGTTTTTTTTCTAATGGAAAAATTCCATCCTTTGCAAAATTTTCTTGCTTTTCTGTATGCATTTGTGAGGTTTTTAATGACCTAATGTATGGTCAGTTGTTGTAAAGGTGTCACATACAGTGAGAATCATATATATATATATATATACACACACACACACACACACACATATACATATATACACACATATATACATATATAATATATATACACATATATGTGTGTATACTCACAACATATGTATATATACATATACATGCATATAATACATACATGTATATTTATATAGGTATACACATAATATATGTATATGTACATGTGTAATATAATATATACATGTAAATACACATAGAAAAAAATAATCTATAAGTACCCACATATTATTCATTTACAACTGAAAGATAGATGATGATTGGATTAAATAGTCATTTAAATAATTTATGCTCCTTCAGGTCAAGGAGCTGGATAATCTTCTCTTGGTAGCCTTTTATCAGTTCTGGTAAGGTTCAGAATTTTTTTCCTTCACTATTTTCCCTTTTTTTCACATGTATGATCCCTCAGTGTCCTTACAATTGTGACGCCCTTAGCATGCATTCCCTCATTGTGTTGGATCCAATCATGCCTCACCTGGACTTGTGTGGGAACAGTTCAATGTTATAAGGAGGCAGAGAAAGATCTTTTATTTAATGAAGAAAAAAAAATAGAAATGTCCAGGCAGTGAAACAGTTTCACTGCCTCAGAAAGAGAACTCCAGAACAAAGTATGGTGTACAAATTGACTAATTTGCATATCCAAGGCATAAGACTAAGAAAATGAGAAATCATATAAACATTTAGATACTAAACTATAGTTTTAAAAGGAATATTGATTTAATAGAGGAAACGTAGGGGTTTGTGACTTTTTAAGTGAAGGGTGAGTCTAGAGACTTTCATTTAAGCCACTGAACAGAAAAGAAGTCATTGGCTTGATTGAAGGTTTCAGCTGAGCAATTCCTGATTGGTTAGAGAAAGAAACGATTCTGGAATTCTTGGCCAAGAATCCCAGTGAAAGCCTTTGCCTTTCACCACCTATGGTTGGTGAAAAGTGAAGCTTTTCATTAGGGATTATTCCTCTCTGCTGCCACCTCTGGTTTAAGAAGGAAAAGACAAGGGATCTTTGCAATAGCTTTGGCATCTGTGACCGCTGTGAGTTCCCTTCTGATTGGAAGTCATCTTCTGAGTGATTAAATAACTAGCTCTGTTGATCTATAGCCCAGAAATATCCACTTTGATAAGCTTTTCAGTTATTTAGCTTAAGAAAACTACTATTGACATTAAGAGCTAAAGCTTTCTAAATACCCTTTTAAGAGTGATGGTTAATTTAAACATCTTATAAAGGTATTCCAACATAGAGGAGATTTCCCCAGCCAAAGGGTGGTGAGGATCAATAGTCCAACAGTAAGGAGAGAAGCAGTTTCATGTGGTACAGATGTTCCTGAATGAACCAGTCATACTGAAGGTCCTCAGTGACTCATCTTTCACTTAAAAAGTCACAATTCCCCAAATTTCTCTTATCAAATCTCTTCTCTGAATCAGTCATGTATTAAGAGTGAGGCATTTTAGGTGGATAGTCTGAATTTCACTTTGGTAACCAGGCTGGAAGGTTCCTAGTATTTTCGGGTAGCCTTATAGAGGGTGTGCTTCCATGGATGACATCATGAATTCATTGATGTAATGGTAGATTTTAATATATAAGTTAATTTTTATAAGTAAATTGCATTGTTCAAATTTGTCCCAGACATTTATTTGTTGTGTGACCCTGGGGGAGTCACTTAACCTCTGTGTATCTCAGTTTTCTCAAAAGTAAAAGGTGGATATTATTAATACCTACTTGCCAGGGTTGTTGGGACCAAATGAAATAATAGTTATAAAGTGCTCAGTACAGTGTGTGACACATGGTAGGTGCTTAAAAGCTTGTTTCCTTCCCTTGTTCATAAACAAATAAAACTGCCTAAGAACTCATGTGTATCTGAAGTGACAGTCTGAAAATAAAGTTCAAAAGCTAATTGGTTTGCTTTTCTTGATCCTAGGGATGGAATTTCCTCTCCAGCAGTATTTTGTGGCTATGGGTAACGTAGGTTGGGGGAAAATGGAGAACTTTATATTCTTCTCTTATCTGTGGATATATTTAAAAGGTGTGCCATAATGAACTAGAAATCTGAGATGGATATATAGGAAATTAGTGGAAATTGATAGCAATCATTCCTTCCTTAGACTATTTTTAAATGAAGAAATTTATCCTGTTAGCCAAAGTCTTCAAATGTAGAATGTCTTATCTCTATCAGATTTGGCCATCAGTGGGAATCTTAGCTCTCAGCCTTTCCTGGCAGACTGTGGTAGAATGGGATAGGAATTATGGGAAACCTTTATTGTCAGTATATCTCTCTTTGTCAAGGATAATTACTACATATAGTTATTCAATCTGAACCTCAGATTGAATGCTTCAGATTTCTCCACTGTAAGATGGAGTTAATATTTTCTGCAATACCTATCTTAAAGGATTATGGTGAGAATGGAACAAAACAATGTACAAAAAGAACTTTCTAAATTATTAAGTGCTATTTAAATGGATAATCTTATTGAACCTAAGGGAGTATAATTGTATGAGAGGGTTTAAATCCTTGTTTCATGATTTTTTTCAGATAATGACTTTTTTTTTTAATTCCCTACTCTTCTTTCTTTCATTCAAAGGTCGCTAGATAAATGTCCTCCAGTCACTTGGTTGGTCCTTGATGACAAAAGACCACAGAGTAACTTTCCTTTTGGGAAACTTGGAATAGGGCTTGTGTTTTATTTAATTTTTTATCTCTTCTAGAAATAGGCACAACATTCTGCATGTAGTAGGCATTTAATAAATGTTTGTTGGATTGAATTTTTTTTAACTCTAGCAAGTTTTCTGGTTTTCAATGCTCTTTTATGATATAGGAACAGGCATGAAATTGTCAGTTATGGATGAGTGAAACAGCTGATAAAAGACTTCCAATCAAACAAGTGTGTGTATTCTTCACTAAGTGGTCACCAATCAGCTAGGGCCAAATATCTTGAGCTATTTCTTGAGATTATCATTTCAGGTCTGTCTGGCCCAATTTCATGTTTTTCTTTTGAGAAAAAAAAAGAATATTGATTTTTGTTTTTACATCATCTTTATTTCCAAACATGATCCCATCTTCTCATCTCCAGAGTTTGTCCTTTATGGCAAATTTGTTTCAGTTGGTTTTTTTTTTTTGAGTCAGAAATTGAGGCATTGTTTATTGGAAAAGGTCACAAAAGTGAGCATGAAGTTGAATGGACTTTTCCCTACCTTCGTCATCCCCTTCCCCATGCTCCTCCATTGGTTTCTGTACTCTGATCTACTCTAGGGGCTCAGGGATATAGCCCTCATCCAATGTGGTGGTAAAAACCTCTTCTGCTCTCAAAGGGTAGGCTGACCATGAGGCAAGCTGCTCACACCAATCCTGGCCAGGGTTGGCCAGGAGCATTTGGGCAGGGGCAGAACAGGGTTGGGGCCCCAGGACCAGGAGGGTGCCATAATGGGTAAGAGACCCATCAGGTGTCAGTCTAGAGATGATCATTTAACAGGAGGAATATAAATGGTGCAAGTCTTGACCTTAAAGGCAACTGTTTGGTGATAAAGTAAGCAGTAGTCATCATCACAACAAATGATGAGGGTTATATTTTTTGTGGTTGAGGCTTAAAGTCAAGAAAATAGTACAAAGATGGAAAGAAAGTGGTTCAGATGAACCTATGCTTGACTAAATTTGAAGCAATAATCACAAATTTGGAATCTGGGCCCCCAAAATAGAAGGTTTTGAGATTCACTTATAAACAACGTTTACATTAAAGAGTCAGATTTAAGTGGATAAATGACCTCTTTCATGATTCATGAGTGTATATTTCCATTTGCTTTTGTGCCTATGCCCAACACAATTCATTATTATAGAGATTCAAACATGTTACCTGTCACATAAAGGGCCCAAATCCATGACAACCCTACAGATAAAAAGACAGATAGAACACAGCCTAGGGTAGTCTGATCCCCCAAACAGCATGATTATACAGGGAGCTAGATATCACAGAAACCTCATGCTCACACTTGATAGTTTGTGTTTATAATATCTGGCACAATAGAACCATTTAAAGACAGTGCAAGGAATGACTGAAATTCTTTGCCTTTTGTTGATTTGAATTACAGATCTAATTTGACTTTAAAACAATTTGTGTGTGTTTGTGAGTGTTTATATATTACTTGTGACAGGCAGAAACAGAACCGAGTATTAGGTATCAGGACCAATGCCAAGTAAATTGAAGATGTCAGAAGTAACTAAAAGCTCAGGATGAATTATACCAATTCTTTAGGGCACTCTGGGGTATTTCTAGAGGATGTTTCCATTCTAGCTCCCATGACAATAAACTCCCTACAAGTCATCGAATAAATAAGTACAGCATTGTATAATCTGAATCCTGTGTTTTTTGAGAAATGGTTTTCTTTCCGGGAAGCAAGCCTTCTGATTTTGAATATCAGAGCTCCCAAATCTCCAGATTTTAACTTCTTGCTTTAAAACATACAGTCAGCTAGGCTAACAATGAAAGATGCAGTATTGTACCAGAACCAGACAAATATAAGTTATGAATATAGTAAACACTGATATAATGGCTATTATGTGCTAGACAATGTGCTAAGCACTTTATAAATATTATCTCATTTGATCCTCACAACAATCCTGGAAGGTAGGTGCTGTTATTATCCCCATTTTACAGACGAAGAAGCTGAGGCAAACAGGTTAAATGACTTGTTTAGGTCACAGAATTAGTAAGTGTTCAGGGAAAGATTTGAACTTTGATCTTCCTGACTCCAGGTCTAACACTCTATCTACTGTTCTACCTTGCTGCCTCTGAATATAAAGAATGAAGAATAATAAGAAAATGCTATCTTTTTAGACTCTCTGTTAAGGAAGACAGTGACCTCAAAAGTCTTAAAATGCATGTTAAAAGTTACCAGCTCTGTAGGGGCAGCTAGGTGGTGCAGTGGATAGTGCACCAGCCCTGAAGTCAGGAGGATCTGAGTTCAAATCCGACCTCAGACCAAACACTCGACACTTACTAGCTGTGTGACCCTGGACAAGTCACTTAACCCCAATTACCTAAAAATAAAAAAAAAATTAAAAAAAGTTACCAGCTCTGACTTGCTACCTCTAGTACATCTCCGAGGATTGTTTGCTCCAGGGTAATATGGATGCACCTAGCTGCCAGGGACATCATGGGAACTGAGAGGGATTTCCTTGCCCCAACATAAATGTCAAGTGTACCTAGAGGAATTTCCTCTGCAGATGGGGGAAAGGGAAGGGAGTATGTAGTGGGTTAAAAAATGGTCTTTTTCCTAAATCACAATTTTCTGTGCCAATTGGGTGTGGTAATGAACCTTATTAACAAAAGAGCTGAAAATATGTTGAGTGACTGAATGATCACTTTCAATTACCTGGGCAATCTCACAAAAGAGTGACAAAGTTCTTTGAGACAGAAGGATCCCTGGCAGCTAAAGTAGGTCCCAGTAAATGGTAGCAGTTCACAGGGAAAAGGAGAAACCCAACAGCAAATGTTAGCAGCCATTTTGAGGAGAAACAGCAAGTGGTGACCTTAGAAGTAGAGAAGTACAGCAGAGGCATAGGCAGTGTGGAGCAATGGTGAGGCAGTAATGGTTGTTGGGAGATAAAGCCACGAAGAGGGTTCCAGCCAGGATGCTACCCAAGCATTCTGGACTTATTCAGGGAATATTTCCATTTTCACTAGGGGCATGGTAATCTGTGGGAGATGGTGGTATATTCTGGATCAGTGGAATTCCCCTGGTTACTTACCTTGGTATTCCAAATTAGATAGTCAATCAGTCAGTCAAGTATTAAATGCTTACAGTGTGCTTGTCACTGTAGTGTTGATATTGCGCATTGAATGTTGAAGACATCAGTGATGAAATCATTAGACGTGATGCATGTTATACCAACTTCCAGCCAAGTCAAGCCAATAAGTCAACAGGGATTCATTTAAACACCTATGATGTGCCAGATAGTCTGCTAAGTTAGAGACTACCAGTTATTTCAAAAACTTGATATTCATCTCCACTTCAGTACACTCACACAATCCCTCCTGCTCAGAAACGTTCCCACTGTGTATCTACCTTTCAAAATCTTTATTTTTCTTCAAGACTTCATTCCGTGACAATTCCATGAAGAGTCAGAAGGTTTGAATCATTTCCTCTGTGACTTTGGACAAGTCAATTTAAACTCTCTGGGTCTCTGTTTCATCTACAGAATTTGCCTCTTTTGGCTCTAAATCTTTGGTCCTAAATAAGAAACCCCCCTCCAAAAAAATTACCTTGTGTTTATTTCTATCTTTTCAGTAAAACATAAACTCTTTGAAGATAGAGATTGTTTTATTTTTGTATTTGTATTCCTAGTCTCAGAATCAAGAAGACCTGGGTTTAAGTCTAGCTTCTGACACATACTGGCTGAGAGATCTTGGACAAGTCACTTAACTCTGTGCTATAGACAATTCTGTATATGAAGAGGAAGTTTCCTTACTCACCGTTCCCTACACCAGTAAAATCACAGGTCTAGATTAAAAAAAGAGATAAAAATTTCATCTTAATTAATTAATAAGTAGTGATGGTAAGCATTTTTTGGAATTGAAGTTTTGGTGTTTGTATAACAGCAAATAGACCCTCTAATGGTCTTTATGCTCTCAGAAATTCACTCTGATTTGTTTTAGTGAGTTGTCAGAAATAACACTGGTTCACTGAAAGTCAGAGTTTGTTTTGTTCTGTTCTTGTTTTCCCCAGTCTACTTCCAAGGGCAAAGCTAAAAAGGAGAGACATGTTAATTTGTGTGTGGTAAGTGAGTTGTTGCTTGAAGAAACAGCAAGATGGTAGTATCTGTGAGGGCAGGGATCTTGTCATATATTTATTCTGCATTTCTCACAATATCTAAGTATGCAGTAGGGGCTTAATGAATCTTGGTGATAGGTGGTTTGAGATAAATCATAAACATTTAATATTTTCTTTGTACTATGGTTTACAATCTTATATGTTTGTATGATAGAAACCCAGGCCAATGTCCCTGAGCTCCATGGCCTTATAGTGACCTACTAGTGGCCTAACTTTCATCATACTTGATGTAATATAGCCTGGGTGGTAAACCTGTTTTCCCTTCTCCTGATCTCTTTCCCTGGAGGGACAAGACTGTGTAGGTTTATAATGGTCTGTGAAGGATACTGCTTTTAGGCCGCAGGGTAGTTGGTTAAGCTGAAATATAATCACCATATACTACTACATGTTTAAATGTTGAACAATAAAGAACATTTTTTTGTCTGTGTTGACCTGTGTAGATAATCATGATATCATTCTAATGGACAACAACGATTGCCATAATTCTATAGGATAAGGATCTGAATCAAAATATTCTAATATTCAAAGACATACAATCATTTGAGATTAAGATTAAGATTAAGATTAAGACCTCTAAGGCTAAATATTCCCAAGTCTTTCTTTGAGCATTTATTTTAAAAAATTGTGAACTAGTTCATACAGGCTGGACTTGGACTTAGGGAGACTTGGATTCTAATCCTACTTCCAACTTTATTAGTTATGTGGCAATGGGTAGATCATGTAAACTCTCTGAGTTTCAGGTTTTTAATCTATAAAAAAGGAATAATAGGATTATAGATTTAAAGTTGGGAGGGCCCTCAGAGGCCATCTAGCTCAACTTTCTCATTTTATAGATAAGGAAATGGGTCCTGGAGAGATAAAACAACTTGTCCAAAGTCATAAAGGTAACAATATCAGAGCTAGGATTTGAACTCAGGTCCTCTGACTCCTGGGGCAGCTGGGTGGTACCATACTGCATAGAGTGCCAGGCCTGAAGTCAGAATGACTCATCTTTCTGAGTTCAAATCTGGCCTCAGACTCTTACTGGCTGTGTGACCCCAGCCAAGTCATTTAACCCAGTTTGCCCCAGTTTCCTCATCTGTAAAATTAGCTAGAGAAAGAAATGGCAAGAAAACCAAATAGGGTTAGAAAGAGTTGAATATGACGACTAAACAATGACACCTTTGAGTCCAAATCCAGTTCCATACTCTTTCCAGATCCTTCGACGTTACAGGGCATATATGCCCTATATGGGCAGTTCAAAGTCTTCCAAGATTCTTGCAAACCACACATACATTATAAAGACAAAGGATTTGAAGTGCCCAGCTAAAACCTCTTAATAGCCCAAACTATCTGTTTTGGTTTTTGCTGTCCCAAACCTATTCACAAAGTACCTTGGTCAGAGAAAAAACTGAGGTGGGTGCCTTAGGCCCTCACAGTTCTTGTGAGGTATCTTAGGAAGAGCCTTCTGGTCCCTTCTTCCCCAATGAAATGAGTTTAAAGTCCCAGGATTTCCATTGGATTTTAAATGGCAATGAGAAGCAAATCCTAACCCTAAAGAAGAAAGTAGGATTCAACCCCTGATGCAGGGAGTTCAAATACATTGCTTGAGACCTCTGATTCAAATAGATGTCTGTTCCAGTTTCCAAAGGGCTTGGCACCTGAAACCTCAGATTTTGGAAATGGTCAGATTCCTCTCCTCTTGGAGAGAAAAGTTGCTTTTTCCTTGACAAATGACCAGATAGGTAAAGTGTCTGTCTTCCTTCTAAAAGACTAGATGGATGTTTAGGATCATAGTTCTAGACTTTATTTACTTTCCCCCTTAGGACATCAGAGGAAATCTGGTCATAGGGTCATAGGATCATTATTCTAGAACTGGAAAGAACCTCAGACACTATACATGGCATTTTAAAGAGATTAAGTGACTCGCCCAATGTCATGCACATGGTTAAGTGCTGGAGATGAGATTTGAGCTCAGCTCTTCTCTAGTTTTCTCATTTTGTTGATAAGAAAGGAAATGGGATGTTTGGGGTGTTTAAGGATGACTGATACCTCTGGTGTGAGGGCTTGTCAAGCCCTTCTCATCCACCTTTTGTGTCTGGCTTCACCCAACTTTCACTGTGGCTCCAAATGTAACATGTGTACTCTGGTAAACCATTTCAGCAGATGGGTTAGACCAAGTTGAGGGTAACCAGTGGGTCTCACATCTGTTGGTGAGTTAGGGAGTGTCTATCTTAAGCTTGTGAAGACTTCACCTGGTGGGATGGGTGGATGAGAACAATTTGTTCCAATGGCCAATGAAGGTGGCTGAAGCAGGTGCTGTGGAGCTCTTAGAGCTTGGTCAGACATCAAACACGTCAAGGTCATCCACTGCATCCCAGGCCATTGCCAGTCATCTTGACTTTTGTCTTGCTATTGGATTTTGATGACTCTGGAAGAGAGAGTGAGGCTGCTGACTTTGTGCAACTCTGCCTCACTTCAATCCAGGAAGATTGAATGACTTGCCCCAGGTTCTATCAGTGGTTGAATTTGAACCCAGGTCTTCTGACTCCAGAGACGATGCTCTTTCCACTGGACTCAAACTAAAGGAGAGCATGGCAGAGTCTATTCCTCCTTTTATGGAGAAATAGCACCTCAGCTAAAGACTCCAACTCAAGCCAAGTCAGTGGCAGCAGTGAGAACGATGCAGAAATCCTAACCCTAAATGAGAAAGCGAGATTCAGCCCCCAAAACAGGGAGTTCGAGTCAGATTCCGTGCTTGCAAACTATTTGCCTTGCTTGCAACCTGTTTTAGGTAGATGGCCTACCCACAGAGAGTGAGATAGATACATAGGGAATAGTAGAGGCGTGATATAAGAGACCTAGCAAAGAGCACGTCCCTAGGGGCAATAGGCTAAGAGTTAACAGCACCATGATATCACCAGAAGACACAGATGGCCCTGTAGTGACCGAGGTATGAGTTGTTCCTCCATTCATCTGTTCTGGCCACATGTATTTCCTATGTGGAATTCTTCTCTACTGCATGTATGCTTGGTTATATGTACCTTATATGTGTGAACCTCAGGCATGATTCTTAAGTATAGTCATACTTCATACTTAAGGTATTTGTATTTGTGGGAAAGTGTACTCTGTTATTTCAGGAAAAATATTGTATTATTACTTTTCTCACTCTACTATTTCATTAAATAGCTTCTTTGAATCAATATTGTTTTAGACTATTTAAAATAACCAGACAGTATAAGGTTGGAATTGCTGAGGTATAGGAAACAGTGAGTTGGTGGACTTAGAAAAATATGGAAAGACTTGAACCTACCTATGAAGGAAGATGTTATCTACCCTCAGAGAAGCAGAGGACAAATAAGTATAGTAAGGTCTTACATAAAGAAACTGAGGATTAAAGAGGTTAAGTGACTTGCCCAATGTCATTCACATGGTAAGTGTTGGAGATGAGATTTGAACCCAGCTCTACTCCAGTTTTCTCATTTTGTTGATAGGAGGGGAAATGGGATGTCTGAGGTAGTTAGCAATTAGCATACAAATGCAAATTTCTATATATGAGTATGATTATAGATATCTAAGTATATGTATGTAAGTGTATGTAGTTATATGTCTATGTATGTATATATGTTTGTGTATGTATATATGTTTGTGTATATATATGTGTGTGCATATATGTGTGTATGCATATATATGTGCATATGTATATGTATATGTATGTTGTGTATATATCTATATCCATATCTGTTTATCTGTGCTTAATTGTAGCCTTCTTGAGGTAGGGGAGGAAGGGGGAAAAGAACAAAGTAAAAAGTGCACAGCAGAGAACAAAAGAAAACTTACAAAGAAGCAAAGATGGACAGCTCTGAACACAATGTGTAGTATTTATTATATAGGCTTTCTTGAAATGGAAAATTATTGCTGTATATTTTGAATACTCTTTTATGTTCTGCTGTGCACATGGCAACACTTCTTCTGTTTTCTTATTTTGTATTTAAGTTTTAGTATTTAAATTTATAATGTTTCTTTTTCTTTTCTTATTGTGTATTTAAGTTTAAAATAAATAAATTTTTAAAACCTTCTTTGCTTTGAAATAATTGTGTCCACTGCTGATTAGTAAATATATACATTGGTGGAAGGGCTTTTGAGTTACAGTTTTGAGTGAAGCAAGACCCAATTCAAGAGTATCCTGAACCTAGTTATCATTTTCTAGAAGCCCAAATATGAGAGAGGGAGACCTTGGGAGCTACACTCAGGCTAACATATGACAAGTATTTTGCAAACTTTCAAACTTAGAGTTATTATATAAATGCAGTAATGACTACTATAAAAAACAAAATTTCTCAAAGCATGTGAAACAGTGAGCATAGAAGTAACTAAACCAAACCAAACCATGAACACTCAGCCTCAAATAAATACAGACTCAAATAAATACTGGGTCTTAAAATGCAGCCAAACACCTTGTAGTCCTCACCTGGCACATTTCCACAACAGTGCTCCTAGACTTCCAGCCTCTATCTAGTTCTTTAGGTCTATGAACAGCACCAAACAGAATATTCAAACCTCAGTTTGTCCCATAGTAAGTCGACAGCAGGACCACAGTCAACCAGCTGTGCTTAAGAGAAACCCCAAAGTAACTGAGACACAATCAATTAGCAATGCATTAATAGCTTTATTATTAAGTTGTTCCAGAATTAAAAGAAACCCATTTGATGTTCTGAATGATTTGTTGTGTAATAGAAAGTTCTTTCCAAATCTCAGAGTGTTTCAATTATGCCTTTTTTGTACTTTTTTCCTTTACCAATTACAGAAAATTGTTTCTACTCTCATTCCCCATTGGATAGAGGTCTGGTCTGTTTTGAGAAAGATTGTTTTTAAGGGGAGCTGAGGATGTGGATGATTAAAATGCTTTTAATGACTGGAAAACTGAAAAGATGAATCCATGGGAGATGTCTTCAAAGTGAGGATGAATCCATATCCATAAATTATGGCAAATCATTCCAACTTTAGAGAGCTTCTCTGGTTACTTCTCTGGGGACTTGTTGAACATTTGTTGTTCTGTCCTAGAGGAGGCTTTGCTTCTCCTGGGAGCCTACAGTTGGGTCTTCTGATATGATCTTGACATGTCATGGCCTAAGGAAATCTAAGAATGGGAACTCTGGGGCACCACAACTTGGATTTCTAGTTTCTTAAGGCAGGAAGGCTGATATCAGAAGCTAAGTTGTACCTCAGAAGGAGATGACCTTTCTCTCCTAGAAGATTAAGATGGGTTCTGCTACTTCTAATTGCTGAATTAGATTAGAATCTATGTTCATCCTATGGGTTACGATCTATTGAGTTAGTGATTTATTGATTCACTCAGGCTTCAGCCAAACATTCATAGTTAAAAGCTCGCAAGGGTATAGAAAGGCAAAAGATAAAGGCTGCCTGCCAAGGGAATAAAATGGGGTTGTAAATAAGCAAGGCAGCTTCCAAGCTATTATTCTTGAAGTTCACTTAGTCTTTAAAGACCATTCAGAGGCTTGCTCTGAGTTTTCGATATGCTGAGTTGCAGTGAGTGTGAAGCTAGAGACTGCTGAAGCTTCTCTTGTTCTCCCTATTTCCCCATCACCATGTGCCAAGATGGAATTCTTTCTTTTTGTGAAAGATGAGCTAGGTGAGTGATTCATCTCTACCCTCAAAGAAAAAACATGTGTAGCATTTCCTTGTGAGTCTGTCTTGGCTTCTGGCTGTGGGTGAAATGAGATGGAAGGTTGGAAATCCTTCCATTTTGGCTCTCTCATTCAGTCTGTCTAGTATCCAAAGAGGGTACCACGTGGTTATGTCCTTGTACTCACCCATAGCCAAATAAATCTATATGGCACCACTGGTTTGGCATTTTTCTGGTTACAGTGGTTGTTTCAGCCATCGACATGGTTAGCCACCGAACAATTTACGTCCAAGCTGCTAGTCCATTTCAATTCTTTTAGCAACAGAAATAACTGGATTTGGTCCAGTTAAGACTACCAAACCACTTAGTAATCCTATTGACTGGTTGGCAATTGTGGTGTTGCACTGTGTAGACTCAAATGGCAATTTGTCCCTTGGGGAAATAAAGGATAATAAACACTTTCCAGGAACACGAGAGGGGTAAATTTGGGTGAAATGATAGCATAATAACATTGCGTTACTTTGTGGCTAATCCTGAGTCTTTCCAGAATGGAAGGAAAGAGGCACTGAAGAAGTTGATTGGTTTAATTATATCCTTAGCTGGGTTTGTACTTAAAGAGTAAAATAGTCTCTTAAGCACTATGCACACAGTAGGCACTCAAGAAATGTTAGTCAACTGGTTTTTGTTAAAAAGGGGATAGGGACTGGACCTGTGGTATCACTGGTATAGAGAATTCCCAGATGAGGAAACTCCTACCTCCAATGCAGGCTGCTACCCTCTCTGCCCCTCAAAGAATTAGAGGACTGCCTAGAAAACTGAGAAGTTATGTCCAGAGTCACACAGCCAGTACATGTCTGAGGTGACACTTGAACCTAGATCTTCAATGAATCAGATTTTGCCATAGTTCCTTGGTTTTATTCTTTCCTTCTTGACATGACCAAGATTTTCATATAGTATTATTCTGCTTGAGGAATCAAATTGTTGCCTAGATTTAATCCCCCTATTTAATGTTTATTATAGGTGATAGATTTTATTCTTTTTTCTTTAAAAAAATTTTTTTTAGGCAATTAGGGTTAAGTGACTTGCCCAGGGTCACACAGCTAGTAAGTGTCAAGTGTTTGGTCTGAGACCGGACTTGAACTCAGGTTCTCCTGAATCCAGGGTCAGTGCTCTATCCACTGTGCCTCCAACTGACCCCGGCAGAGAGATTTTCAAAGGTAGATTTCTGTCCCTTTAGATCTTCTCTCTTTCTAAGCAGAGATACTGGGGTTTTAATTAATACATTTTTCTCCAGAAAATTTGCTTCCCAAATTTGGAGTAAAGAATTTTTCTTCAAAAGAGGCCAAGTTATGGAGGGCTTTAAGGGCCAAACAGAAGATTTTATATTTGGTCCTAGAAGCAGTAGGGAGCCAATGGAGTTGGTTGAATGAATGGTGTGTGTGAGTATGTGTG
>NW_020954599.1:12338789-12342999 GCF_900497805.2 Vombatus ursinus
AGAGAGAGAGAGAGAGAGAGAGAGAGAGAGAGAGAGAAAGAGAGAGAGAGAGAAATGGTCAGACTTACCCTTTATGAAGATCAGTTTAATTGTTCAGGGGAGTGAGGGGTGGTGGTGGGGGGAGAAACTTGAAGTTATTGTAGTAGTCCAGGTTTGAGGTGGTAAGAGCTTATACTCGGGTGGTGGCAGTGTCAGGGGAGAGAAGAGAGAACATACGAGAGAGGTGATGAAGGTAAAATAAAAAGGAATGGAAACATATGGGAAGTGTGGGGTGAGAATGAGGAATCCAGAATGGCACCTAGGTTGCCAGCCTGGGTGACTGAGAGGATGATTATGCCCTTGATAGTAACATGGAAATCAGGAAGAGGGAAGGGTTTTGGGGAAATGAGTTCAGTTTTGGACATGTTGAGTTTAAGATTTCTATTGGACATCTAGTTCAAGATGTCCAATAGGCAGACTGAGGTCAGGAGAGAGAGGTTAGGGCTGGACAAATATATCTGAGAATCATCAGTATAGAGATGACAATGGAATCCATGGTAGCTGATGAGATCACCAGGTGAAATAGTATGGAGAGAAAGAAGAGAAGCGGACCCATGAGACAGGTGACATCCATCACCAGTGGGTAAAGACTGGTTGGATGAAGACTCAGCAAAAGAGACTGAGAATGAGAAGTCAGACGTGTAGGAGAAGCATCATGATAAATGGAGTGTCACAAAAACCTAGATAGAAGACAATATCAGGTAACAAGTTATTGACAGTGTTAAAGATTGCAGAGTGATCAAGAAGAAAGAAGAATGAGAAAAGGCCATTAAATTGGGCAATAAAGAGATGACACTGGTGACTTTGGACAGAGCAGTTTCAGTTGAATGATGAGTCCAGGAGCCAGACTATAGGGAGTTAAGAAAAAAAGTCAGAGGGAAGGAACTGGAGACACCTGTCATAGGAGGCCTTCTCAAGGAGTTAAGCTACAAAAGGAAGGAGAGATGCGGGATGATAGCTAAAAAAATAGTTGGATCAAATGAGATGTGTTTTTTCTTTTTTCTTTTTTTTGAGGATTGTAGGAATATTTGTAATTAGGAGGGATGCAGCTAGTAGTCAGAGAGAGACTGAAGGTTAGTAAGAGAATGGGGATGATAGAAGGGGCAATTTCCTAGAGACAGAGGGATGAAATTATATCACTTGTTCATTTAGAGGGGTTTGTTTTGGCAAGGAGAAGGATCACCTCATTGCTTGAGTCAGTGATGAAGGCAGAGATAGGAAGGGAGAAGAGGGATCTCTTGGTGAATGGCCTCACATTTTTTCAGTGAGTTACAAGTCAAGGTTCTCCTCTGAGAGCATGGCAGAGGGGAAGCCATGGGAGATATAAAAAGGCATGAAAAGGTTTGCAAATGGTGCTATGGTGAGTGTGATAGTAAGTTGGTTAGGGAGGTACAAAAGGATTGCCTTGCAGTGGTGAGGGCCAAGTTGAGATTGTATAACATAAGTTTGTAGTGTGGTCTTTAGAGTGGCCTTTTGAGGTCCTTGATCTTCCTAGTAACCAAATTCCAGCTTTTGTGAAAGTGAACCTGACTGCTAAGGGGAATATCATCAAAAGAACCTTTCCAAGGTTGGAGGCTCATAAATAACTTTTAGGAAGCCAGAAAACCTAGGAACTTCTCTATTTTTCACCCAGTGAACAAATTTATAGAAGATTTCAGCTTGGCTTTTGTCATTGCTTCAGTAAAGTGTCTTTCAGGGTCTGAAATAAGCCCCTATAGCATGGCTAGACATGCAGACTACATAAAACCCAAGCTAACTTCATTCATAGCTCCAAGACCTCTAGGCACCCTTGCTGGGGAAATGACAGTATTGTGGGTAACCTTGATATAGCAGCTGCAAGTCTGTGGGAATTGGATAATTATATATGTATGTATGTGTGGGTACGTGTGTGTTTGTGTGTATACTTTGAGGCAGGGTGCATATATGCAAGTAACTGGGGAAATCTTTAGAAGTGGGAAGGGCAATTCACTCCCATATCACCTCTGCCTCTTAGCATCCCTAGTTTCTTTCAAGGGTCACCTCATAGATCAATTGCTACATGAGACTTTTCCTCATCCTTACAACTGCTACTATATTTCCCTCAAAATTATGTCTTTATTCTGTAAATATCTATTAATGTATCCATACATTTACACATATAAAT
Source organism: Vombatus ursinus (assembly GCF_900497805.2). Lineage (NCBI taxonomy): Eukaryota > Metazoa > Chordata > Mammalia > Diprotodontia > Vombatidae > Vombatus > Vombatus ursinus. The sequence goes on from NW_020954599.1 coordinate 12,340,972, forward strand.
ACCCACACATACAGATACATATGTGTGTGGTTGTGTGTGTGTGTGTGTGTGTGTGTGTGTGTGTGTGTGTTGCTTGCCATGGCTAGGTCATGAGTGGCTTGAGTGTAAGGACTGTCTAAGTTTTGTCATTGTATTCCCAGTACATAGCACAATGACTTGCACATAGTAGGCACTTAGTAAATTGTTGACCAATCTATCTGGCCTCAGCAGAGGAGTCCAAAATTTGAGACTGGAGAAGAATAGATGTTATAGACCAGGCTGGCATATCACTAGGAGTGACTATGGTAGGCAACTGAGTCAGTAACTGGCCAGATTTTTAAAGTGAAGAGAACATGCTGAAGGTCAGGAAGCTGAAATGAGGGAAAGCAATGAGTTAACACTTTGTCCCAATTCAAATTGCTTCTGAAAAGTTAGGATTGTTTTATTTTGGTTTTGTTTTTGGGACCCAACCCTGGTTACTGTTGACACCCTGTAAGGTCTCTGGTCCCAGTCTGCTGCTTCCTACTGACTCACTTAGCCACGCCCAACCAGACCTTTCTCTATGTAGTAAAAACAAAAAAAACTCCAAACCTGATTAAAAAATCCTATCAATCAAAAGACAATGAACTCAGCTGGTATTTGGCATCCTTCTTTGATTAAGTCACCAACTTGTTAACAACTAAATACCTCAGTGGTCTGTAGAAAGAAAAGGAACCCTCTTGGCTTCAAAGGAAGGCAGTGTTGACTAGGAGCCAAGTTCAAGGGCATATCTAAGTAGTGGGAAAATGATGAGTTGGTTATCTGACAAAAAAAAAACAACCTTCTTTTTATAATAAAATAAAAGTTCACAATAGAGGAGGGACATTAATAAAATAGAAAAACAAGCTTCAAATTAATCAAATGTCACAAAATATTGAGGGACTGGGAAGGTGATCAGTGCCATGAGACAGCTTGCCAAGAATGATGTACAAACAACTCAATCTCTTGGTCTCTGTGGAGGGATGTATTGGCTATGACATTCCCAAAGCACATTTGGTGGCCTTCCATGAAGTAGCTTGTTGTCAGACAGAGAAATTATTTTGTAAGCCTTTTTGAGGGAAACAGCATTGCATTTTCCCTAGTCGCTGTACATATGGCAGAACCGTATGGAAGAAAGAGAGCTATTAAAAAATGGGACAGAAACTATATGGAGAAAGGAAAAAAAAAGGCAATATCTAGAGATTCTTCTGTTCCAAATGGAAAAAGTCTGGACTATAGTGCTGGGAACAGAGCACTTAATCTGAAAGGAGATGCTCTGCAAAATATCAGCTGAGGAAGATCAAATCTAAGAAGAACTGTATAAAGATGACTGGTTCCTTGAATTTGGAGAAAAGCTATTATTAAAACCATTTTTTTTTTTTGCAGAGAATGTAGTCCACAAATTTTTATTTAGTACCTACAGGGGATGCAATGCTTTACTAGGCCTTTGAGAGTACATTAAAAAAAAAGACTTTCTCTGCTTTCAAATGAGCTCATATTTGAGAGCTAAAGGTAGGTAGACATGTAGCCAACATAACCCTGTATAAGACTTCGGCTCAGTGTGAAAAATATAATTGTTTCAAGAAGGTGGTGAGGGGAAAGGGCAGACAGAGAATTCAGGAGCCAGTGGAAAATACAGTTTGTTGAAAATATAATCCACTGCTCCCCAATACCACTAGATGTCCCTTTTGGAGGGAATGCCTGGGGCATCTGTCTGTCCCACTTCCTCCATGGAGTGCAGTCATCTTTTCCTTACACTCATTCAACAAATTTAATTTAAACTTAGTGATTAACTATGCATATATATATATAGACATAAATAAAGATATAAATAGATAGAGATAGATATAGAGAGAGATAGATATTAGAGATAGAGGGAGATAGAGATAAAGAGATAGAGAAAAATAGAGAACGATGGAGAGATAGAGATAGATAGATGACAGATAGATAGATAGGTAGATAGATAGATAGATAGGTAGATAGATAGATAGATAGATAGATAGATAGATAGATAGATAGATAGATAGATAG
>NW_020954599.1:12343009-12358097 GCF_900497805.2 Vombatus ursinus
TAGATAGATAGATAGATAGATAGATAGATAGATAGATAGATAGATAGTCCTACCAGTGTAGGGGGTTTTCCCTCTTTCTCCTGAGTGTCACATTCTCCTTGCCAGCCTCTTGATTCCAAAATATCACTTCTTCTTTGGAATATTGCATTTTCCTTTCTCGATTATTCCCTCCATTCTATATAAACCTTCATTCCTTTATATATGCCAGAAGGTAGAGCAGTATTTCTTAAGCCCTGCCATTATTTTTTCTTGCAAAGAGACTAACTTGCATTTGTGATACATACCCTCTGATGGAGTCAAAAGAACATTGAATTTGGAGTCACAAGACCTGTTCATGGGCAAATTACATAATCTTTCTGGGTGTACCATAGTTTCCTCATTTGTCAAATGAGGGAGTTAGATAAGATAAACTCTAAAGCAAGTTTCTTAACCCCTTTTTTATGTCATAGACTCCCTTAGCAGACTGGTGAATCCCAGGGATTCTTTTGCAGAATGATGTTTTTAAATGCATAAAATAAAATATATAACATCATAAGAAAACAATTCTATTGAAATAAAGATGTAATTTTTTTTCTCAACTAAGTTCATGGATTGCCTGAAATGTATTCACAGACCCTTTTGGGGATCTGTGAGCAAATTAAGAACCCCTGATCTGAGGTCTCTTCCAGTTCAAAATCCTAGGATCCTAATTCATGATTATCCCAGTCAAAAAGACAAGAAGGACATGCCCTGAAGGTAACTGGAACATTTCTTCTTTAGTATTGTACCCAAACCATATTCTTTTGTTGCTGTCCTGTAAATAGCTTGTTTATCTTTTTTTTTTTCTTGATGCAGGTGGGGACTTTGAGTGCATGACGGCTTATGGGCATGGCATTTTACTAGGTAAGGTGGACTATATAATATAATGAGGGGCAGCATGGAATTTTGGATAGACAGCTGGCCTTGAAGAAGTCCTGGGTTCAAGTCTCCCCTCTGAATGATACTGGCTATGTGACCCTTGACCTCTTACTGAACTAACTCTGTAAGACCTCAAGTTGTAGAAAAGTTGCTAACCTGCATTGGCAGAGGGAATTTGCCACACTAATCAAATCACAGGTCCATCTATCTATCACAGGTCTATTATATCTTGCAAACCAAACAAATAGGGCAGATACACAGTGTCCTTAGACCCCTGAATCTTACATGTATTCATGTCTTCTTTGCCTTACCTACTTGTGGTTGTATTGCTCAACTTTTTTTTTAAAGAGAGCAGAAAAAAACACACTTTAATCTGCATTCAGAGTTCATCAGTTCTCTCTTGAGGTAGATAGCATTTTTCATCATGAATCCTTCAAAATTTCTTGGATCATTTTATCAGTCAGAGTAGCTAAGTCTTTCACAGTTGATCATCATTACAATATTGCTGTTAACTTCATATAATGTTCTCCTGGTTCTGCTCATGTCACTTCACATCAATTCATATAAGTCTTCCAGGTTTTTCTGAAACTATAGCACAAAGTATTCCATCATAGTTAAATACCACAACTTGTTCAGCCCCAGTCATGGGTTTCCTCAGTTTCCAATTCTTTGCTACCACAAAAAGAGCTGCTGTAAATATTTTTGTGTAAACAGGTCCTTTTCCTTCTTTTTTGATATCTTTGGGATACAGACCTAGTAGTGGTATGGCTGAACCAAAAGGTATCCACAGTTTTATAGCAGTTTGGACATATAAACTGCTTACTTTGATGATAACTGAGAATAAATAGTCATTTACATAGCACTTTAAGGTATGTTAAGCACTTTATAAATGTCTCATTTTATCCTCACAATAGCCCTGAGAGGCAGGTACTGTTATTACCCCCATTTTACAGATGAGAAAACTGAGACAGTGACCTGTTCAGAGTCAAATGTCTGAGGCTGTATTTGAATTAAAGTTTTCTTGATTATGGGTCCAGCATTCTATCCACTGTGCCACTTAGCTGCCTCTGGGGAGTTGGTAGAGGAAGGAAGAGAAAAGCCATTAAATCTCTTCTGAAATGAGCGTCTAAGAATAAAGATAGTTACAGAGGGTTAGGGTCCAAACAGACCTAAAAATTTAAGCGAACATATGTTTTATGTGAAAACAATTGATATACTTCAGTATTTCTTAAAATGTTATGGCTGCTTTACAAATGTCTATTATATAGGATTGTTTGTAAAACGTATTATATGAGTTAGAAGACATTTTTTATCCGCCAACAAAAAAATAGCATTGTACTATCGTAATTTAAATATCTTTCCAGCATTATGTAGATTTAAAATTTGAAAGAGTAGTGATGGAATAACAAAATAAGCAAGAGACAGCTTGAAATATTTAGCCAAATAATCCCCCCCTCCCCACCCCAGGCCTATTAGCAGTAATGTAGCTTTGTCTCTTATGAGCAGATCAGAATTCTAGGATGTACTGACCAAATTACTTTTAACTTGGCTGTAAGATTTTAAAACTGTTTTTTGAATTAGAAGGTAAAGCAGGTCATAGGGTCGTAGCTTTAGAGATGGAAAGGAAAGAAATGGAAAAATTATTTGTCAATTTCAATAGCCATTCTCATATTCTCAAACAAGATAACTACAGATTACCCAAGTTCCACAAAATTACTGCTTTATTTATTTTTCAAAAGTTGGTTGGAAATCGTACTGAGGAGTTCATACACTCAGGTATTTCAATGAAAGAGACAATGTAGTTCCAATTTGGCCTACTTTGTGAGACAAGTATAAATGTAGACCTATTTGTGACTCATAAAGATTCCTTCATGGATTTGTGATTTCGTCAGAGGGTACCGATTCCTCGAACATACCTTGTCATTCTCCATCATTCTCATTCCTATTTTCTTATAACCCTCATTTTGTACAGAATCTCCCTGTTATATGGAAGGCCTTCATCTTGTGTCTTGGAATATCAATGTGCCACAAAACCAGTCTATCTTTTATCTTTCATGCCTGCTACGTGTCTACCCAATCTCCTTTTCTGGTTAAAATATGTTTTTTTTTTAAATTGGCTTGTCATATTTGTTATCTTTGGTAATGTATTAAACCTCCTTATACTCACCATTCATTTCCATTGAGCTCTGTATGATTTATGAATTCTAGTCTATCTGAGACCGTAGTATTCCATAATTATAATAATAAAGAACAATGGATCTGGATTCAGAGGAACTGTCTGAATCTGAGTTCTGTTACTTACCTGTGTGATCTTGGGTAAGTCAGTAGCTTATCTAGGCCTCAGTTTCTTCCTCAGTAAAATGAAGGGTTTGGATTAAGTTACTTTTAAGATTCCTTCCAGCTTCAAATTTATTATCCTATGATTTATTCTTATTACTTATTGCATTGTGTAACCATTTAGTGTTCATTTAATATTCTTAATTAATAATTAAATACTTAATATTTATTATTGTGTTATTTAACCATTTATTATGTATCATTCAAATGATAATTGAACTTTCCCATTGTTCCCCAAAGGTCCCCTATTATAGTGGTTCCACAAAACCACAACTTAATTATATGGAAACATAATGAATTTGAGACACAAAATGTCAAAGCTTAAGGTTATATCAGTCATTCAAAATAAAAGTAGGAAGGCAGAGAAAATAGGCTCTAAGAATCCCACAAAAGTGTTTTTAATTCAATTAATTTTTTTTAAGGCAATTGGGGTTAAGTGACTTGCCCAGGGTCACACAGCTAGTAAGTGTCAAGTGTTTGGTCTGAGGCCAGATATGAACTCAGGTCCTCCTGACTTCAGGGCCAGTGCTCTATCCACTGTGCCACCTAACTGCCCCCTATTTTTAATTTAAGCAATGCCAATGATATGTATGTATACATATACACACAGAAGCTCAAAATCTGTGTTCCAATGATTATACTTAATAATAAACATTTCATTGCATGATCCTCCAATACTTTGATCCTCCTATGTTTCTAAAATACTTAGTAATTTAAAAATGAACTTATTGTTACAAAATGTTCATCCAGTCCTCCCAAAGTAAAAACCAGGAGTTCATTGTGGCCCATCATCAGGGGCTAACTCTGCTTAACTGTGTATGAAAAAATTCTTTATTGTCTAACATTGGGAGGGAGGGAATAAGCATTTTTGCACGGTGCCAGGCACCATGCTAAGTACTTTTGCAAATATTATTTCATTTGACACTTAAAACTACCACAGGAGGTAGTTGCTATTATTATACTCATTTTTCAGTTGAGGAAACTGAGGCAAACAGAAATTAAATGACTTGTCCGGGGTCATATAGCTAGTAAGGATTTGAGGTATCAGATCTGAACTCAGGCCTTCCTGATTCCAAGCCTTCTGTGCTACCGGTGGCCTCTTCCCCCACTTCCCCCCTCATATTTCTCCCACTTGTTTAATTTACATTTACGTCTATTTAGATTTACATACATTTAGATTTACATCTATGTACATTTAGATTTCTCAATGACATGATTAAAGTTCAGTCTCCAGGGAGCTCAGTTCTGCTTATTTGGAGCATTATTCCCTCTCCTCAATTGTCATTTTAGCTTTTAGTGGAAGGAGCCAGAGCCAACTTTAAAACCTTTTAAATTAAGCTCTTTATAATCTAAGTATTCCCTCTTCCCCAAACACTCATGCATGTCAAAAGTGCTTGACATGCATATCAAATTCAAAATTCATTTTGTAAAACATAGTTTTGATTTATCTGAGTACAACACCCTCCCCCACTCCCCAGTATCAAAACAAATATTTAAAATGTAAAAAACATGTTGTTTTTGTACACAGATGAATCAGAAAAGATTGAATGGAATCTTTCCAAACCTTCTAAAGACATTCACCTTTGGGCTGAAAATAGGCATGAAGAATTAAAGTCCAGAGGCTATATATTTATTTCTTTTGTGGGAAAATCTCAGACGCTTGTTTTTGGGCACTTTTTAAAGTTATTAATGTCAATAAAACCAAAAGAAATTTTGTAATCTTGCTTTCATGACACCTTGGGAAAAGTCACCAATGACTTTATAACTTGAAAGGATCTTATAGGGTTGTCTTGTCCATTCTTGTCATTTTACAGATAAGGAAAAGGAATCTTAGAAAGGGAAAGTGACTTATCCAAGGGCACACATTAAATAGTGAAATCAGACTTTGAATCAAGGTCTTCTGGCTCATAATATTCTGTCCTTTTTGCCCTCTAAATTATTTTTGTTTATTCTGAGTAACCTTTTTTATCTTGTCTAGAAATTCTGAATCATTTAACTAAAAAAAAATACACTTTTTTCTGGAGAAAATAGAGTGGGAATTAACTTAAACACTCACACTTTCACAAGTCTCTTAATTCTCTGGGTCTTAATTTCCCCATTTTTAGAATGGGGAGGTGTGTGAACACAATGGCCTCTGAAGCCCTTTGCTGCTTTTGACTTGTAATGCTAGGATTTTATTTTGTCGTTCAGTCATGCCCAACTCTTCATGACCCCATTTGGGGTTTTCTTGGCAGAGATACTGGAGTGGTTTTCCATTTCCTTCTCTAACTCACTTAACAGATGACAGATAAATGACTTGCCCACGGTCACACAGCTAGTAAGTATCTGAGGCCATATTTGAACTCAGGAAGATGAGTCTTCCTGACTTCAAGCCCAGTGCTCTATCCATCTGTGCCATCTAGCTGCATAGTTTCCCATCTGTTCATTATTCTGATACTTTTTATCCTTCACTAAGTAATAAAAGTCACCACAAGTTCTTTGGGTGGTAGCATAACATGGTTTAAATAATATTGAAACTGGAATGTGAAGGTTAGCTAGGGCTCAAGTGTGACTGATACTTACTAGCTATTTCTTCTTACAGATGATTTCTTTTTTTTTGTGAGGCAATCAGAGTTAAGTGACTTGCCCAGAGTCACACAACTAGTAAGTGTCCAGTGTCTGAGGCCACATTTGAACTCAGGTCCTCCTGACTCCAAGGCTGGTTCTCTATTCACTGAACTTAACGAAACATGATAGAATCAGTGGAACTAGCTTAGAGTTGAAAAAGATCCCCCAGTCCAACCTATTTAAAATGAAAGAAATGTTAGCAGTAACAATAAAAAAAAACAAAACAAAACCAAAAACAACAACAACAACAACAAACCCACAAAAGTACTTTTTAAGTTAGGGGATAGTAGTGTTGGTATAGAAAGCAATATAAAAGATGTTAGAAGGTGCAATTCCAAAACTTTGAACACTTAATCTGCACACAAAATTAACATGTAGACTGGCATGACCATTTGACTTTTATGCATACTTTCTTAGGACTTACAGTGCTTTGTGCATAAATGCTGCATTCATTCATTCATTCCATTAAATCCAAAGATGTATAATTAGCTATAAATATGCATATATAAGGACATATATGTTGCAATTGGATTTTAACAAAAGGGGAAACTGAGGCCAGTCTCCAAGCAAGAAAACATTTTTTTTTAAGCAGGCACATGCTGCCTGTTAATAAATGGGTCAACTGCTTGCTGCCATTAATGCCAAAGACCCAGAGCAAAAGAACTGCTCCCCTTTTATAGGTTTTGGGGAATACAGAACAAAGAACAGGACGAGGTAGATGACATCATGGAATTAAGGGCAACATGATTGGTGGTAGAGCTGAGGTACAGGGGACAACGTGATTGGTTGGAAGTTTGCTAATGGGGGCTAGTAATGAATAGCCCCCCTCACCTCGATCCCTTCTTCTCTCTTTACTTTTTTTTGGGGGTTTAGGCAATGGAGTTAAGTGACTTGCCCATGGTCACACAGCTAGTAAGTGTTATGTGTCTGAGGTTGGATTTGAACTCAGGTCCTCCTAAATCCAGGGCTGGCACTCTATCTACTGTGCCACCTAGCTGCGCCTACCTTCTTCTCTCATGAGACTAAGAAGTGCCTCTTTGTTTGAGTCTAGGTGAGAGATAGTGGCCTAAACTTTTGGATGCTAAACCAGGCGTCCTTGAAGGATAGCTTGGTGGAGTAGAGATATCAGACCCAAACTCACTTTCTGTTCACACACACGTCTCAAGATTAGCAAAATTCCTTGAGACAAGAAGAGAAAGATTTTAAAATTTAACCTGTTACAGGCCAGCTGAACTCTGACCTAAGTTCAGAAACAAAGAACCAAGACTTAAGCAGTTACAGGGCAAAAACATTTGTAAATAGAATCAATAAGAAGACGATACGGATCAATCTTAATCTTAATGTACACATATATACATATGTACAAATATATATTAACTAACATTGCTATAGAACTTTAAGGTTCACAAAGTACCATATTTGTATTATTTATAGCACCCCATAAGATAGGTGCTGTTGTTATCACCATTTTACAGTTGAGGAAATTGGGGTTTAGAGAGACAGTGGTCAGCTCTGTCATAACATGGATGGGGAGTGGGCTGGGGGTGGGGGGAAGTCATTTAACTTTTCTGAGCCTCAATTTCCTTTTCTGTAAAATGGGGATAATACTTGCATTACCTGCTTCACAGGACTCTTAGGGGAAAGCACTATTTTACACTTAAAGTACTATGTAAATATGAGCTCTCAGCAATATTGTAATCCTGTCTATTTTAAAATATAAATAAATATAAATATAAATAAAACTCAGAACTTTAAGAAACCAAAAAGAAAACTTTTCTTGTCAAGATTCTATTTTTTTTCCTGATTCTGTCCCTTGAATTTGGTTAAACTTAGGTTCTTGGACATCAAATCCTGTTCTCTTTCATAATACCATGCTTTCTCTGTCCTCTTTCTTCATCCTCCTGTACTGTCCAATATTCTTTATGCATATTCTCACTAATCTGACGATAGATCCATAGACTAGTCTATTCCACTAGAATGTGAGTTCCCTGAGTTCAGAGACTGTCCCACTTTTCTATTCGTATCCCCAGCCTGTGCTCTGCACATAGTAGGTGCTTGTCAGAGGCACAGGGGCTAGAGTGCTGGGCCTGAAATCAGGAAGGCCAGAGCTCAAATCCAGCCTCATATAGTTACTAGCTGTATGACCCTGGCAAGTTAAAAATATAAAAATGTAAATATAATATAAATAAATATTAAATGTAAATGCTTATTAAGTTGTTTAGACCTAATTACTTAATAAGGGGGACTGTTAAGATCTGAATTAGAGTCTTATCCTTGACACATAATAGAGTATGATCCTATGAAAATCACATTTTATATTTCAGCTCTGGGAGTTTAGGTATTTTTTTTTTTGGCCTAGAGGTGCTATGAAAAAATTACTGAGACACTAAGGGTGCCATGGATTGAGAAAGCTGGGGAACCTCTGAACCAGGGGGATCAGGAATGGCAGAGATTCTATAAGGTACATTCCAGTCATAGCAGTCTCCACTGAAGGCACAGAAATCAGAGATAAAATGTCAAATTCAGGGGACAGCTAGTGAATAGTCCAGTTTGGTTAGAATAAAAAGATCAAAGATGGAAGTATATGAAATGTCTGGGAAAGATTGATGGGAGCCAGATTTTGGAAGGCTTTGAATGCCAGTTCAAATTGTGAATTGCCCAGAGAAATGACCATATAAACATGGAACTGAAATTTCTAGCCTTTAACTAAGTGGGTGTATGGAATGTTTGCTGTTAAGCAATTTTTTTTTTTTTGTCAACATACCTTTTTTTATAGAACCTTTGCAGTTTCATGACCGCATCAATGGTCAGAGATAAGCAAGTGTCTTTTAGCTTAATGAATATATAAATTTTAAACCAGTCACTTTTAAACCATTATAAGAACTTGAAAAGATGCTTGAGAAAAACGCAAAAATATTCCTTCTAACATTTCAGGAGGGCAACTTAGATTTACTTTCAAAGTTTCAAGAAACCAAATGAGTCTCCATTTCTTTACAAGTGGTTTAATCACATTGGTGGTGTGGTTACAATCCAGATGACTGTCTTGGGGGACTGAGAGAATTGCCAAAATTTCTTGTGTTGAAAGGATTGTAAAGGAGAAACAGAACATACTTCGTGGGTTGATAAATAGTCCAAAGAATGAATGTTATGAACATTGCAAGATTATATTGTTTATTTGTGTGTGTGTGTGTGTGTGTGTGTGTGTTTCCTTTCTGTTGTGGGGGTGAGGATTGGTGATTTAAGTTTCAGAATTAATTTTAAGAAATGAAGAGGTTATTATTATGATTATTTAATCCATACTTGTGTTTTAGTTGGGATATGGCAGCATAAAAAGTCTGGTTTAGAATTTTAAATGGGAAAATGAAATTAAATAAAAAACTTTGGAGAAAGATAAAGAGCTGGCAATGCAACTTAATGCACTGAAAACAATAATAACACATTTCTTGAAGACTTCAAATAGATTCTTAGCAATTCTGTGTCGAATTTTAAAAATCGAACTCTCCATGGAATGAATTAACCATGAGAAATGTGGAAAATAAGTAGATTCTCTTTGACCCTTTTCTGGAGGAGGCATACTGGTTAGAGACCCGGCCTTGAAATGAGGAAGACCTGGGTTCAAGTCTTGCTTCTGACACATCCTGGCTACCTGACCCCTGAGCAAGTCCCTAAGACTATAAGTTGCAGAACAATTTATCGGTTCTGCATTGGTAAAGGCAGATTCACTAATTCACAGGTCCTGAACAAAAACAAAAGCAATAGCAACAACAAATCCTTGAAACGTAAGCTCCTTAATTTTTTGGATCATACATCTATAATGACAATGGAGTATTCCTCAAAATCTTTTGCTTCATCAATCCACAATCACTTGTTAAGAATTTTACTGTGTGTCAGCCACTGTGATAGGCATTAAGGAATGCAAAAAAAAATGCCTGCCTCCAGGGAGCTTACATTATATCTATAAATTTATCCTAGGATGATACCCTTGTCTTTAGTAACATTCTCTTCTGATGACTCATTATTGAGTGGTATTGACTCCCTACATTTCTGAATGCTCTACCCGTGTGGCAAAGCTTTGCCAGGTCTTATCAGGTTGTAAAGGCTTTGATTATGAGTCAACTGATATGACTGTAACACAAGAACCAGCACAGGTAAGTTCAGAAAGGTTCATTACCAGGTTGGCTGCAGGATGATGGATTTTTTTTTTCTCTTTTTTTGGTAACGGTGATCATCAAAGACTCTCTGCTAAGAAGTAGAAGGCTGACATTGGCATCAGTAGAAGAAGAACCCATGTAATGATATTACAGACACTTTAGGTCTTGAAGTACCTGGATGTCCTGAGTGAAGCCCCAAGTAAGCAAGAAATGTTTTCTGTTATATCCTACTGTGAATATTGGAGATGACACATTCTGGAATTTTCCACTTTGTATCATTAACTTTCTCATTAATGCAGAAATGAAATAATAATTCCTCCCTCCCAAGCTCCACATTCTTCTACATGTGAAGTGTACGTATCAAGATTATTGGACGTGAATAGTCACAGAATTTGCCAACTGACTTGAGGCAGATTTTTTTTCTTCTTTCTTTCAGAGTGGCCTGTCATTATCTTTTCAGCAAGAAGTTGATCAGTAGAAATAAATTGCATTCGTTTACCTCACAGCATTAAAAATATGCAAAGAGATATAACTTTCTTGACTTGCCTATTTCCAAAGTATTGTCTCTGTCATGATTATTGGCAAACTTCTGTGTATTTCAAGGGAACGAGGCATCATTTAATGAAGAGGAAGAAGTCAAACCTTGAGATTTCTAGTTGCAGCCTTGTTATGATTGACTGGAAATCTCAGAAGGGTTAATGGAATGGACTGAAGAGATGTCCTTTTGTGGAATCAAAGAATGTGGGAAACAAAAAGGATCTTGGGGAGCATGTAGTGCAATCCTTTCATTCTACAGAGGGAAACACTGAGGCTTGGCAAGGTAACATGGTGGCAGAACACATTTCCCCTGACTTCCAAAAGTTCAATGACTTTTCCACTCTGCCAAGTCACATGTTTGATCTCTGTCCTTCCGTTTACTTGGAAGAAAAGTAGCTCATTTTTTCTCATTTTAATGTAAAAAAAAACCATACTGTACAAAGACTATAGAGAGGCAGTGCAGGTATAATGGATAGAGCACCATCCTCAGGGCCAGGGTGACCTGGGCTCTAGTTCTACCACTGACACATTTTGGCTGTGTGACACTGGACAAATTACTTACCCTCTCAGTGTTGTAGGCAGCTAAGACTATTAAGTTATAGAGGATGTTACCAACCTATAGTGGTTGAGGGATTTTCTTGATCTGGGAATTCCCTATAGCAATTAAATCACAAATCCAGTCCCTCCTACAGGCAAAATCAAACTAATGAGACTGTGAAATTAGTTCATTAATGGTCCTAGAGACTGCCAGTGAGACAAACTCAATCTTAATTCAAAAGTCAGCTCTATCCTTGGTCCATTGTGAGAAATTAAGGAAATTAAATAGACTTAATCTGTGGGTGACAATTCCTCATCTGTGAAACAGGAGTAATAATGAGTGACTTCACTAGGGTGTGGCGTGGGTTAACTAGTTAATATTTGAAAACAACCACACAAAAGCCAAGTATTAATATCATTTGAGGAACTGAGAGTTTGGGTGTTTATTTGACTCTGTACATTGAAACATCAATGTGCTTTTATCTAAAGAAGGGATTCAGAACTCCAGGAACTCTCTGATGCTGGGAGCCAGATGTGGCCCCTCAGTGAGGCATGTGTCCTTGGCTTGTGTGTGCATAACTGAGGGCAGAATTTGGCCTATAAAGTTCTGAAAAATCTGGGAATTTAAAAATCCTGGAAAAAATGAAAATCTATTTGATAAAATAAATTATGGTGTGAATGGAGTCAAATGAGATTTCCTAAATTAAGGAAATAGTGATTTCACTTCTGTGAGAAATTGAAATGTATACACATATACAACTATATTTATAGCTTTTAATAACAGAAAACAAAGACTTTTGGAACACCCTGAATATATGACTACACACATTGATTTGTGTGTGTGTGTGTGTGTGTGTGTATGCACAAAAAACATTGACAAGGATACTTCTGGGGGATGGGGATGGGAGAAGTTATTGCCATGGATCATTCCCAGGACCCTCATGGCCCTGGACAATTACATGCGAATTGATGTCCAGTTGGGAGGAAGGAATGCCTCACATACAGACACACATACACACACACACACACACACTCACTCACACAAATGTGATCTGTGGTATGCAGGCATCAAGACCCCAGCATTAGCTCTTTAAAGAACAATCATAAACTCTCCAGGGTATGCATAATCAAGTGTTGTATAGAGTGTCTGGCATGCTTTTATAGCTATCAATTCCCTAACTATATATCCCCCTGCTTTCACTATTAGACAATGTTGGTTTACAAATGGGCCCTTTCCACCACTGTTTATGCATATAACTTCAACAAATGAATAAATATAGCTCAACTGAAGTAAACTGTCTTTTTGGGTCAGCCTTAAGTTCCAGTTGAATTTTCTTTTAACTTGTCATTAAAACAGGATGAGGAGAATTTTTCATTTCAGTAAATAGACCTAGAATGAATTTTCAAAGACCTCTACAATGAGTCAGGAGACTTGGGTCTGATAGTTCTATGGGACTAGCTATGGAACTTTGGGCAAATAATTTCCCCTCTCTGAATCAAAGTTGTGTCATCTTTAGATGGGGAGAAAATAATATTTACATGATTTAGCTTGGTTGTTGTCCTTCATTCTTGAAGAGGACCAAAATGACATCACCAGGTTAGAATCAAGTTCTAGTGTGTCTGCCTGTGGCTGATCAGACCAATATGAGGTTGGAATGCTCTACCCCAGGTCCGGCACAAATAATTCATGAGAAAAATTGGGGTAGATTCTCTAAATTTGCATATCTCTCGTTTCTTTTGAGCTACCTCAATTCTGCTTTGCTCGTAGTGCACGGCACCTGCTCTGATGAGAGCACACCATGCTGGTCAGTCCTGTGCCTCTGTCTCCCATGTCACACAATCAATTCCAAAGTTCTTAAGAGAGACCTTATGACCTCCATGTGAGCACTTGACCTATGTGAGTTCTCCATAAACTAGTCTTTTTGTTAAGTGTATGTTTGGCGTTCGAACAATGTGGTCAGCCCATCATAGCTGCACTCTCTGAAGTAGAGGTTGAATGCTTGGCAGTTTAGTTCAAGAGAGGACCTCAGTATCTGGTACCTTATCTTGCCGGGTGATCTTTAGAATCTTCCTAAGACAATTCAAGTGGAAGTGATTCAGTCTCCTGGCATGGCGCTGGTAGACTGTCCAGGTTTCATAGGCTTACAACAATGAGTTCAGCACAACAGCTCTGTAGACCTTCAGCTGGGTAGTTAGTCTAATACCTCTTCTCTCCCATGCTATCCTTCAGAGTCTCCCAAACACTGAGCTAGCTCTGTGGTATTTTTCTGCAAGTGGCAATCCCATTGTCATGAGCCTGTCATTCACTCCTTTTGGTAGGCATACAAGCTTGTTGATTGGATTAGTTTTGATTGCAAAATATACATCAGCTTCATGGCATTCCTCTTCACTGCAGCCACTGCAGAAAAAAAAAGTATATCTAGCTCTGACTTCAGTAAGCTGACCTTCATCTGCCAGTCTTGTTTCTCTCAGGAATGCTGGGTTCTCTTGCATTCTCTCCCAACAAGAACTATTTGTTTTTCAGGTCTACTGGATTTTGTGTAGTCTATAAGTGTGGGCACATTCCATGTATTGATGGTGAGTGGAATCGTCTTTGTAGAAATTTTGTACTTTTTTTGTGGTTCAACCGCAGGGTGGGAATCCCTCCTGCTGCAGTAATCGGGCCAGGATTGGGTAAGCAGACAGTTTTTAGGGCACCTTTTCTAGCTCCTTCCTCACATCAAGAGGTGAGCAGTCTTGTCCTTAAAAGGCTACTCAGATACCCGGGGGACTGCTGAATCCCACTACTGCTTCCAGTGAGAAGATGACCTTATGACCTGGGCTGCCTATGTGAAGGGTTGTGACTACAGCTCCCAGTGTACCTACACCTGCTGTTTCATCACTTGCCTGTCATCACAGAACTTTGAGACAGGTAAAAATGGTAAAATGGTATGGGTGATGTCTTTTGATCTGTGTATAAATTGGGTTTAAGTGAGGCAGAGTTGCATGAAGTTGTCAGCCTCACTTTCTCTTCTGGATTCATCACATTCCAGTGGCAGGACAGAGTCAAGACAACTGGTGACGGCTTGAGATGCAGTGGATGACCTTGACATCTTTGATGTCTAACCAAGCTCTAAGCGCTCCATGGTGCCTGCTTCAGCCACCTTCATGACTGGTGGAGCAAATTGTTCTCATCTGTCCATTCCACCAGGGGAAGTCTTCACATGCTTGGGGTAGACACTCCCCAGTGGGGTTGAGACCCCTTGGTCACCCTCAACCTGGTTTAGCCCATCTGCCAAAAGAGTTTACCAGGGTGTGGCCACTGTGCCTGCCACAGCTTCTTGGAGTCACAGGTGAGAGTTGGGTGGATCAGGTGGACAGCACAGGTGGAGAGCAGCCCTGAAAAGGGCTTGGCAGCCCTCACACCAGAGCTACTAGTCTTCCCTGAACACACTCTACACTCCACGCTTAAAAAGTGGGTGAAAGAAGAGTGTTTCATCAACTTTGAAGTGTTAAAGAAATGTGTATTATCATCCTAAATCACTCTGCTAAGGGAGATTTAAAAGTAAATAAGACCATAATCTTTATCTTCAAAAAGCTTACAGTCTAGTACATGACTATAAAAAAGGAAGATTAAGAACTCGGATCAATGTAAGACCAGCTGTGATGCTAAACTAGAGGATTGGTGTTGAAACAGGCTATCCACTTCCTGACAGAGAAGTGATGGATTCATGATTTAGAATCACACACACACACACACACACACACACACACACACACACACCTTGTTGTTGTTAAGTTGTTTTTCAGGTGTCTGACTTTCTGTGATCCCATTTGAGGTTTTCTTGGTATAGCTACCGGAGTGTTCGCCATTTCTTTCTCTAGCTCCTTTTACAAATGAAGAACTGAGGCAAACAGGGTTAAGTGATTTGCCCAGGGTCACACAGCTAGGTAGTGTCTGAGGCTGTATTTGAACTCAAGAAGATGAGTCTTCCTGACTCTGGAGCTGACACTTTATCTACTGAACCACCTAACTGCCCCTC
>NW_020954599.1:12358107-12381305 GCF_900497805.2 Vombatus ursinus
TTCTTTTCTTTCCTTCTTCAGTGATGTCAGAGAGAAGAAAGGGAGGGCAGAAAAAATAAATTTTTGTTAATTGAAACAAAATTTAATTTATAAAAAAAGAGAAAAACAGACAGAACCCCACAGACTTGTTGATATTAAAGATAGGAATCCTGTTTCAAATGGGTGAATCATGGAATTTGATGGCTCCCAAAGTACAAGACCAAGAAATGTAAGACCATGGCTATTAGTACTTTTGCTCATTATTTTGCTTATGTCTTCTACCTTTACTGAAACTGCTGCTACTAATGCTTTCTAAGCATAGATAGGGAAAGAATCCAAAGGTGAACACACTGGGCCATCTAATTTCTCACGGAATTATGGGAAGTTTCAATTCTGCAAACATTTATTAAGTGACTATGAACAAGGTTAGAGGTAGTATGACTTAGTTGATAAAGAACCCATCCTGGAGTCAGAAAGACTAAAATTAAAGTATTGCCTTTGACATATAATAGCAGTGTGACCTTGGGAAAGTCATACTCCATCTCTCTGTTCCAGGCACTTTATTTGGCTGCCCCCTTAGCCTGGGATGCTTTCTCCTCTCATCTCAACCTACTGGCTTCCTTTAAATGCAAACTAAAATCTCTTCTTTTGCTGGAAGCCTTCCCTAACCTCTATTAATTTGACTGCCTTCCCTTGGTTAATTATTTCTTATTTATCCTGCTATTTGTACATAGTTGTTTGCTTATTGTCTCCCCCAATAGGTCGGGAGTTCCTCAAGGACTTTGGACTATTTTGTGGTTGTTTTTGGCCTCTTTTTTTGTGTCCCTAGAGCTTAGTGCCTGGCACATAGTAAGTGCTTAAAAAGTATTTATTGACTTACTGATAGTCAGTGCCTCAGGTATGTCTCTACAACTCCAGTTTTTAAATGAGTTGCCAATCTGAATCTGTAGGTGAAATTCCTTGTACTTATGAAATCACAAAACCTGGGCTATCAAAAAGTTCAACCCTCAGTGTTAGATATTGGGATACAAAGACAAAAACAAAATAATTACAGCCCTCCAGGGACTTAGGTTCTATAGGAAAGAATATAGAATAAAGGACCTATTAGATTTGTTATTTCACTAGTGCAGTTATCCCTCCACATTCCAGGATTTCACATTCATGGTTGGCCAGCCATAATTAAATGGGGATTTTTGGAGATTGGTTGTGTACTGTGGAAAAAGCACAGACAACCCACATATGTACAGAAAACTAAAAAAAATTGAGTTAAGTCATAAATCCATAGAGTATATTATTAATCTCTTTCATCATTTTCTACCGTAAGTATACACGTATGAATTATGTACACATAAATTTATCATAAACAGTTAAATTTTGTTAAAAGTTTTAGGGCTCTAAAGGACTACTGGGCACACACTCTTTGGGAAAGCTTCCTCTTTGTCTCTCTACCTTCCAGACTGAGTCACACAAGGTTCTCCAGTCCTGATTTTTGTATCTTGCGCTTTTTGCAGGAGAAGGAAATTATCGAAGCAGTTGTTGCAGCTTCCTGGTAATTGTGAAGACTTTGAGATACTAATCTCTCTCCTGTAGAAACAGCAACTTTTCTATGGGTACGCTGTGTTGTTTTGCTTGTTGTGTGTGTTAAATAAATAGGATCAGAATTATTAAAATTAAAGGTTTGGGAGGGACTTAGAATTATTTGCGATTGTTCACATTCTAGGGGGTCCTGTTTCCCTAATCCTGGTGAATGTCGAGGAATGATTGTATATAGAATCTATCACTCCATCTCTATCAATGCAGATTAGCACATTCTCCCTAAAGTGCTGCTAGAACATTGAGAAGTTGAATGATTTGCTCAGGGCCAGAGCAAATGTCAGAGGTAGATTTTGAACTCAGGTCTCTACTGGTTCTCTACTATACCACAATGATTTTCGCTTAAAGGAAGAGAAGCTGGGCAGGAAAGGAAGGCAGGAGACAAATAGATGATGTATTTTAATTCTAAAGTCACTTGGGAGCCACTGGAGGCTTTTAAACAAGGAAGTGATGTGAACGAATGAATGAGAAAGTATTTATTAAGTGTTTACTCTGTACTAAGCAATGTGCTGCCATGGTCCAACCATGCCTTAGGAGCATTATTTTGGCAGTCCTGCGAAGGCTGGATTGGAGAGAGAAGGGATGGGAAGCAGGAATACCAATTAGGAGGCTATAAAAAAAGGCTAGATATTATGATGTGTTGAACCAGAGTGATGACTGTACAAATGGATAGAATAATAGGAGGAGAATGAAGTCAGAGCATCAGGGATAGATTAGAAGACCAGGGATGGATGGAAAGTTGAGGGAGGATGAAGAATAGGGTTTGATGAGTCAGGAATAGAGATTGATGGAATTTTAAGATGGGAGTGATCCATTAAAATAATCTAATCCAAAATCAGTCTTCTGTCTCCTTCCCTCCACTGCTACTTAATCCCTCCACTTCTACCTGTTTTTATATAAGAAGAACCTGATATCCAAAGAAATAAGTGGCTTGGTCAAAGTCACATGGTAAGTAACTGAACTATGACTTACATCCAGGTCTTCTGACTTCAAGCTTGACTATATGTATCATGATTCTATAGAGAAAAGAACTAGTAGGTCAAAGAACAAATTATAGAAACAATAAAAAAATTTCATTAAAGAAAGTGTAAACAATAAGACAATATAAAAAATTTAAGGGATTCAGTTAAAGCACTCTATATCTCTAAATGCTTTCATCAACAAAAGAAAGAACAAATGAATGAATTAGGCATTGAACTAAAAAAATTCTAGAACAATACTTAAAAAATGACAGTAAACAAAAAATATAAATTCTGAAAATAAAGAGATTGATAAAATTGAAAGTAAAAAAAATCCATTGAGTTGATAAATAAATCTTGAAGTTGGTTTAAAAAACTAATAAAATAAATAAACATCTAACTTGATATTTATAGAGAGGAAAATCAAACCAAATGGCTTATGTAAAAATAAAAAATAAAGGAAAATTCACAAAAATTTAAATGGAAACAAGGGAAATGATAAGAGATAATTTTGCCTAATTAATATATAAACTAAAAAACTAAAAAACTAAAGGAAATATATGAGTACTTACAAAAATAATGCCCAGATTATCAAAAGAAAAGATTTTTTAAAAAATAACCCAATATCCAAAAAAGTAATTGAACAAGCCATACATAAACTACCAAAGAAAAAAAAATTCCCAAACCAGGTGGTTTTACAAGTGAACCCTAGCAAACAAATTGAAGAAAAACTAATCGCAATATTATTCTACTGGAGAGCATAGGAATAAATGAAACTTTTTTTCACATAGTGATTAGTATTTATCTAAAACCAAAAGCAAATTTTATATGTCATGATGAAAAGTTAGAGGCCTTTCTAATCAAATCAGGGGTAAAGCAAGGAGTTTATTATCACTGTCACTATCTAACAAAGTCCTTGATGTCCTAGCTATAGTAATAAGACAAGAAAGAGAAAAAAAGGGAATAAGCATAAGCAATAAGGAAATAAAATGGTCACTTTTTTTGTAGATAACATGATAATGTGTTTAGAAAACCCTAAAGTCAACTAAAAATTAGTTGAAACAATAAATAGAACAAAGTCATAGGATATAAAATAAAGCCACACAAGTCTGATGATGTGCATTAGGAACATTCCTATATATTACCAACAAAATCTAGCAGGAAGAAATAGAAAAATTCCATTCAATAATATATTATTGCTGTACCTAGAGGATGTGTAACATATTTGGGATTCTCTTTACCAAGATATACCAAGGATCTATATGAATCCAATTATAAAACTCTCTTTGCGGAAATAAAGATAGGCCTAAATAGAGAAATTTTAATTGTTCATAGATAGGTCAAGCCAATCCCATAACAGCAATAATACTATCTAAATGAACATAGTTATTCAGAGCCATACCAATCAAACTACCTAGGATTATTTTATAAAGCTAGAAAAACTAATAACAAAATTCATATGAAGTAACAAAAAGTCAAGAATCTCAAGGGAAGTAATAAAAAATGTGTGAAAGAGGCAGTTAGGTGGAGCGATGGATAGAGCACTGCCCTGAAGTCAGGAGGACCTGAGTTCAAATCTGACCTCAGACACATAACACTCACTAGCTGTGTGACTCTTGGCAAGTCACTTAACCTCAATTGCCTCACCAAAAAAAAAATGTGTGAAAGAGAGGGATTGGGTAATATTAGATTGCAAAATATGCTACAAAGCAATAATCATTAAAAGGATTTGGTACTGGTCAAAAAATACATTAATCAGTGGAGTAGATAAGGTTCACAACATACAGAAACAAACACAGCATAAGCCTAAAGACCCCAGTTACTGGGGAAAAGACTCACTATTTGTAAAGGAAAATTAAAATTAATAGCAGCTCTTTTTGAAGTAATCAGAAACTTGAAACTAAGGAAGTATTCTCCTATTAGGGGATAGATAAATAAATTATGATATGTGAATGTAATTAATATCATTATGCTATAAGAATGATGAAATTAACAATTATAGAGGAAATTGGGAAGTTCTCTGTGAACTGATGCTGAATTAGGTGAGAAGTAGGTGAGCAATTTAAACTATGGCAACATTATTAAAAAAAAACAAACCCTTTGAAAGACTACATAAATCTGAATAATGAAATACTATATCATGAGTCCAGAGAGCTATAGATGAAGCACAGCACATACCTCCTGCCAGAGGGATGATGGACTTAAAATGCTGAATGAAACACAGTTTTAGACATGGTCAATATAGGAACTTGTTTTGTTGAGCTATTCATATTTATTAGGAGATTTTCTTTTTTTTTCTTTTCTTTTCTTTTTGTTACTGTTATAGTCAATGGGAGAGTGGAAAGGACAAATAATTTGGAAAAACCTATAATCCTAAAAATACTGTCTATACTCTGGAGTTTAGCTCTTAAATTCTTTTTTTCCCTTTTCTCCTCTATTATTACTGAATTTGTCCTCTTCCTCTTTTAAGATTGTTCATCTTTATAATCAGACTTTACAAACATTTTGTAGTCAGCATCTGCTTAATGAATTATTATTGAATTTAATTGACTCAAATCTTCAGTAATTTCAATGACTTTGTTGAGAATACATTCCTTTCTCTCCAATTTCCCCAGATGTTAAGACAGGAATTGGGGCAGATCAACTATGACATGGCTTTCCCATGGAGTCAACAGTGAGTGCCCAGGCCCTGCCCTGAAAAATATAAATAAGATTCATTGTGGCAAAATTTGCTAGTCTGTGGTATACCAAATGTTGAAGTTTAATTATACAAATTCAATTTTAATTAGGTATTATTTTTGTCCCGAGCAAACTGAGCACACCACAAATGAAGCTTTCCTCACTTTGGAGCTGTCTGCAACTCACAAGGGTAACTTAATCTTCAGGCTGAAATTTCACATTAATTTTTCAGAGTTCAGTGGAAGATCTTAGTTTTAGTGCCTCTTTTTCCTCTCAAGATACAAATACACTGGGGCAGCTAGGTGGCACAGTGGATAGAACACTGGCCGTGGAGTCAGAAGGACCTGAGTTCAAATCCAGCCTCAGACACTTGATATTTACTAGCTGTGTGACCTGGGGCAAGTCACTTAACCCCATTGCCTAACCAAAAAAAAAAAAAAAGATACAAATACACTTCCTCCTACCTAATTATGCAAATTGCAAGAGTTAGATTATTTAAAAAGTAATGGCATTTGATTGAGCACATTTGCTCACTAGATCCTCTTGAATGGTGTGCTTACTCAGCAATCTGATGGTTGGGAATTCTTATGAGGCTCTCATTAGAGTGTACTGAGTCACTGTTGTACCTGAATTTCTCCCAAATTGCCAATGGCCTGGGGGATAAGATTTTTGCACTGTGGAGTGAGGAGAAGACTGCGGGAATTGGGTGATAAAGTCTTGGATTTGCACTGAAGTTAATGATTCCCTTTTGACTCCATCATAAAATGTCACTTTAAAACCTGTACAGGTTAATGGAATTGACCAATTCTTGGGTTGCTACTTGTTGCATCCATATATAGGTTTCCTGAACATTTGTATTTAACTCTTGGTATGGTCAGAATTTAATGTTACAACAATTTTACTTAAAAAGTTTTTTTGACTTCTTGGGGTTATTATGAGTTTTTTCGAATGAAGTTTATGTTCCCCTTCTGTTTGAAGTACCACAATAATTACTAAAAGAAAATTGTATTGGAGACTTTTGAAGTGTTTTTTTTTTTATTATTTTTAAAAAATAATTACAGGATTTTTTTTTAGCAAATAAGTACATTAATTTTCTAATAACTGGATCTAGAACACCAGGAAAGAGTATTAAATAACCATAAAACTTAGACTACTTGGAAAAATAATTTTAAAGGATATGAACAGGCCATTTTCAGAAAAAATCAAAGCTATCTATAGTCATGTAAAAATGCTCTAAATTACTATTGATTAGAGAAGGGCAAATTTAAACAACTCTGAGGCACCATCTCACACCTATCGGAAATGTCAAATGCTGGAGAGGATGAGGGAAAATATATCAAAGAACTTTTGGTGGAGTTGTGAACTGGTCCAACCATTCTGGAAAACAATTTGCAACTATGCCCAAAGTACTATAAAACTGTGCATACCCTTTGATTCAGCAATACCAGGGCCACCTCCAGTTATCCTAATCTATATCTGGCCATTGGGTCCAGATGGCTCTGGAGGAAAAAGTGAGGCTAGTGACTTTGCACAGCCCTAGTTCACTTAAATACAATTCATTTGCATGTCATGGCATCACCTCCCTGATGTCATGGTCTTCTTTGAGAATGAAGGACAGACAACAACAAGAACCACTAAATCAGTACCCTAAAAAGATAAAAGAAAAAGGGAAAGGGAACTCTATGTAAAAAAAAATATTTATAGCAGCTCTTTTCATTGAGGTGAAGAATTGGAAATTGAGGGGATGCTCATCAATTGGGAAATGGCTGAACAAGATGTGACTTGTGATTTTGATGGAGTACTATTGTGTTATAAGAAATGACCAGGGGAATGGTTTAAAAAAAAACAAACATGGCAAGACGTATATGAACTGATACAAAGTGAAGTGAGAAGAACCGGGAGATCATTGTGCACAGTAATGATGATCAAATGAAAGGCTTAGTTACCCTGATCCAATCCAATCCAATGTTCCAATACAATTCCAAAGAACTCATGATGAAAAAAAAATGTTATCCACTTCCAGAGAGAGAGAAATGATGAACTCTGAGTGTAAAGTATAATTTTCTTTCTTTTTATATTTTTCTTTTTTTTTGGAAAAAATACTTATTATGGAAATACATTTTACATGATTTCATATTTATAATTGATATATTATTAGTTGCCTTCTCAGTGGGTGGGGGGAGGGAGGGAGAGAGGGAGGGATAGAGACAATTTGGAACTCAAGTTTTTTAAAAAAATGTTAAAAATATATAATAAATATATTTTTAAAAATTCCTCAGTGGGACTCAATCTCTCCCAGAATGGCTTTGATGGATTCTAGAATTGACTGATTGCCCAGAAATGTTCTTATCTAACAAAGGTAATTGCTTTCAAGTAGGTGGGATCATCAGCAGAGCCCCACCCTTATGTTGACAATGACTGTAACCATATAAATAATGTTTATATTTAGAGACAACAGAGTCATGATCAAGTACAAGGTTCATTGTCAATAACCTACTGACAAAGTTAAATTACAATACCCCTCCTTTCTGTCAACAGTGCATTAACTATTTTCCAGGGAATATACTATGTAGGTAGATTTGTTTGGATATCTGTTGGGAAGTGTTGGGTCAAAACAAAATATATCAATAAAATTTTAAAGCTAATATAAAATATTTTAGGAAAAAAAGAAATCCCAAAGAAGTTCGTGGAACATAAAGACAACCTCCAATTAATCATTCAATACATTATTGAATACTTTCCATACTCCAGGAAATTACTAAGTGCTAGAAATACAAAAACAAGATGAAACAATCCTTGGCCTCAGGGAGCTCACATTCTCTTTCAGGAGACAGCAGTGAACCACCCCTTCCCCAAGATTTATATACAGTTTAAATCACAGTCACAACAAGGTAGCTCCTAGCAGGGAGTATTTCAGTGACTTTGGTAGTATTAGACATTGGTCCCCATTGTATTTCTTCTCTTAGTTCTACACAGATTTCTGCTGATAGTTTCTATTATTGTTCTTTGTTCTTGAGGTTGCTAGGTGGCCCAAAACATAGAGATCTGCATTGAGATTCAGGAATATCTGGATTTGAGGTGTGTGACCAATTCAGCTGTGTGACCATGGACAAATCATTTACCCTCTGTTTGCCTCAGTTTCCTCAACGGTAAAATGGGGATGATAATAATAGCATGTATCTCCCCAGGTTTGCTGTGAAGGTAAAATTAGATAATATTTGTAAAGGACTTGGCACACTAGTGCTTAATAAAATGTTTGTTTCCTTCCTTCTTTTGTTATGGTCACTTTAGAATTCCATATAACTCCTAGAAGTGGGAGCTAGGTGTTGATTTTCCGGCACAACCAAGCATTTATTAGACCAAATCATTTTCTGTTATTGGCATAATTTTGCAAAGGGGAAGGTATCCAGAAATTTTTGTATCTGGTATAAGGCACAACGCTCCCAGTTCCGGTGATAAAATGTCTGGGTACAGGGCTCTTCTCACTGAAATGATGTCCCTTTGCTTCCCCTCATCCTAACCTATGCCATCACAAATTTTCCCAGGAAGGAGGGCCTCTCCATGTCTGAGTCTCCAAAGTGATACGTACATATAGTAACTGCAACTTGTTTCTTCCAAAGAATCCCTGTAAGGTTGGGACCAAGATCTGAAGAAGTACTCTCCAAAACATCCCAATTTAGCTTTAATTATTTATTTAAGCCTCAAAGAGTCTCTCTGAGATAATTAGCTGAGATAACTTAAATCATTCCAGGTTAGTAAGTCAGTGCCCTCCTGGTTTGCTACAATGCATTCCCTAAAGGACATTAAGAAGGAAAGAAGCTAGTCCTAGATAACATGATTATGTTACTTATACTGATAATAAATTGGAGAATAGAGCATTTTAAAAAAACATATGTTTGATAATATAGCTAACCACCAACAGTATCTTTTTTTAAATGTAGACAGAATTGCATAACAGAGGTATAATGAAGAGTTTTATAAGTTATATATGTGTATTATATATGTCATATAAACACAGAACACACATATACCTATATATATACATATATATATATATAAACACATATAAACATACATACACACCTATTTATATATGGTGTGGGTATTGCATTTTCTTTCATGGTAATTGCTTCTCATTCTTCAGTCAAAAAATCCTAGTTCGGGTGACCAAGTTCATAATTTTTCCATTAGAATAGAAAATAAAGAAAAATTTTACTCTGATTCTGATTTAAATTGAAATGGACAGGAAATGCCTTATTTTAGGCTTAGTGGGCACATATAAACTTTAAGAAAGGGACTCTAAGACTTTAATGGGATCCATATTACTGTAAATCCTACTCAATTAATCAGCTATTTTCCATGTTGTCTTAATGCATTTTCCAGTAAGGTAAGTACAAGATGAATCTCTTATTTTGTGACTCATAAATGGCCAGCTAAAATTTTTAAAAAGCACATCAAAATTGAAGACAACATAATAAAATAATATTGTTTCTTTTGTAATGTTTCCTTCCTTCCTTCCTTCTTTTCTTCCTTCTTTCCTTTTTTCCTTTTTTCCTTCTTTTCTTCCTTCTTTCCTTTCTTTCTTCCTTCCTTTTTTCCTTCCTTCCTTCCTTTTTTCTTCCTTCCTTCCTTTTTCCTTCTTTTCTTCCTTCCTTCCTTTTTTCCTTTTTCCCTCTTTTCTTCCTTTCCTTCCTTCCTTCTTTCCTTCCTTCCTTTTTTCTTCCTTCCTTCCTTCCTTTTTCCTCCCTTCCTTCCTTCCTTCCTTCCTTCCTTTCAATGAAATTGAAAAGCTTTTAAATGAACAAAATTAATATAACTAAGACAAGAACAGAAGTGATTGAGGAAAAAAAGTCTTTGCATCAAATGTCTCTCAAAAATGTCTGATATTAAAGATATATGGACAATTAACAGAAATATATGAGACGAAAAGCCATTCTCCATAAATAAAATGGTCAAAGGATATGAACAAACAATTCTCAAAAGAATTGTAAACTATTAACAACCATATGAAAGAATGCTCCAAATGCTAGTAAAAGAGCAATCCAAATCAAAACAACCTTGAAAGCTTAGTTCTTATCCTGCAAATTGGAAAAGATGAGAGTTGTCAGTGTTGGCAGGGTTGTGATACAATTGTGTAGTAATGTATTAGTGGTGGAGCTGTGAAGTCATCCAATTATTCTGGAAAGTAATTTGAATTATTCTAAAAGAGTGAACAAAATTTCTATAACTATCTGACTTAGAGATCTCATTTCTAGGTACATAACAACTTTAAGGTTTGCAAAAACCATACATATGTTTACATATGTTTATGTAAAATGTCATTTGATCCTGTATTATATTCCTGAAGGCAGGTGTTACTATTATCTTCATTTTACAGATACGGAAACTGAGACTAAGTGACTTGTCCAGAGTCTCACAACTTGTATGTCGGTGAGTGTTTGAGGCAGAATTTGAATGTAAGTCTTCCTAAGGCCATGTCTGATTCTCTGTTCTCTCCACCATCTTGCTACTATTCACCAATAAATTCAAAGATAGAAAGAAAGCTAAGCAATACTTTTTTTTATTGTCACAAAGAATTGTAACAGAGTAGATGTTTATCAACTGGGGAATTGGGTAAACAAGTTATCATATGTGAATGTAATAGAATATTACTTCACTGTAAAAAATACAAAAAAAAACAATGAATATGATTAAATAGGAGATTTTATGGGAAGACATGAACTGATGAAAAGTAAAGAACAAGCAAAATAGTATACACAATGACTACAATAATGTAAATTGAAGGAAAAACATAATAAAACATTCAGAACTGAATGCTGTGAAATTATAGTTACTAAGCTTGGTCCCAAAGAAGAGCTATAAGAAGACATTTCCCTCCATTTCTTTGTAGAAGTGGAGTACTATGGGTGTGGAAAATTACATAGAATGTCAAACTCTTTTATTATGTTGGTTAGTTTTACTAAACTGGTTTCTTTTTCTATTTTTTCTTTATTCCTTGTGTTTTAGCTCTGACCCCCAAGATCCCATGGGGAAACATTTGGGGGGCCTATTTCTGGCTATGTGTTGATACCTTCTCTGTAACTCATGGTCAGAAAGTTACCCAGAGCAGTGGAGTCAAACTCAAATAGAAACGAGGCCTCTAAAACATACATAAGGATCTCTGTGGGTGCATACTGACTTGCAAAACCATATATTAACATTATCTATGTTTTATTTTATCTTAATTTATTTTATTAAATATTTCCCAGTCATATTTTAATCTGGTTTAGCTGCCCTCAGTATTGTGTCTGCAATGCATCCCTCTGACAGTGTAGTTTGACACTTCTGGCCTAAAGAGATGAGTGGTTAATTGACTTGTCCAGGATCACACTGTCAGTATGTGTTAGAAATGGGAGTTAAACCTTGGTTTTCCCGGTTCCAAGGTCGGCTCTGTCTAGCCATTATGCCATGAATGTCTCATTTGCCTCTTTTGTATAGGGAAGATAAATAATTCTACTATTTGAGTCACTTTTTCTTCTCTTCTCTCTTCTCCCTCCCCTTTCCCCCTCCCTCTCCTCCCTCCCCTTTCCTTTCTCTCTCTCTCTCCTCCCCCTTTCTTCCTCTTCCTCTCTCTTCTCTCCTCTTTTCCCCCTCTTCCTCTCTCTCCCTCTCTCCCTCCCTTCCTCTCTCTCTCTTTCTCTCTCTCTGTCTCTCTCCCCCTCTCACTTTAATGTTTTAATTAAACACTTTTCCTACTGAAATTTTTATTCTTACATGGTCAGCTAATAGAAAATGTTGTTACTGGATGCGGCTTTTTCACCATCGTTTGCATACTTGATCACCCCCAAACAGCTAAATCAAAAACCTGGGAAAAGTAGCAAGGGGCTTCAGTCAAGATTGTCAGAAATTTCAGAGGTCCCATGTTACATATGATTTATAGAATCTTAAAGTTGGAGCTCAGAGGTCATCTGTTGCAACCCCATGTGAAGCGTAAAACTCCTCTAAAACAGCATTCAGCCTCTGCTAACAGACCTCCAAATGACAGGGAATTCTTGACCTCAGGGAGCATTCTGCTGAGTGGAAGGCTGCCATCTTATAGATTCTACCTTCTGATCTCAGT
This sequence comes from Vombatus ursinus, assembly GCF_900497805.2. Classification (NCBI taxonomy): domain Eukaryota; kingdom Metazoa; phylum Chordata; class Mammalia; order Diprotodontia; family Vombatidae; genus Vombatus; species Vombatus ursinus. The sequence continues at coordinate 12,370,417 of NW_020954599.1, forward strand.
CTAGCCTCTCAGGCCAGGAAGAACAGTTCTATACTCTCTTCCATGTGATAACTCTACAAATATCTTAACAAACATCCCGTCTTCTTCCCCACTGAAAGTCCTCTAAAAAGTCTTGTACCCTACTTCTACACCTTTGTCATTTACTTTTGGCCAAGCTCAAAGTCCTTCCTAAAATGTGGTATCTAGTACTTAACGTACTATTTCAGTGCTCTCTAGATAGGCCAAGAATACTGTCATTATGACAGCCATCATTTTAGCTACTTAAACTTCAGTATCTTATAAATGTCAGGGCTCACTCAATCTGATTGGAGCCATTTAAAACCCTGTCCAACCTGGCTCCAGTCTACCTTTCTTGGCTTATTGAATCCAATTCTCTTTCTTTAACTCTATGGTCTAGTCAAATTGGTCTTCTTGTTCTTCTTCACCCATGCCATTTCATCTCTCATCTTCATGGGAGCTTAGGATGTCCCCTATGCCCAGAATGTACTGTCATTCATATACACCTTGTAGAGGCCCCAGTTTTCTTTGAAGCTCAGCTCGGGAGCAACCTCATGCACATGTCCCGTCTGATCTCCCCACCATACATATGCACATGTTACTTTTGACAGAATGTAAGCACTTTGAGGGCAGCAATGCTTTTATTTTTTTCTTTGCTTTTCTAGGATGTAGCGCAATGTCTGGGACACAGTAGCTGCTTAATAAATGTTAGTTGATTAGTTATTTGGTTAATAAATCCTCTATAAAGTATCTATCCAAAATTAAGGAGTCCTGCTTCCAGTTTACCTTCTCTGATTTAAGGCCCACCAGTGTAGGCCTTACTTCTTGCATGACTATGTGGGGAGCTTCTTCATACTTAGTTATTTTCATGTTTACTGTTTTCTCCACCATCAAAATGTGAGCTCCTTGAGGGCAGGGACTGTCTTTTGCTTTTTGTTGTTGTTAGCGGTGTTATCTCCAGCACTTAGCATAGTGCCTGGCACATAGTAGGTGATTAGTAAATGTTTACTCACTGACTGGCCAGCCTACCTCCTTTTCTGACTATACATCTCCTATATATATGTGTATATATATATGTATACATACATATATTCTCTGCCACTTCTTGTACAAGTTATCATTAGCAATATACTGCAGCCTGTTTACATCTACCTCATGTATATTTGATTAAATTCAGCAAATATTGAACTTACTGAGTGTAAGGCACTGAGCTAAGTACTAGGGGTACAAAGATAAAAAGAAAAAAAATCTTCTTTCAAGGAATTTATATTCTACTAGGAGATTGCAATAAATGTCAGAAAGTGAATACAAAATAATTTAGGATGGAAAAAGCCACTAACAACTAGAGGGAACAGGAAAGGTTTCTCATTCCTTGGTCCTATAAACTCACCCTCAGGCCTACTCCACCTCTGCACAGGGTCCCTGGCTCCCTGGCTCCCTGGGACAAGTCTACTCTGAGGCTACCTCAGTGATGGGTGAATCTCTGCCTGGGGCCTTCATATCATGAGCTTAATAATATTATAAAAATTGGAACTAGAACATGTTTCAGAGTTTAAGGGAAAATATCATATATAATCAGTGGACCTGTGAATCAGTCCAATTGCCCTGGAAAACAATTTGGAACCATGTGAGGAAAGTCACTAAATTGTGCATGCAAACTCTTTGACCTCCCATTACCATTGGGCATGTGCCACAAGGAGTTAATGACAGAAATGTTGTTGTTCATTCTTTTCAGGTGTGTCTGACCCTTGGCGATCCCATGGGGGCTTTTCTCAGCAAAGATATTGGAGTGGTTTGCCATTTCCTTCTCCAGTGGATCCATTTTGTCAGGCAATCAGAGGTTAACAGACTTGCCCAGGATCTCGCAGCCACAATAATAATGTTATCTAACATTTGTATAGCAATTTAAAGCTTGCAAAGTACTTTACGAATTTTATCTCATTGGATCCTCACGGCAATCCTGTGAGGTACATGTGATTGTTATCCTCATTTTACAGATGAGGAAGCTGAGGCTAAGAAAGGTTAAATGACCTTCCCAGAGTCATTTAGCTAGTATGCAAGGTGTCCCAAAGATCTTAAGGCAGCTATAAGCTTAATAGCTATTAGTAAATAGCTATTATTAAGCCTTTAAGCAATGAGGCTTAGGGACTCTCCGAGACTTTTGGTGTCTTGTATATAAGGGCAGGACTAGAACCCAGGTCTTCCTGGTTTTAAAGCCGTGTTTCTATCCACCGCAAGACACTGTGTAGCATATAGTAGGAGCTTCCTAAATACTTGTTGATTAACTGATGTGACTGTGGGACAATCATGTTATCTAGGTTGCATACTGAAATTTCCTTAGCTGAAGTTTTTAATTGTATTATTGAATTGATTATATCCTGGACTGCTGTTGACTAGGGGGGAGACAGGGGAAGTAGGAGAAGGTCAGGACATCTAGTTGTAAATGTTGGAAATAAAATACTTCCTTTTCACCCTTGGAAGATGCCAATGAAGAGTTAATTGAAGCCTAGACAGGCTGTCCTCAGTTCTATCAAAAGATCTCTATAATTTCCTTCTCAAATCAAGTTCCTCTCAGGTCTTACTCCTTCACTCCATCTTAATTCTTTGGAGATTATAGTGCTGAGAATTTAGAGGTAAACTAAAATAATGCATTTTGGTTGCTCTGTGATTCTGCGTGATATATGCTGTCCCGATTCTGAACTTGAATTTAAAAGGGTAAGAGTGCCCAGAATGTCCCAGAATACACTTTGCTGGAGGTGTAAAGTCATAAATTAGCAATAAGTACACTCAAGGGAAATGCTGTAATTAGTTGAGGGATTTCCAGGCTATAGGATCTGGCCTTTTTTGACCAGATGTTACGAAATCTGTCTTCTTGAGATTGATGGATATTTTTAAATGGAATCCTCCTTTGGAATAGCATGGGGCCAGGATCAGTCCTTTTAATTTAGAAAACTATGTGACACAAAACCTGAAGTGTTTTCTTTCTCTTTGGGTCATAGTATACTTTACCTTAAACACATAAATATTGTCCTCTTATAATAGTATGGAGAAGAGAGAAGCTGGAAATAAACGAGGGAAGTTAGCAATGAATGTCCCCCCCCCCAAAGAAAAAGTTGGTTGGCTATTTAGTAACTTACATTCCTTAGGGAAAGGAAGTCTTGAGGAGACATGATTTAAGTTCTCCCTTTATATCACCCAAAGGATACTGCTGAATCTCAGAGTTTAAAGCCCATGGAACTCTACAGCTATGAACACTTATATTTTTGCTAAACTTTAGACCCCTCCAGTGCCAACTTTTGAAATGGGAAATAAGACAAAGTGACCTTTTATAAGCACACAGAGACGCAAAGATTAATTTTGCTTTTCAAGGAGTTAAGGGAAAAAAAGCATATGGAATGCAAAAAACCCAACCCAAAATAAGCAAATAAAAGTCTTTTACCCTACCTCCCTTCTTGCCCATGCCTCTCTCTCTCTTAACTCTTTCACTACCTTCTATAATGCGGGTTTTATAAATCACATTTCTCACTGGCAAGCAAGCATTTATTAAGGGCCTACCATGTATCAAGCACTTTACAATTATTTTCTCATTTGATCCTGGGAGGTAAGTGCTATTATTATCCTTATGTATAGTTGAGGAAACTGAGGCAGAAAGAAGTTAAATGACTTGCCCAAGGTCACACAGCTAGCTAGTGTCTGAGGCTGGATTTGAACTCAGATCTTCCTGACTGCAGGCCCAGTGCTGTAGTCACTACACCACCTAGTTGCCCCAACACTAGATAGATATTTCATTTTATTAATCCTTACCATCACCACCACAACAACTTCCCTTCTTATGCAGCCCCTAGCCTGGTTCTTCCATCACCTACTGAAACATAAGCCATTTCATTGTTGTCAAATAATTTAAAACAATTTAAGAACAATTCAACACCAAATTGCTCTAATGCGGCACATAGAAATCTTTTTGTATCTCTTGCCCAATTTCTCCCTTCAGAGCTTCATGGAGTAGATCAAGAAAAGATTACTTTGAACTTGACGAGAGAAGACTCAGAGAAAACTTAGTCTTAACCTGCTACAAATCTGGGTTCAGATGAAGGAGTGCAGCTTATAGAATTCTGCCATATGGACAAGTGGACTGTGGTGGGATTGGTTACGAAACAGAGAGGGTGTGGGGTAAATATGACAAATTTTAACAGAAGTGACCCTCTGGGAAGGATGAACACGTTAACTCTTGTTTGGTGTATGATGAGAAACTCCATTCTCACACTTTAAACACCCAAAGGGGCAGGTAGGTGATGCAGTGCACAGAGCACGAGGTTTGTAACCAGCAACACTCATCTTCCTGAATTCAAATCTGGCCTCAGACACTTACTAGCTGTGTGACCCTGGGCAAGTCACTTAACCCTGCTTGCTTCAGTTTCCTCATTTGTAAAATGAGCTGGAGAAGGAAATGGCAAACCACTCCAGCATCTTTGCTAAGAAAATCCCAAATGGGGTCATGAAGAGTCAGACACAACTGAAAAATGATTGAACGACAAAACACCCAAAGACACCTAGGGAGTGTGTATTTCCATAGTTAGGTGCTGGTGGGGAGAGGAAGATTTGAAGGTATTGTGACTATAGGAGACAGCAGTAGAGTGGAAAAAAGCATCTTGCATTTCTTAATGGCTGTGTTATCTTGAACAAGTCCTTCCTCTAGCTTTCAGTTTTCTCATCTGTAAAATGAGAGGGTTGGATTGGGTAACTTTTGAGAACCTTTTTAGCTCTAAAGCCTCTGATCTCTATGATCTCAGGTTGGCCAATTGTTGGCTAGATGCTCTTTTGCAAGTAACCCTCACTGAGCCAGAGCTTCACCATCTATCAGACGAAGGTGGTTAAGATAGATGATCTGTAAGGTCTCATCTGGCTGGAAATCTATGATCATATTAACTTTAGTACTAGGCATCAGGGATGAGGAGAAGAATAGAATAGGATAAGAGAATTTGAGATTCTTGAGAGTGAGCAGACTCATTTCTCAATTTTTCATTAAGGTAGTTCAGCCATACAAGCATTTAAAGGGAGTGTATGGCTTCAGCCAGTTGGTAAAACCAAACCATGGTACCAGAGACGAACAAGAGGGTTGATCCAGACTCTTTTCCCACACGTGCCCATGAGAACACACAGAGCTAGAGTCAAAAAGGAAACATAAAGCCAACAGGACCTACAGTGTTTGTACTTCATACTCATACTCACACTGCTGCATTCATGTGCTTGTGTAGGCAGGCAGTCAATAAACATTTTGTTAAGCACCTATTATGTGCCGGGCAGTATTTAAAGTTTGGTTTAAATAACTAAAACCTTAAAAAAATTAAAAATATAATCTACTGGTTGACATGAACAAGTCCTCAATAATTAAAGTGATGGTGCTAGCAGTAAATTCCTTGAGGGCAGGAAGTCTCTCTGTTTTTTTTTGTGTGTTCCCAGCACTTATCACAATGTCTGGCACATAGTAGGTGCTTAATAAATGTTTATTGAATAAATGAATGAATGAGTAAATCATTTCCTTGGAGAAGATCTTGTTGTCTGGATGATTTTGCCATTAGGAATGTGCTATTAAAAATAAGCAACCTTACCTTTTTTCTGTTTTTTTATTCTAATGTTTTCTGTGCTTTATTCCATTTTTTTGGACTAAACTAAGAAAATTCTAGTAGGTTACTATTTTGTTGTTATGACTGTTATTCTGTCAAAGGATAGTAGTTTTCCTATGTTGCCCAAGGCAATGTAGAACAGTGGAAAGAATGGTGGATTTTGAGTCAGAAGACTTGGGTTTGAATCTCAGCTTTGTCACCCATTACCTGTGTGACCTTAGGCCACCTTTCTAATCTTTAGTTTTCTAATTTGTAAAATGAAGAGGTTGAATCTAATGGCATCTGAGGCCCTTTTAATCTCTAAACCTATGATTCTCCTATTATTGAAAATGGTCATGTCTTTCAGCAAAGACTGGATGAAAACGTGTTGGGAATGTTATAGAGAATATTATTTTTCTAGGTTTGGATTGAGCTAGATCAGAAGTTCTTAGATTTCATGGGGTCTGTGAACTTTCATGGGAAAAGTATTATATCTTTATTTTCACTAACCCTTAACTAAAATTTAACGTTTTCTCCAATTATGATTATCACACCCCCCCAAAGACCCATCATTCTGAGGAATCTGACAAGGATTACCAGGCTACCAAAGGGGTCTGTGACAGAAAATTGGTTAAAACCCTCTACACTACATGGACTCTGACAGTGTTTCCAATTTTGAGATTCAGTCAATCTGAGATCATTTTTGTACTTACAAAACAAAGGTGGGCTCTGCCCCCTTTCCTAATCAATAAATCAATCAATACTTGTTAAGAGTCTACTATATTCCAGGCACTGTGCTAAGTGCTGAGGATGCAAAAAGAGGCAAAAGACAGCCCCTGCCCACAAGGAGTTTACAATCCAATAGTCTAGTAAGCTTGCAGTCAAAATAGATAGATAGGACATGAGTTTATTCCTTTTCATATTTCCTCAATAACAAAGAAGTACTTGGAATCAAAGAAATGGGTATTTTGAAGAAAAGAATTCTTTGGGTGCAATGATATGGAGATACTTTGAGGAAGATACTTCAAGTAAATGAAGTGAGAAATACCAAATGGAATTTCCATACAGTTTGCTATTCTTATGATGTTTAGTACTCTCCAGATGTCTAAGAAATATTCATTGTTGAATTCTCAATGTGATACACCTTTATGGTACTTTGATGCTTAGTACTAGAGTTAATAAAATCATGGATTTTGAGCCAGATGGGACCTTGCAAGTCATCTATCTTAACCACCTTCATCTAATAGATGGTGTAACTCTGGCTCGGTGACAGTTACTCGCCCAAGATCACCTAGCCAACAATTGGCCAACCTGAGATCATAGATGTTAGAAGCTTTAGAGCAAGAAGAATTCTCAAATTCTCAATTCTCTTTAATGCTACAGTTTCTAGGATTTCTCCCCTTTTCTAGTCAAAGGGAATGAAATAGAGGGAAGGTTCTAAATATATCTAGAAGAACTAATCTCATTGCTGGAAAATGAAAGAATGCGTGCATTTGTTGGAAGCCCTCTTTATGTTGATTCCATGCAGGCCATTCAGCCCAGGGTACTCAACAGCCCCTTTAACTGGTTGCTGGTATCATGGAAAACGAATGTGCGAGCAGGAGTGCCACATCCAAACTTTGTCCTGGAGCCATGTCACCATGACTCACTATTGCTGCAACATCAGTTAACAGCAATTACCACACACTTCCTTTCTGGTTGTTCTTGTAAAAGAAAGCCTATCTAATAAACTTAAGCCAAATTTAAATGGAATTTTTAAAACATCAAAACAGTGACAAAAAATGAGTCATCCCAACACAATGTCCGGATATTGCACTGCTCATTATTATATAGCTCTCTGGGATCCTGGTTGAACAGAATCTCTGTTTTGTCTCTCCACTCCTTCTCTACTGCTGAGTGGGAGAAAGGGGGAAGAATATGGTCTTTCTCTCTCTTTAAACCAGGACCTTCTCTGTTTTTCTCTCCTTTCTTCCCTGTTTTTTTTTTTTTTAAACCAGAACATTTAGCTCAGTCTCTTCAACCTGTCTCAGAGGTTTAGGTTTCTGAGGAATTAACTACTGAATGCTATTCTTGGAGAGACTTATATTTGTGTCCTGTTTTCTGGGGAAATGCCAGTGTTGTCCCAGTGACAAAACTGGTGGGGAAATGAATTTCTAAAATGATAATCCAAGCAATTGAGTAAATGTCCATTTAATTACTTTCAAATGGAAAAGAAAAAAAATAGCTGTCAGAATGTTTAATGACCCAAATGAGAGTTAGTTGTGATGTACTGCTCAGTGATTTATGGCATAGCATTACTGATGCCAAAGTAATAGAATCAGACAGTTTTAATCTGGTCACCCTGTCTTCTATGGAATCATGTCAACATAACATCATTCAGGAAGATTTTGCAACCTAACAATATACATGACAAAAATACTCTCAAACATCAGCCTGGCAGGACTGAAACCATTTAAGAGATTAGTTGTTTGTAATTCCTTTTTCACAGGGATAGTCGTTTAGGGGAGCTTCTCTGGGAGACTGAATGTGCTTCCCCTTTGAGTTGGCACGGGGAGAAATGGTATTTGGAAGAAACATTTGTCTAAGGATATCTAAGAATTTAATAAGGGGTCTAGCTTGATATTCTTCCTATTAAGAAAAGAATAATGGTAATAAGTAATCAGTGCTCAAAGGAAATCTGGATGAGTCAAGTGATGAGTTCACTGTATTCTGTCTCACACTTATTTATTCCAATATGGTTTAATTTTCCTGAGCACCCATGGCTATATTCATTAGCTTTAGGTGGCGTGGCACGGCAGCCATGAATTTATCCTGGCCATAGGCAATTCATTCATTATCGGAGTTTGAGTGATTGACATGGTTTGCCAGCTGATCAATTCAGGAGTGGCAATTGATGATAGTCAATATGAGAGCCAATTCACATAGCTAAGCAGTGCCCTTATTCAATTATTCCCTGCACACTCACAGGACTAAGTTACACACTTGTTTTTTGATAGCTAAATAGCATGTAAAATGGTTAAAAATAATAGAGATATCTAAATAGAGGTTGTATTTTTTTCTCCTTAGGGCAAACAGAATTTTTGTAGACTAAGTGATAGTTTGAAAACAATTTTTCAGGCTGGCAATAGAATACATTGAAACCACAAAGAAAATTTTTCAAAAGATTAATGAGAAACCAATGCAATTTGACACAAAGGGTGTGCCCTATAGGACCTGGTCAATAGATGAGGCATTTGTTTTTCCCTTAAAGTGGGAATCAATCCTTAAACTGGGGCCCATGAACTTTAAAAAATTAGTTTTTGATACCTGTATTTCAACATAATTTATTTTCTCTGCAATTTTCTGTATATTATTTTATGTACTTGAAAACATTATTCTGAGAATAACTCTGAGAATAAAGGCCTTTACTAGCTTGTCAAAGGGGTTTGTGACACAGAAAAGAATAAGGATCCCTGATTTAAGGACATTTCACAGGATCATAGATTTAAGCTAGAAGGAGCTTTAGAGGTAAATCATCAAATTTACCCCTTTCATTTTATAGCTGAGGAAACTATGTTTCTATGAGGCATCGAAAAGGGGTAGTTTTTCTTACTGGCTGTATGTTCCTGGGCAAGTCGGATTAGATAAACTGTCCAGTGTCAAACAGCTAGCAAGTGAGGTATGATTCTGATGGGGCTCCATGGATCCAAGGCCAGGGTTATATCTGTTACACTACACTGCCTTTCCTAATGGAAGGCACGCTCATCCTCATATCTCTTATTGAGGATGATGTGGCATGGCATAGCATGGCATTCAGGGATGGTTGGGATGGGTCAGGATATTTTAGATTGGAACCCAAAGGGAGCTGATTGAGCTCCTGATGAAATAGAAAGAATGTGTGCTGATTGACAGACCCAGGAAGGGAGCTGAGACAAAGGCTGACTCAGGTGAGTGTGGAGTGCATCGCTAAATCTACACATATCCCACAAGAAATCCTAGGACCTAGAGATGGCAACTTTGAGCCATCATGCAACTGTTTTGCCCAGAGATGGCAGGCATGGGGACTCATAGGTACTGACTTTCTAAAGCTGCCATTGAATCAGTGGAGATGAAGGGCTTGTGTTTCCTTCCCTCTTCTTCTTTGTTTAAGAATTAGTTAGCAAGACTTTCAATTTCCTTAAGTGAACAGTTTGATAAGAGCCTTTTTGGCATAAAAGGTAGAAAACTGTCTTGCCTCTAACACATACTGGCTGTGTGACCATGGACAAGTCACTTAAGCTCTTAGGGCTCTTGGCAACTTTCTGAAACTAAACTGCAGAAAAGGCACGAACCTGCATCGGTAGAGTGAATTTCTTACTCAAGGAGTTTCTTATAATAATAAAATCAACAGCTCCAGTCTATGCCCCTCTCTCAACAATTTGCTGGACCTGAGCGAACTCAGACACCTTTGATATTAGTTAGCATATCAAACTGTTTTTCAAATTCTTATGTTTGGAAAAAATGGTTATTATTATTTCATTAATAATAATAATAATAATAATAATTTCCTTTCTATTCCTCTAAAAGCACATGTGTATTTTTAAGGAAACATAATCCCTGTGCTTTTCTGATTCCTTTACACATAACTCAACAAAGTGTTTCTGAGTGAAAATTATTTGATGTATGAAAAAAGTCTCAAAAACTTTTTACAGTGTCTGTTTTCAGCACCAGGAAGTTGTGTTTTTTGCCAACAACAAGCAAAAGAGATTCAGATAGGTTCCAAACCCAAGTCACTATGTTTAAGTTAATGCTATGCTTGGTGAAATGGAATCTCCCTTTTCTCCAGTCCATGCTACCAGTCAGTATGTTGGTAGTAGAGGCATTCCATCTATACATGGGAGGTCTCTATAATTGAGCATAAGGCCACAGACTTTATCCCCTTTCTGATCTCCCTTCCCCAGTGAGATGAAATTACGTAGAAGAAGGGCTAAAAGACATAGAAAATGAAAGCCATTTCTCTTTTCAGTATCTTCTTCAGTTTTCGTGGAAATGTAGGATTATGAAACCTTCTTGGTGTACATAGATACCATTGCCCTTAGCTTAGTGTTGTTGGGAGCATGTAAGGGTTGGTGAGCAGCAGCATATACTAATAAGAAAGGTATTGATAAGTATGAGTAGAACAAACTCACATTTTGAAGGCTGATGGACATTTTTTGGAGTGCCTGAACATTTGGGAACCCATTTCCAATTTTATTTCTGAAGTTATTTTTCAGGATTATGAAGATTCTCTGTGGTAATCTTTCTCCATAGCTATATATATATATATATATA
>NW_020954599.1:12381405-12438994 GCF_900497805.2 Vombatus ursinus
ATATATATATATATATATGGTACATTTTCAAAGGGTCAATAAATTGATGTAATACAATACATAAATGTAAGTTGTAAATTACAATATGTAAAACAATATGTAATATATGAATCAGTTAGAACAAAGAGGACCAGAGGATCATGGGATTATAACTTGAGAGTTTGAAGGGACCTCTAAGGCTATCTATTCCAACCTATTAATTTTATAGATGAGGAAACTAAAGTCCAGTGACTTGCCAAAGGGGCAGAGATTTGCAAGTCATAGCAATCTGATACTAGGTCAGAAAAGAATTAAAAGGAGATACAATAAGTAATAAAATGAAGAAGACACAAATACTCAATAAGCAAAATAGAAAAGCTCAGAGAGAGATACATGCTTGCTTTAAAAAATGCTCAGAACATCTTTTGACTTCAGATGTCACATCTGTCTTACAGAAATTACAAGAGGAAAACAACAGGCTTTACAAAATCATTTCAAAATAAACACTCTACAACCCTAATGGAAAAACATCTGCAGTCTTTAGCTCATTACCACAGTTTGTCATGAAGGTTTACACATAATTATGCATTTTTCCATGGATTTATTATTGTAGCCTGCTGTATTATAAGCCTGTGGTTCATGGTAGGAAGTTAGTTTTTGTTGGTAATGTTGATAAGAGGTTGATAGGCAAGGTGCAGAACCCATTGAAATGAAGGAGGAAGACAGGGACAGATGGAAGTACAGAGAACAGTTTTGATGGAATTTCAGGCTTAGATGAGATTGCACCTGGAAATCTTTGGCTTATTTGGCCAAGTGGAGAGAGGTAGAGAATATTAACTGTCTGCCAGCATGGAAGGTAGGTTGCAGTAACATTTTGTCTTTAGGGGAGAAGTGGAATGATCTGTGAATATAGTCATATTCAAGAAAATATCCTTCCTCATGAACTGAGAGTCATATTGTTTTACTTAAGGGAGGCAGGCACTGGGTGGACAAAGTCCTGGTCTCTGCTACCTGTATTTAAATGTCTTCACATCCCATAGGAAGCAGCTCAACAGGGAGAGAAGAGTCAGAGAGACAAGCAATGGTGAGAGTAACTGGCTGAGCTTCTATCATGCCTTGAACATTGTAGGTTTTTGATAAATGTCTGTTGAAGCATGTATGATTGCCTTTTTCCTAGTCCTCCAGAATGTTTCATCACTCTGGTATTAAGCTCTTAGAGGGCAAGAACTATTTCATTTTTGTCTTTATATAAGTATATAAGCAGTGCTAAATAAATGATTGTTGATTAATTTCTATGTCTTCTGATTAATATATGACATCTTGATTTAATGAAGAAATTTGACTGAATGAAAGTTTATGATGAGTGTCTTCTTAGAAAGTTTTGAACATTCCATTCATTCATTTCTATAACTACCAAGTTTGGCACCAAGGGTAAGTACCATGAAATGCATCACCTAGTCAGCTTTGTAACTTATAATGTGGAAATGATATGCATCAAAGTTCTGTCATTTTGTTGGTGTGAGAATTCTGTCTACTACTGAAGATTGCAGTCCATTTAAAGAGTTGTCAGAAGTTCAGAGGGGTTAAATGACTTAGCAAGAGTCACATAGCTAGTGTCAGTTAGGATTTTGACCTGGGTCTTTCTGATTCCAAGTTTGACATTCTGTCCATTAAACTACCTGACTTTCCATGAGCTTATGGTTCTGTGATCCTTTATGTAATAAATATCAAGTCAGAAATAAAATATGGAGATGTATACTGACCAAAGGTGTTTGATGATATGTGATGGATGAGATCCAGCAGAAGTTGAAAAAGATTCCCTCTGAATGCTGAGATGTTCCGGTTGATCCTGTTTGCAGATGACATTATGTACTTTGCATCAAGCTCCAAAATATCACAGAACCTTTTGCAAAAGACCTGTGACCACCCAAAAAGAGTTTGACCTGATCATTCACACAAAAAATACCAAGTGGACGAAGAATGATTATTGCATGGATTTTTTTAACATGCATTTAGATGTGCACCCTATAGAGCTTGTCCAATAGTGTGTATACACAGAACAAATAGTGCAGGTGGAGAATGAGATGGTTTGAATTGAACAGGAAAAAGCGAGCAGGTTGGAATGACTTTGAGAAATTTGAAAACCCTTTCTCTGACGTTCTAATGACAGCAAAAGTTCATCTTTTCAACATTAACATTATACTACTGTTGATGTATGGCAGCAAGAAATAGAATATAACTGCCCCTGAAAAACTGAAGTAGTAGAGAGGTGTATAATGTGACATGTTTCTTGAGCAATTTTTTTTCTTTTGAGAACCAGTTGTTAACAACCTCTGCTGGTAGGTCTGAAATTTGGTAAGATTATGGCATGTATGGAGTGTTCAGGGAGTACTAGAACCTCTGGGCTAGCTACACCCTTTTCAGGGTTGCTCATCTACCTTTGGTGTCTATCTGACACTCAGCTCTCACCTGTGGCTCCAAGAAGCTGTGGTATGCACAGTGATCATACCCAGGTAGACAATCTCTGCCTTTGACTTTGTGCAACTCTGCCTCACTTAAATCTAATTCATGCACAAGTCAAGATATCACCCCATGATATCATTGGTCCTCTTTGAAAAAATGAAGGATGAACAACAAGCCATAAAATGTCAAAGTCACTTTGAACTTATATTGTAAAACTCTTTGACTTTTACTTAAGCCAAACAGACACAAGATAATTTTGCCCTCATATGGTAAACGTTCTCCTTTGTAGAATTCCAATGACTTTGTACAACTCTGCCTCACTTAAATCCAATTCGTGCATGAGTCAAGACATCATCCATGATGCCATTGATCATCTTTGAAAATGAAGGACAATGCTGGGGCAGCTAGGTGGCACAGTGGATAGAGCTCCAGCCTTGGAGTCAGGAGGACCTAAGTTCAAATCTGACCTCAGACACTTGACACTTACTAGCTGTGTGACCCTGGACAAGTCACTTAACCCCAATTGCCTCACCAAAAAAAAAAAAATGAAGGACAAACAAGCAACACTGTTCACCAGCCAGAGCACAAGCTCACATTGGTGAGAGCTTGAGTCTAGCTGGAAGATGGAGGTGGGAGAGTAGGCAGCTTGGAGGATCTCTGAAGCAAATAGGCTGTCCCCCAACCAAGTTATCCTTTGCTTTAACCACATCACTCTCCCATCTTACCTATTACATATTTCTTTGATACTATTATTTATTCCATTTCTTATTAGCATTCACATATGTGCTGGGTGTGGCGGCTTACTCATATCTACCACACAGCTCTCCACTGCCCAGTGAGTGATAATAAAAGACAATCAAGCCTTTCCTCTAGTGGGAGCAAGGTCTTCCCTTCCTTTCAGAATCCTGACCCCCACTCTTCCTCACCACATCTCTGTCCCAGCTCTACTCCTAAGCTCTGTACCTGACATAGCCACAGGCCTTCCCCCTGAATAATCCCTAGGCTATGCCCTGTCTTTTTCCTTAGAGAAATATCATCCATTGTCGGAGACCCTTCAACTTCAGTTCTTGTTGCAAATTTCTCACACTTGGACGATTCCTTGCTCTGATTGTCCTGTCCCACTTACGGATCATCCTTTGGCAGTAAACATTCTTTTGGATTGATAAATATTTTTTGTCGATTGATATTAGGCCAGAAATTGGAATTTGGGAAGAGGAGAAGGGAAGAGAATAAGCATCTATGTAGTGCGTACTATGTGCCAGGCATTATGCTAAACACTTTAAATAAAACAAATACTAGCTTATTGGGTAATTTTAGAAGCACTGATCTGGAGCTCTGGCTCAGAAATTTACCAAATGGTAAAGTATATTTGTTAGCACATGGTGCTCAGAGCATGGCTGGGTACCAGCATACCCATCCTACATTCATGAATGCATTGTGCTCAGAAAGTAGCTATCTGACCTTTGCTCTATGTCTTTCTCCTATAAAGTGACTGTTTCAAGCTTAGTATCTCTCCAAACATTCTTAAGATACATACTTGGGGAAAAAAAACAGTCTCTGAAAATAAGCAAGTGTAATTAATAAAACAGCTCTGACTGGTCTTGTAAATCTTAAGTTTCACTTTCAGGAGTGCCAGATAGTATGAGTTATTACGAATTAGTCTCGAGTACAGATGAGAACTTTTATTTGGCTAAATTCAGAATCTAATTTAAAACCATGGGCTGCATGTTAAGAATACAAAACATTAGAACTTATCATTCCATATGACTATTTTAGAGCTCAAATGCCAAACTATTGCGTGATTTCAAAAAATAATTTCATTACACAGAAATACTTAATTTCAAATGTTTTTATGTCAGTATATCAGAAGCTTCTATTTACCCAGAGAAACTTCAAAATTATGTTTCCTTTGTATAGTAGGAGTTTAAAGCAGAAGGAAAATGATTAATTAAATGATAAAAAAGATATATAAAAAAAGAAGTTTTGTGAAATTGAAATGCTTGAAGACTGCTTTATTCATGCTCAAAATAGCAGGTATAGCTTACTGCAATTAGTATGTGGGGACCAAAGGAACACATTCCTTCCTCATTCCTGCCTTCTCGAATCCCTCATTTCCTTTAGGGCTCAGTTCACACACCACCTTCTACAATGTAGCCTTTTTCTCATCCTTCCATCTTGTCCCCAGATTCCTCTTTCTCCTGCTTCCTAACTCAAAATTACCTTTATTTTATGTTGTATCTATTTTGATGTATTTAAATATGTACTTATTATTTCTCCATCTGGATTGTAGGCTCCTTGAGGGCAGGGACTACTTTTTTGTTTTATTGATGTATTTTGTTTTTATATTACAAATATTTACTGTCCCTCATAACAAGTAAAACAATGAAGTAAAACTAATAATCCAATAATCTCATCTGAAAGTTCATTCAATATTTCAGAACTGAAGCACCCCTTACCTTGAATATCTCTATTTTAAAAAATTAACAGAAATCTATTTCTTTCCCCATTCCCCCGCCCCATTGAAAGAAAGAGAACTAAATTTGCTTTTCTTTTAACAAATATCTATAATCAAGCAAAACAAATTTCCTCAATGACTCTCTTACTAATGAGTATTACCTATGGCTCGAAGGCTATTTCTTTGTTCGTGGAGACTGATTACTCAATGCTCTGAACTTTTGTGAGGGCTGGAATTGGTGAGAGTTTGAGAGAGGAGAAATCTTGATCTTCTGGTTCCCAGTTTTGAGAGAGAAGAAAAATGGTTCCAGATTCTCTTCAGGTCCCTGAAGGGAGAGAAAGACTTGGGAAAGAAGCTGCCATGCAGAGGAGCCAGTGCCTTGATCGTATCTTTATTCCCAGCTTGCTACATAAGTATATAAAAAACAGTAGCTATTTTTCCTTAGTCTTTGTACCCAACACCTAATACGGTATCTGGCATATAGGAGGTATTTAATAAATGCTTGCTGATCAATTAATATGAAAACAGAGAGAAACATTCCAGTTGAAGTTTGAATAATTATTTAATATGGAAACATTCAAGATATAGGCTTTTAAATATATCTTTGTATTTGTCATGGGGATTTTTGAAAAGAGTCTTTTCTGCATATAGTAACAGAGGTTCATACTTATAATAAACAAGGTGATCCTGAGTTTAGTTCAAGAAATTGTTAAGTCATAGATTTCCTGTGTAAATGTGCATATGGAAGCCAAATCGACTTTCTAAGGGTAGCCACAAAGCCACATGTGGTAATGAGGTAACATAATCAACAAAAAATAGTCCTCTTAAGAACTTCAAAGTGGAAGAAGTTCGGAAATGGTCTTATAGCCCAATGAGAATTTCATTTGCAAATAATTAACCAGAGACAATAATGCCGTCCCTGGAGTCAGAGAATCTGCCTCTGAAATCACTACACATCCCTAGGCCTCAGGGGCTTAGACAAAGTGGCCTCTTAGAACCCTTTCACCCTTAGATCTATGATTCTATGATTCCCCCACCCGGCTCTTTTGGGGTGGTCCTAGGAGGATAGACTTTTTTTTTTAACTACAAAATGGGTTTTCATTTTCTTTTCTTTTGGAAAAAAAAACAGCAACTCATCATTTGATCTATTCATCTGAGATCTCATCTGGAGGTGTGACAAGTGCATATATTTAATATGAGCATTGTGTAGGTCCCAGCAATTAACAGCATAATCTCTTCACTAAGCAGAACAGTCTGGCATAAACAGATCTGGCATCAGAGATCCTTCCCACATTCTGACTTGACTGTCATTCAATGAAAACTCCATTCCTGCTCATTTTAATTGTCTCCTGACCCGTTGGCTCATCTTGATATTTTTATGTCCCAAATCCTACATCTGTATCGATTCCCTTGCATGACATGGCCTGTATTCGACTCCCTGGAGTCACTGGGTTCTATTGGTCTGAGACTTTAATTGCTGGTTGCCATCTCCTGATACTCAGTGTTGTAATCTGTCAGCTATTTGGCCTGGATTCTCTGCTGATTTCAGTATTTGGCATCTTTCACTCCCATTTCTGTTCATGTGCGCTGGCCCCCATCTTGGCTAACAACCAGTACCATTGATCAGGATGCTATATGCATCCTAGATTTTGAGAGGTAAATGCTGAAATATTTTCCTCAGAAAAAATAAATATAAAGACCTCTATGTAAATTTCAATGTCTATGAATCAAAAGGCCTGTGATTATACAGGTATAGAGACTTCTATTTACATAAATCGTGACCCCTCTCTGCCCAAGTAGATGTTTTCACAAGTTTCCATGACTATATGTATAGGTATACACACATATGAATTTGTAGCCAATCTTTTGTTTTAGAGCATACATCCCTGCGTGTATACACACATACACACATATACATATATATATACGCATATATAATATATATATATATACATATCAATATATTTGTAGTCAATTTTTTGATTGACTTCAAACTTATTTAGGCTAGTTCTCTACCATCAGTCTATTCTTCAGCCTATACTTGAGTGAAATCTACCCATCTTAAGACCATTCAGTTACTACATTCTACCAGCAGAACCTTGGCAAAGCTAGGGCCATCTCCATGTCATGATGTGGGATCAGAACAGTATTTTAGTGGAAGCTTCATATACATGAAAATAATTAGAATTCATACACCGATATGTGTTGTAGAGGTTAAAAAGTTAGAGAAATTCTACAAAGACCACATAGGAACCTATAATTTAAATCAACATATAATAAGGCTTTGGATTCATGCCCGAATTACCTAAGAAGGGGGCACTCAGGTGGGTGACGGGAGGAACTTTCTTTTTTTTTTTATTTTATTTTTGGCTAGGCAATGGGATTAAGTGACTTGCCCAGGGTCACACTGCTAGTAAGTGTGAAGTGTCTAGGCTGGATTTGAACTCAGGTCCTCTGATTCCAGGGCCAGTGCTCAATCCACTGCACCACCTAGCTGCCCCGAGGAGAAACATTCTTTTGGGAAAAGATGTCCTGCATTCCTCTACCATGGGAGAGGGGAGAAGAGAAGGTGATAATGATAACTGTTTCCATTGTCTACATAACTAAAATAGGCTGTATCATTAATACTATCAGATGGCAACAGTCTAGCTCTCTCTTTTCAGCAGCCTGGGGATTGTGGGGGTGCTGGATATGGTTGCTGGCCCATCAAGGAAGCCCTAAGAGGCCAGGATGTCTGAGACTTGAGCCCACATGCACTTTAGACTTAGAACTTGGTTGGACTATGCTATATAGGAATTAAATTAAACTGTAAACCTAATCCTTTTTCTCTCCCTAGATACTGGGGTGGCATAAAGGGGATTATACCTCCCAAGTATTAGGGGGAAGAGTCATATTTACAAATTTGTTCTTGCTATACCCTTAAAGTAAATTTTTTTTGTGAAAATTAATCTGACAATTAAATGGTTAAATAGAACTGGGGTACAATGACCCCTTAAATTTGGGGGAACACAATCATTGTGGGCTAGAATCAATGGCAGAGGCTAGACACACTTATGTACCCTTTCAAAATATTGGAGAACCCTGAAGGAGGGGGGAAATGTAACACACCTAGCTCGTAGGCAATAGTGGCCACTGTTATAGATATGTACTTTAATACTTGGTGAAATCACTCAAAGCATAGTGAAAATATGTGTTGGAAAACATGGTTCTGGTATTAAAAATGTAACCATAGAGAAGCTTCACACCTATATATCATGAACATTTCCAAGAAAAGAGCCAGAAGAATATAAAGAGTGCCAAATAAAATCACAAAAAATTAAATTGATTATACTTTAAAAGGTGGAAAATTATTGAATGCAAGAATCATTTCTGAATCAGCTACATTTATATCTCTATATGGTTAAAACACTGACTTGTTGAGTAAATATGAAAAAGTAATATCACATTAGAAGAATAAAATTGAGAAGAAATAGCACATAATTGAGGCAATGACAAGCAGATTGATTCTAAAGTGCTATTGATGCTGCAAAATTGGAAAGTGATGAAAGAACAGATATTCACACAAGCTATTATTGTATCTTATAAAATTTAACCAGAATAAATCAATTGGCAAAATAAAAAGAGCAAAAGAATCTAGAAACCAATTCAGCTAGTAAACACTTGATCTCCTTGCCAAGTGGTGATATACTCCAGTGAAATGAAACACCATTTTAGAAAAGAAACTCATTTCTAAAACTTTATGGAAGATGGCTAAACATTATACCAAGTACTGCCCCATAAAACAATGAAAAGTTATGGACGGAAAATAAAGTTTACAGAAAGGCTAGAGAGAGAGAGACTTAATTAAACAAATCATTCCAAATCCATTTATGGATGAAACTAGGAAGAGGATTACAAAAACTTGGGAAATGGAAAAGATCTGTTAAGACTTCTGTAACAAGCTCTTTTCTCTATCAATGATAATTAAGCCTTCATATCTGGATTCTAACATCGTAGTTTCTTATGTGCACAGTCCCTAATGTGAGAAAATAGAAAAAAAAAGTAAGTAAAACAAATATGGGAAGAGAAGCTAGACCAGATATCTACAGAGGAAGGCAATGCTGGAAGTGAAACAAGGTGGGGGGGGAGGGTTGAGGGACTGCTTTTCAAGTAGTGAAAAGGGGGAATAATACAAAACTCTTGGAAAAATAGCTTATTACTTTAAAAAAGATGACTGTGAAAATATTAATAATACTGACATATCCCTGCTTTCTCATTTCTACAAAATCTTTAGGAAAATAATCTACACAATGTGTTGTAGTGATTCTTGAGTAAGCAGCAACCATTTGCACATAATATTCCATAGCAAATGATGTCTTTATGTTACCTAATGACTGAAAGATATAGACAATACAAGATATCACTGTACTTATTGTTAGTTGTCTACAAAAAAGCATTTGACATGGCAGAACAAAATCATGCCTTAACAATTCTACTCAAACAGGGGATATGTAAAAATTATCAAGATTTTTGACGGACCCAAACTACTTTGGGTTAAGAATACTTTGACCTTTGCAAGTCATTTAACACCTGTGAACCTCTTTTCCTTCGTCTGTAAAATGAGAGTGTTGAACTCTATGACCTCCCAGGTTTCATCCAGATCTAGCTCTATGGTTATAACTATTATAATATGATTATTCATACTTAGTAAGGGATAAAACAGGGAAATACGTGTGCCAAAAGTGTTTGCTACCATCACAGAGAATGTCAAATTTAGAATCTAAATGGAACGAGGTTTCTATATATCTGGTGAGGTCCTCCAAATGTTCCTGTATGTGGATAGCATTGTGCTAATTGCTCCAAGCCATGGAACATTGCTCTCTTCAAATGAGATCCATAATCACTCAATAGAATTTGGCCTAAATATTCACATAGGATGAGCCAGTGAAGAAAAAAAACAGCTATTGTCTAGACTATGATATATAGTTGAATGGACAACCCGTAGAGTTTCCATAATCCTCAGAGAGACTCTACTATTGGACAGTGTTCCCAGAATTGAACAGGAAGAAGAAAATGCTCTGGATTGTCTTTGAAAAATGGTGTAATGTTTTTTCTTTCCTTTTTTTCTTTCTTTTTTTTTTTGGACCCAGAACTTTTCCTTGAAACAAAGGCTGTTTTTTTAAATATAGATTTTTATTGGTATATTGTATTTTTTACATTACCTACATTTCTTCCTATATTCCTCCCCTCACTCTTCCAGGAGAACCATCTCTTATTTAAAAAAAAAAAACTTTCAAGAAAAAAGAAAAAAAAGGGAAAATAATCAGAAAAACCAATCAATGAAAAAACAAACAACCTGATGTTATATGCAATGTTCCATACCTGTAAACCCCTAGATCTCCAAAGAAATGGTAAAGAGTCTCTTTTCATATCTTTTCTTTGGGGCCAAGTTTCTTCTTTTTAAAATAATATTTTTGCAGAATTCATTTTTGATTGTGTTGTGGTTGTTCTTTGCATTTACACTGTTGCTGTTATTATGTATGTTGTTTTCCTGGTTCTTCTTACTTTACTTTGTATCAGTTCATGCAAGTCTTTCCATGCTTCTCTGTATATGTCAAGGAAAGGCCTATATATTTTGCAACAATATTCTTCTGGTATTGATTTATGGTTGTACATTATGGAAAACCATAATACTTGGAAAACTAAAGATGTTACCAGCAGGGAATGGAAAGGCAAAAACGAGAAATAGCATAGACTCACCAGGCTGCTTTTCTGACTCTCTGGACTTTCTCTACCATTCCACAGAGACCCCTTTGCCTTTTAAGCTCACTCCAGCCCTGGACTTTTCACATTGTAAATACCCTCCATCTTTGTGACTTCTCCCTCTGATTGGCTGGTTTCTCTCAGAACCTCTACTTTAAGGAGGATTCCAGGCTAGTGATGCTTTCATTCTTAACCATACTATACTCTTGAATCTCCAGACATTTTTTTTTTTTACCGTTTTGCTGTATGGCTAACACTCCCCTCCCCTTTCGTGAATTGTCTTCCTCCATTAGAACGTTAACTCTCTGAGGGCAAGGACTGTCCTGCTTGCTTTTATATCTGGCATGTAGTAAGCAATTAATAAGTTTTTGTTGATTTGATTTGACTAGATTATGCTGTGAGAGTGAGAGATAATTGATCATGGCCCATTTGCTCCATTGCAATCCAGGCAACGTCAAGATATCTTAAAGAATAGCCTCCAATCTATTGGGTTGTAGTTCGTCCTTTGTTTTCTAAGATCATGATATGGGTGATGTCTTGACTTGTGTGTGAGTTGGACATAGGTGAGTCAGAGTTGCATAAAGTTGTCAGCCTCACCCTCTCTTCCAGAGTCATTGAAGTCCAGTGACAAGACAAAAGTCAAGAAAACTGATGATGGGCCAGGATGTCATGGATAATGTTGATGTCTTCCTTATCTGATGGAGGGGAAGGAGAGGGAATAAACATTTGTATAGTGCCTACTATAAAGCCAGGCACTTTGTGAAGGAGTTTTACAAATATCTCATTTGATTTTCACAACAATTGTGGCAGGTAAGTACCATTATTATTCCCATTTTATAGTAGAAGGCATTGAAGCTAACAGAGGTTATGTGACTTCCACAGAGTCACACAGCTAGCAAGTACATGAGGATAGATTTGAACTCATGTCTCCCTGAATTAAAAAAGTTTTGAGTTCCAGATTATCTCCTTCTCTCCCTTCCCCTTCTTAAGAAGGCAAGTAATTTGTTATAGACTATATATGTGAAATTATGCAAAACATAGTTCCATATTAACCATCTCGCAGAAGAAAACACAGACCAAAAAAAACCTCCAAGAAAAATAAAATTAAAAAAGTATGCTTTGATCTGCATTCAAACCCCCATCAGTTCTTTCTCTGGAGGTGGATAGCATTTTTCCTCATTAACCTTTTGGAATTGTCTTGGATCATTGTATTACTGAGAATAATAGTCATTCACAGTTCTTCATCATAAATTTCTGTTACTGTGTACACTGTTCTCCCGGTTCTCTTCACTTCACTCTGTGTTAGTTCATGTAAGTATTCCGAGGTTTTTCTGAAATCATCCTGCTTGTCATTTCTTCTAGCAGATAGTATTCCATCATGGTCACATACCACAACTTGTGCAGCCATTCCCCAGTTGATGGGCATCCCTTGATGTCCAATTCTTTGCCACCAGTTGCTGTAAGGTCTTTTGTACAAATTGATCGTTTCCCTTTTTTCTTTGATCTCTTTAGGATACAGACCCATTAGTGGTATTGCCGTGTCAGAGGGTTAGGCATAGTCTCAAATTGCTCTCCAGAATGGTTGGATCAGTTCACAAGTTCACCACCAGTGCATTATTGTTCCAGTTTTTCCACCTGAGGGCTAGCTTTAAAAGAAAAGCTATTCCCCCAACGAAGGACTGAGGTTCATAAAAGAATAAAAGGACTTCCTGTCCTCTCCCTCTAAGTGGCTGCTTAATTTTTCTTGCTCACTGCATCTGCTGCCTACAAGGAAAACTATAATAATAATGGCCAGCATTTCTGTAGTGTTTCACATATGCTGTGTTCCAGCCACTATGATAAACACTTTACAAATATCATCTTATTTGATCTTTTCAACAACCCTGGGAAGTATGCTTATTTGTTGTTGTTACTGTTGTTGTTATTGTTGAGTTGTTTCAGTCATGTTCAACTCTTCATGACCCTGCTTGGGGTTTTCTTGGCAAAAATCCTGAAATGGTTTGCCGTTTCCTTCTCCAGGTCATTTTACAGATGAGGAAACTGAGGCAAACAGGGTTAAGTGACTTGTGCAGGCCCACACAGCTATTGTGTCTGAAGCCAGATTTGAATTCATAAAGATGAGTCTTGATTCCAATCCCAGTGCTCTATGTACTGTGTCACCTAGCTTCCCCCCCTCTTTTTTATGGTTGAGGAAATTGTAGCTAAATGACTTGTCTAAGGTCATAGAGTTAGTAAGTGTCTGAGTTGAGATTTGAAATCAGGCCCTCCTGGCTCCAGGCCCACCACCCTAGCCACTGTATCACCTACCCAGCTACCTACAGTAAAGAATGTTTTAATGGGGTCTTAAAGAGGGCAAGTCTAAGAAGCTCTAGAGTAGTGTCCAAATCGAATTATACTCTTTCCATATTTTCTAAACTGCTATCCTCATGTGACTTGCATATTCCAAAAGAATTAGAAAAGGGCCCAAAGGGTAGTATAGACAAGGAGCATAATCCAGGAGAGTGATTTTAGTCATTTCTGTGCATCATTAGCTTGATGGGGGAAATGGTAATAAAAATAGGACTACAAGAAATACAAGCCTCTCTGAATTGGGACGTAGTGTTCTAAATAAATAGCCCAATAGGAGTTTGTATTCCAAATGTAATGAGCCCTGATAAAAGGTGATAAAGGTATGAGATATGGGAAGAATGTAGGTGTAATTTGTGCTAAGAGTTTTGTAAACATTTCCCTTAATTAATTCTCTTTTTTATCTTTCATTTTTATCAAGATCCTGATGAATCTTTTCCTGCAAACACAGCATTTGTCTTACACATTTGTGTTTTACTATTGTTTGAATGGCAGCTAGGTGACGCAGTGGACAGAACGCTGGGCCTGGAGTCAGGAAGACTCAGCTTCATGAGTTCAAATCTGGCCTCAGATACTTGCTTGGTCCTCTTCCAGAATGAAAGACCAACAACAACAGCCACAGACACTTACTAGCTGTCTGACCTTGGGGAAGTCACTTAACCCTGTTTGCCTCAGTTTCCTCATGTGTAAAATGAGTTGGAGAAAGAAATGGAAAACCACCCCAGTATCTTTGCCAAGAAAACCCTAAATGGGGTCACAGAGAGTCAGATGTGACTGAAAATGACTCAACAACAACTAAGACAACAGTTTGGATCCTTTGATGAGCATTAAGGAATAAAGACTTCATTCTGTAAAGAGACTTAGGTTTTCATTGCCTTTTGGCCTCTTTGTGGTGAATGTTTTATGTGAGTTAAACTTTTCTCAGGATAAGTAGGTCTGTATACATACATATATACATACATACATACATACATACATACATACATATATATATACATATTGTTCATATTTATTGGGTTTCTCCCCTATTTTCTCTGATGACAATAAAGTGTTGAGAGTCTATAGAAACATTTGCCATACTCTCTGCATTGTAAAGATTTTCTCATCTGAGTATATCATATAATGAGTAGAAAGGGTTAAGCATAGATGGAATCATTTCTCACATTCACTGTCTTTATAGGATTTTTCTCCAGTATGGACACTAATGAACACTAAGGAATGATATCATGTTAAAAATTCCCCATACATACGACATTTGAAGGACTATTTACTCTTTGCAAGGTTATAGACCAGGGGTGGAGAACCTTCTGTAAAACTTGGATTCAGACAAAAGGTTGCACCTGAGGACCTAGAAGGCCACATGTGGACTCAAGACCGCAGGTTCCCACACCTGGTATAGACTCTTGTCACAAAGATTTAATAAAAGAGATAATGTAGGGCTTTGGGATTAGAAGGTGTTGTGGTCTTCTTGGCAACCTTTATTTTGGGGGGAATCCCGGCTGTGATAATTTTGATTCTTTTGAACTTTTTCTTCTTTAAGATGTCTTTAAAATAGATTCCTGGGCACTTTTCAAGTTGTGTAATCTGCAGCAAAGATTTCTCGTGGATAAATCTAGTCAAGTTCAGCTATCCTTCCCTATTTTATCTTCCCAAGTGTCATTGACAGTATCTCATTACAGAGGGTACTGAAATGTTACAGTCAAAATACAATGGTTTTACCATCATTAGTGATGAGAAGAGACTGTAACAGAAACATTGTCAAATCAGTCTAATTTGAGATTATTCATAGGTATCCATTCAGTTTTACATGTAAATATGCTTCGAATAATTTGATTTAGCCAGGTCTTAACCCAAGCTTTTGTTGTTGTATTTTTTAACATGTTGTATTGTAATTTTATTAATTTTGTTAAGCACCTTCCAATTACATTTTTAATCTGGTGCAAGCTACATTGGGCAGTTATTGTTGGCCACTTGGGGCCAATAGACCTTGAATTTGACACATCTCAACTAGATAACATTTAAGGTACCTTCTAGCTCAAAATCATACAAAATTTTGAAGGAATACACATTTAAATAGGGAAAGACGTGAGAAGCGAGTTAAGAGACAAAGCTAAGTCAATTTTTTTCACTCTTTCTGTTTGACTTCATCAAAGAGATTTTTTTTTTTTAGCATTTCTGGTTATAGTGGTGAGTCTCATGAATGGACACACTCTCACACATATTACAATTACCAGACAATGTTCCTTATTTATTCTCCTCCAGAAATATGAGGACTATTCTTCCCGGGAATGGGTAGAATGGTTCTCCTGGCATATTGGCACCATGGCCTTTTCTGTTAGAATGGCTTTCTAAAAAAATCCAAGCTTTCTACAACCCTCTTTCCCCCTCCAGCACGTTTGCTGTTCTTGGAGACGATAAATCTTCATTATCTTTCACCATCTTCCTCTAGAATATTTTGCAGTTGAACTTGCTCTCTAAACCATTGTTACTCTTGGCTTCCAAGTTTCTTCATTTAGCAAAGGGATCAAGGTTCCATTGTCATTTAGACTCATGCACAGAGATGTGTGAATATATATATGTATATATGTCTATATGCACATACCCAAACACTCAAATACATCGATTATCTCACTGATGTGGATATTCTCCCTAATAATGCAGATTGCTACTAGCTGTGTGACTCTGGGCAAGCCACTTAACCCCAATTGCCTCACCCCCCAAAAAATAATACAGATTGCTACTCACCTATGCCTGTGTGACTCTTACTAATGAACTCCCTTAAGTTCATCATTGGAGGATCACCCAACTGGTTAGGAAGCTTCTCACTTTCTCTTGACATTATAAGGATTGAAATGGAATTCTATATCTTCTTGTCATTTGTCTCCCACTCTTTCCATGTGACCAGCCCATCCTCTTTTTCTTTCCTAAATTTCTTTGATAATCCTTTTCATACTGCTTCTTTTTTTGAGATTTCTAATTGGAAATATGGTGTAACTTGCTCATGTTTCCCTTGTGCCTTTTTGTTGCCCTTTGGCTTTTGCTTAATGTTATTTTTTTTCTGAGACTGTAGTAATTACATAACTCATGGCCATATAGCCACAATGGAAGAGTACTGATATTACAAATATAGAACTTTGTTTCAAGGAGCTTAGGGCAATTAAAAAAAAATTCAGTTCCCAAAGGCAATCTAACTTGTTCTTCCTTTCCTGTTCATCTATTTGCAGAGAGCTCCACAGGTTGTCATAATCGGGACAATAGGCTTGATTTTTCCTGTATAATAGGTCATTCAAGTGATTTATGGGTCTCACTTAGAAAGCTCTGCAATATTCCTGGGTTGATGCAATCAACACAGCATCATCTACAAACAGGAGCATCTAGAGGACTTTGCCAGGTATAACTACAGAAATATATATGCAAAAATATGTGTATGTATAAATGTGAGTGTGCATGTATATATGTATCTATCTATCTATCTATCTATATATATATATGGAAAAATGGAAAGAGAGTAACTCTTTAGTGTAATACACTAAAGAGTTACTCTCTTTCCATTTTTGAATTACTCATTGATGGGTCACTTGGGAAATGAGATAATTACAATAACTACAATCAAACGCTGAGAGAAAATCTTCTTTTAGAGCAAGATCAAAGTCTTCTTTGTTTTGGCACTTCCTCACTTATTTAAACTCTACTCCCTAAATTGATGCTCTATAATTAAATATTACTATTTTCCCATCATAGGCTCTTGGTTTTCTTTGATGCTTCCTTTCTTTCATGAAGTTTTCCTTCATTCAAGAATCCTGACAATAGCAATGCTCCTACACCACCAGCCCAGTTTTCATAAACAGCACCCAGGAGAGCAAAGCCAGTGAAGAAAGGGCCCTCCCATTGCCTCCATCTTCACCACCAGCTCACCAATGTCATTAAAGTGGCAAGTAATCTAGTCTAGATGAACCAACAAAATGTCCTGAGGGAGAGACAGGGGATGGTATGTGACAGGCAGATCAAACCATCACCATCACCACCACCACCACCATTCTGACCACCATTTTCCCTCAAACTTGGGTGAAGATAATCGGTTTCAAATCTAACTAGCTGTATCTTTGTCTAACTCATATCTCTCCATCTCGTGCACAAGAATATGATGAAAAATTTCACCAAAGGCTTTTTAAGAATCTTGCTGAGCTGTGTTTAGAGTGTGTCCCAGATTTAGAAATTGAGAAATCTAGTCAAAAAAGGAAATGATGCAAGTTTGGCATGACCTGTTGTTGATGAAATTATGTTGGCTCTTTGTGATCACCACTTGTTTTTCTAAATGTTCATTAATCATTGCTTTAATAAGATAATCTAGAATTTTGCCAAGAAGCAAAGTGGAGACTATTGTCCTGAATTTTGAGGATTCCATTCCCTTTCTTCTCTTCAAAAAATTACAACATTGGCCCTTCTTCATCCCTTCAGCCTTCCTAAACTTAATTCGTTTAGTTCACTCACAGTGCCTCAATAGTACAATTCACTGATAATGCTTCAATAGTAATTTCTGACAATTCTTTCAGGACTCTATGATACAGTTCATTTGGACTTGGTAACTTAAATTTATCAAGGGCAGCTACTGGTGCTCGCATTATCCCCCTACTTATAATGTGTTTTTACTTCTCTATCAGCCCATTTCTCCCCCCCCACCCTATTTTAGCTCAAAAAGAACTATCTCTTTCTACCCTTTGGAGGAGAACAGATAAGGAAAATAAAAGTTGAATAGTTCTGCTTTCTTTCTGTCATCTGTAATAATCACTTTATCTACCTCAAGTAGCTATTCTATCCTTTTTAAAAACTGTCCTTTTTTTTCCTTCAATATACCTTAATAAAAATCTTTATCTTGATTTAGAATTACTGACCAGCTTCAGCTCAATATAATCTTCAGCAGTCCTAACACCTTTCTTCAGGGATTGTAGAATATTTTTGTATTCATCTTACAGCAATAATTCTTGCTTCTATCTTAATATATTTACCTTTTCATCATCTTCATTTTGTCCATTCATTGGTTTATTTATTCATTTTTATCTATTTAATTATTTTATTTTTTCATTTATTTATTTATGATGTCTTTTGAAACTTTAAATCAGTCAATAAGATCCTTGTGCATCCACATTCCTTTCTTTAGACAACTCTCCTTTTCTATTCACGGGAACTGTTTTCCTTTGTGTCTCTAGTATTTAATTTTTGAAGACTTCCCATTATTGCATGCTTGACTTCCCTTGTGGAATGTAGTGTGGGGATCCTATCTATTATTTCTCTTGACCCAGTGAAATCTCTTCTCCAATTACCAAGAAACCTTCTCAAATTATACATTTGCTTTTCTCTCTTCTGTGTCACCAAATTATTGGATCAATAACCTGGGCTTTAGTGGTGAGAAGTGTCCAGTGTGTGTTTTTTTCCTTTTTGGTTTGAGAATTTGGTTTTCATCAATCATCATCATCATCATCATCTTTGTTATTGTCATATTGTTGTTATTATATCTCAACACTATTTGATATATTAGTGAAGTTGGACTTTTAAAAAGGAATTATTCAGCCTCAGAAGCATTCTGAGTTAGTTTAATGCCAGTTGATGTTTTATATCCATGCTCCAGAACACAACACTTTTTTGAGTATTCTAGTGGAGAAGTTGGTTGGTGTCAAAGAGCTCATTATAAAAGCAGTAAATGGAAATACAATTTGCATACAAAGTGGAAACTCATTGGCACTATGATTTGGGGAGTTATTTAATTGCACATTTCAAACACACCTGCCATCCATAAAGACATTTGATGAAATTGCAGGGTACGAAGTTATCTAGAATTCAAATCCAGTTTATACCTGATTAGCAGAAAAGTACAAATAATTACTTGCTCACAACTTTTTTTTTTTTTAACCAACTTACCCTTTCCCACAGAAGTTATACAGGAAATAGAAGAAACGAAGATGAAAGAGAACAACAAATGAAGCTTCATTACTCACTTGGACTAAATTGTCTTTGAAAGTGAAGAGAGAAAAGTGTAGGGTAAACATGAGAATAGATTTCTCTTTTCTTTTGTTATTTGTTTGCAGATTCACTGCTAAGTTTGTGGGATCCACAAGTGATGCATTTGCTAACATTTTCAGTTTTTCTTTAAACTAATCCACAATTTTAGTAGTGAAGTAGTTCATGAAGGTCAAACAACTTAGCCATTATATTTAGAAAAAAAAAAAAGCCTCCCCAATGCTTAGTTTGAAGCTTAGAATTATTGGATGGGGAACATTCATTTTGACATTCATTCATACTTAATGTATGTGTTTTCTTCTTACAGATAAATTAATTGTTGAAAGAGGTATTTTCAGTTATATGCAAGTGAATTCAGTAAGACCAAGCATTTATCTTTCTATAAATGAGTTTAGTGGGATTTTTCAAAGAAAGATTCCAAATTTCCTAGCTTTAGCTGGCAGGCTGATCTATAACTATTGCCAATGTTGATCTACAACTGATAAAAGATATTTTTAAGTAAGGAAAACATCACATACGTTTATGCTGTTAGTCATTTAAAAAATATAACCTTTGCCAGCTTCACAGATGTGACTGCACAGATGACAATTTTGTGGGCTGAATTCCAAGGATAGAGGTGAAAAAGGTTACTGCAAAGGACACCAACTTTCTGAGAGGCTGGGTAGCCTAAATAGAATGTGGCTATATAAAAATATGAATGGATTATTTACCCAAAGAATAATTACTCATAGGAAGTGAATCAAAATCAACTAAGGCTTAGAATATAAATTCTTAGAAAGTAGAGATTTTATCATTCTTTCTATTTGTATGCCTAGCACTTAGCACATACCCAGCACATAGTAGGTGCCGAATAAATGTTTGTTGATTGATTTTGTGATTGTATGACACCTATCTGTATATTTGATGTGCCCTTAAATCAGGGACAGTATCCCACTTCGAAGTTTTATGTTTATATCTTTAGAGATTAGCACTGTCTTGTGTGCTGTAAGTCCTTCCTATAATATTTGTTGAATCAAATTGAATTGAAATAAGCACAAGTAACTAAAATATTATTTTGGCTATTGACAAACTGAATCTTTCTATAAAATATGAAGTCTCTCAAAAATGCTCAATTAGCTCAGCCTTTAATAAATCTCTTTCTTTCTTTTTACTACTGGCAACTCAAAGTCTATGTTAAGCTGCTGTCACAAGCAGGCAGCTGGATGGTGCAGTGGATAGAGCACAGGTTTTGGAATCAGTAAGACTCATCTTCAGGAGTTCAAATCCAGCCTTAGATACTTAGCTGTATGACCCTAGGCAAATCACTTAACCCTGTGTGCCTCAGTTTCCTCATCTGTAAAATGAGAAAGAGAAGGAAATGGCAGACCACTCCAGTGTCTTTGCCAAGAGTTGGTTGTGACTGAAATGACTCAACAACATTGTTAAAAGGCTTTAAATTTACTTGGGAGTATATCTGTCTCTTTCTCTCTCTCTCTTTTTCTCTGTATTTATATGCAAATGTGTAGAGAAAGATGTGAATTGTCATTTGAACACTTTTCTAGTACTTCAGCATTGTCCTCTTCATGAATCCCAATTCCACCTGGAGTCTTTTCCCTCCCCAAACCTTTAATCATTCTGATTCTTGTCCTCTCATCCCGCTCCAAGTCTTCCTATCCCTCTTAAGTCACAAGGCTCCAGACTGGATATGATGCTCTAATAAGTGCCTGACCAATGCCTGCTGGGAGAATTACTTCATGGCTTTTGCATGTTCTGTTCTTGCTAGTGCATTCCTGTATCTTGTTGGCCTTTGAAAGAACAGCAGTGTGCTACTCCCTTGAATTCAGCTTATGATTCATAACAGTGCCTAGGTCATTTTCTCCTATCTCATCAATCCCTGGTTTTTTGTGTGTGTGTGTGTGTTATTTGTTTGATTGCAATTGAGCTTCTTTTGGCCAATAATTAATCACTTTTCCAATTTATCTGGGTCATTTTGAGTTTTAATCTTATATTCAAAGAAACTAGTCACCACTCTCAACTTGTCACCATTCCTAAACTTAATCAATCAACAATTATTTTTTAAGCATCTGTTGTGTGCTAGGCATTATCCTCAGGATAGAAACGCAAAGGTGAGACATACCCTGCCTTCAAAGAGCTAGTTGTTAAACATTTACCAGCCTACCCTTATTTCTATCCTAATACCATAATACCCAATTTAAGAAACAGAACCAAAGAATAACTAGATCTGGCGAAGACTTCAGACATAATTTAATCTAATCCGTTCATTTCATAGATGAAGAAAGACCCCAAAGAGGTTGTCTACTGTGTCATACCACCTCCCTGAAATGATAGATGCTATTTACATGGTACTTTTCACTTACATTGTCTGATTTGAGGGTCAGGGGTAGGAAGAGGTGGAAATGGATCTTCCAGGGGTGTCAAGAAGTGAGGAGTTGTAGGTTCTCCTACCATTTTCAAAGTCTTAGAATACGCCTCAGTCCCAGATGTCTCCAGTCACCCCCTTTTCCCTTTTAAGCAGGTCCCTAATTCCCTGGGTCTTCCTACTTCTTTTTCCATTGCCACCATTTTTTGCTTTTGACCAGAGTTTCTCTTTTTCTTCCCATTTCTTATTTAGGATGCCATCCTTGAAGCAAGTAGACAGCCCCCTGCAAAGGGCTTTTTTTTTAATGATAATGGAGAAAGCAGATACGTATAATTGGTCCATCACCTGCCAGCGTAAGTTATATCCCAACACCACAGCAGGAATTAAGATCACAAAACCGAAGGATACCACAGTCTTAAGATTTAAAAAAGAAAAAAATAGAACTGTGTCTAAAAAGTAGTCGGGACCTTAGGATCTTTCCATCTGTTCTTTTTTAGCCCTGGAGCACACTATGTCTAAATAATAAATGTTTTTTGAAATGAATCAAATAACACCTATAATTTGATTGGAAAATGCTCAAAGTCCTCCGTCTATAAAATGAGAACATACTATAAGATCCCAAGGTTTCCCTTGTCATTGTCTATAAATTTAAGATAGAATTTATTTTTAAACGTCTTATGAAGTTCCCAAATAATTTCATTTTCACCTTAATCAAAACTTGTAGTGCTATTTATACTGACACTGTAGGATTCCCATCATGGTAACAGACATAACTGATTTTCTTTTCTGGGATTGATAGGTATGTCTAGAGATGTAACTGTTCTGATATCTGTGCATATTCATTTCAAGAGGTTGGAGAGACAGAGACCTTGGATATGCTATATATGGTAAGCATGAACCAACATCAACCCTAGGTCAGATGTAAGTCCATAAGTTTGGCAGTGGGGCTATCAAGAGAGGAATATAATCATGAAATTGGGGGATGGTTGATTTGGGAACTGGGTGGAGGGACCATGTTTCTTCTCCAAGGGATCTAATGTAGGTGGGGTGTGCTTCAACCCCATGGCTATCCTCTGACCTCCACAGTCCATCAGCTAATAGCACCACCAGCATCGCAGCAGGAAGGAAGAGCTGGGCCTTGAGTCAGGAAGATCTGAGTTCAAATATGATTTCAGACACCTTCCAGCTGGATTACCCTGGGCAAGTCATTTAATCTCTGTCTCAGTTTCCTGAGAACAATAATAGCACCTACTCTCTGAGTTGTTGATCAAATGAGAGATTATCTGTGAAGCACTTAGCACAGTGCCAGGCACATAGTAGATGTTTAATAAATGATTCTTTCCTTGGCTTTTTTTGTTTTTCTTTTCCTTCTTCTCAGAAATTAGTTCCCTGGGAGGGACAAAGAATTCCCCTCGCTCATGTCAACACCCTGGGGCAAAGCCTCAATTGTCCCCTGTTAGTTACAGCTATAATAAGAGCCTTGTGCAAATGACATTAACTGGGCATTACTTTGAAGTTCTGCTTCAGCAAGGTCACCTTGAAGGGGCTTCCATCCTTCAGAGAAAACAGTGACTATTGTAGGTGTGGTCTAAGCCAATTCAGATTTTGGGAATAACATTGTTGTTTTTGTTCCCTTAGGAAGGGAGAAGCACTGAACCAATTATTTTTTAGTATTTAGACAAGACCTCTCCTCTGCCCCTGCCAAATCAATTTCCTTCCAGTCAGAGTTTTTAAAGTTATGGTGGTTGTTGTTTGTTCTTCCTTCTGGAAGAGGACCATGACATCAGGGAGGTGATACCATGACTTGCAAGTGAATTGGATTTAAGTGACAGAGGGCTGTGCGAAGTCACCAGCCTCATTTTCTCCTCCTGAGTCTTCTGGGTCCAATGGCAAAATATAGATCAGGAAGACTGGAGATGACCCTGGATACAGTGGGAAACCATGGGGATACCAAAGGGCCGATGAAAGAGAGGAGCCACGTATTAAGAACAGTGCTGAAATGGATTTGAATCCGAGCTCTTGTACTACTTACTACCTGTGCGACCTTGGGCAATATTCTTCTATAAAATTAAGTATTTGGACTAGATGACCTTGAAGCTGTCCTTCAGCGCTGAATTCTATGATCGCAGGACTTCTAATTTGGCTTGGTTCGGGAGTAGTGAGTAGTATGTAGAGAAAGACTAAAATCAGATTGATGAAAATCCTTCTCTCCAACCACCCCGACCATAACCCCTATGATGACACAGGCAGCATGGTGATTCCTTGCCTAGTCAGACTCTCCTCTCTAATAGATTCTTGTCCCTGAATTATTTCATAGTCACAGAATTCTGGAGCTAGAAAGAATCTTGGGGATCAGTTGGTCTAACTTCCTAATTTTACAGATGAGAAAACTAAGGCCCAAGAAGGTAAGCATTTTGCAAGTCAGTGGCAGTGGGCTCCTGATTCCCAATTTGAGGCCCTTTGCACCCCATCAAGCTGCCTTTCTTTCCTCTTTTCTTCCGGTAGCCCAAGTTTGTGGACATATTATGCTCTCCTATAACTCCCCATTTTAAAAGCTAATCTTTCTCCTAACATCATCAAAGATGGAGATGCTTATTTATTTATTTTTACATCAGAAAAAGAAAGATAGATGGCTATGTTATTTTACTGAGTCACTTGTATTTAATAAACTTTAGGCACTTATTAATAAGTCACATTACAAATAAAGGCTTCAGCCCTATGAACCATTCTGGTTAATGTGATCAGCCGGATGGATTGGAATTATCCCTGATGGCTGCAATCTGGAGAAGACAAGCTGAGCAAAGCATCTCCATCTGACTCATAATCCCAAAGCTCAGAATACTACCCTTTGTAGGAAGCTTGATATTTCCAACATGCTTGCAATTTCTAATTAGTTAATTGGCTCTTTAGCATCAAAGACTTTGAGTCATTGAAGGCTTTGTTGTTTCCTTTGCAGTTTGTGGCATTCTTTGTGAGTTTACAGTATTTGCTTCTAGCTCCTGGTTTTGGCTTTATTTGGGTATATCTTTCTTGGATGGGTTTTTAGTTTTTCCCCCCCAAAAAATTAAGAAGCCCAGGAAGCTGGGTACATATTTGCCTATAAGTTAATGGGAGAATGAATGATATTTTTATTCCTTGCCATCTGCCCCAATGTTAATTGGATCCTTCCCTGGGAATATGAGTATCTCAAATATTCAGCAAAGTGGAATTCAGGTGCAAAGTAAATAGAGCCATTCTGAAGTATCATTTTGCAGGGAGAGAGTGGGGAGGCTTTAGGCCCATTATGATTGCAAACAGATTGTTTGCTGTAGGTGGTTTGAAGGACAGGAGAGAGAGGTCTTTCAGAAACTGCATTTTAAGTTATCAAATAACTTGCACACCCACAGTTTGGCTCTTCTAAATTTGTGAAGCAGTAGCCAAAATTAAAGTATGGCATCTGACATGCCAAATATTATTCCAGTGAAAATCAGTGGTTTTCTAAGCAAGCAAGATTTTCCCCTACTGTTGGTTTTCACCTGCAAAAAAAAAAAAAAAAAAAAAAAAAAAAAAAAAAAAAAACCACATCTGGAAACCAAACAGTGTGGGGAATGATATAGCCGCTCGATGAGGGGCAAACAAAATTCTACCCAGTGCTGAGCTGATGCTAGTGTTGAGGGGCCAGATCCCTTTCGATCCCTTTGCACAATCAGGGCCATTTAAATCCCTCTTAATTCTCCCCCACTTATGAGATGAATCTGGCCACAGCAGCCTTTCTACATCTGCTGCATCCCCACACATGCTCAATGCTCAACGAATAGCTTGTCCCTTATTTGGACCTTAGTTTCCAATATGTGTTGTTAGTTCAAGGGGGCCAGGTTCCAGCTGGCAAGTGCTGGGTGGATTGCCAAATACAGAATTTCATCTGAGCTAGGGCTATCATTATCTGAAGCACATTTATGTTGGTGCTGGAAGACCCGAGTCACAACAGATAAATTGGAAGATTGTTTCATGATGGATTATTCAAGACAGAGTTTTTCCAAAAAATGTTTTCTATCACACAAAGGCCAGAGATCACATACCTCCCGTTCAGGGCCATTCATCAAATAGGATTTACTCTCAACAAGAAATTGAATTCCCCTAAGAAAGTAGTATAGGAAAAGGAAAAAAAAACTTTCAGCCTTAGGGGATAGAAGTAATACATGTCTTGACTCAATATCCCCAAAGATACTGCTACTTGAGATATCGTGCCACTGAAAATCAAGTGTATGGCTTTGAGCCTGATAGATTTGACTCTATTAATACTTTTTAGTTATCCAACGCATAAAAGGCATTTCCCCGGATACTGTTTGGGCAGGCCGAGGATGGTGTCTCCACCTTTAGGGAATTTATGATATAATTGATACGTCATGTAGTGGATAGCGTGCTGGACTTGGAGTTAGGAAGACCTAGGTTCCAAATGTGTTTCATACATTTAAATGAACTCTGACCCTGGACAGGCCACTCAGTTTCTCTGTTTATTCATCTGTAAAGTGAGAAGGTTGGATTCCATTTCTTCTGAGTTCAGTTCTAAACCTGTGATCCTATGATTTTAGGAAGATAAAGAAGGTTAAGTGTGGATGTGTACGAAGGAATCTGGAGGCTGAAATGACCTTGTTTTTATTTTTATAAAAAATGTTTGTCCACACTTATGTGCACCCCTCATCATACTGATAGAATGTAAGCTTCCTGAAGGCATTTTTGTCTTTGTATCCCTAGCACTTAGCACACAGTAAGCACTTAGTACATTCTCAATTGATTGTTGATTAATTGATTCAAAACATGTTTACACATAGGGTGTGTTGGGGTGTCATTGGTTTGGTCTATCCGGGTATGAATCCAAACTACTATTGACTCCTTCTTTGAACCTTGGTACTGGCCCCCACACCTAGAATGTACTCACTCTTTACTTCCGTCTTGGAATCCCTGGATTCCTTCCAGACTCAGCTCGAAGGCAGTTCCTGGTCTCCTCATCTTTTAGAACCCCTCTCATGCTACACTGTATCTACTCTGTAAGCATTTTACATGTATCTGTTCACGCACATTTTGTCTCCCCCTTAGAATGTGAGAGTCCTTAAGAGCAGGGGCTGTTTTTGCCTGTGTGTATACCCAGCACTTAGCACAGTGCCTGGCCCATACATAGTAACAGCTTTATAAATTCTTTTTAGTTGCAATTTAGTTTAACTGATGGTACATTCTCATTTACCATTGTATCATATCAAACACTGCAATCAGTTAATCAAGCATGTAAATTGAGCCCACTCTGCAGACAACTGTGTCAGGGAAGTCAAGGGAGTTACAAAGGAATTAGAAAACAGATTCCTACTAAGGGGTCACTTAGAGAAAACACATCTGCTGCTAAATTTCTGATTCAATCCTGGTCACTGTATTGTTCCTTTATATAGTGTCAACTTTTGAGAAGATTCCCCTTTAGAGCACCTGAAGGATTTGTGCGCCCAAGGTCTTAGCATGTGTATATAGGAGTTTAAGCCCCGAACTAAGGAAAAATCAGCTTGGAATTCCCAATTTGAATGGATAAACTTCAGTTTTTTGAAATTCTATAAGAGAGAACCTTTACTATATGAAGGCAAAATGTTCTTTTGTCAGTTTGACTTAAGTAGATGTCAGAACTTTACAATGTAATTTCAAAGTGACTGACATTTCATGGGTTGTTGTTGTTTGCTCTTTATTTTTTCAAAGATGGCCAATGATAGCATGGTATGTCTTAACTTGTGCGTGAATTGGATTTAAGTGAGGCAGAGTCGCACAAAATTGTCAGCCTTACTCTCTCCTTTACAGTCATGAAAGTCCAGTGGCAAGACAAAAGTCAAGATGACTAGTGATGTCCCGGGATGCAGCGGATGACCTTGGCATCTTGGATGTCTGGCCAAGCTCCAAAGGCTCCATGTATCTGCTTCAGTCACTTTCAAGGCCAGTGGAACAAACTATTCTCATCCACTTGCTCTGTTGGGGAAAGCTTCACATGCTTGGGGTAGACATCTCCCTACATCACTGACAGATTTGAGCTCTGTCAGTTACTCTCAACCTGATTTAGTCTGTCTGCTAAGAAGGTTTACTAGGGTGTGTACATTAAACATGCTACAACTTCTCAGAGCCATAGGTGAGAATTAGGTGACAGGTGGATGCCCTGAATACCCCATAAATAGGTTAAAAACAATAAACTGTAGAGGCTCATACCTTTTCATCCAAACTAATTATAGCTATCCTCCTTGTTTTATTTTCCGAATGACTCTATTCATTTTTTCCATGTTTCCACATTAGTCATGTTGTAAAAAAAGAATTAGAACAAAAGGGAAAACCACGAGAAAGAAAAAAAGAGAAAATAGTATGCTTTGATCTGCATTTAGACACCACAGTTCTTTCTCTGGATATGGATAGCATTTTCCATCATGGAATTGTCTTAGATCATTGCATTGCTGAGAAGAGCTAACTCTATCAAAGTTGATCAGTGCACAGTGTTGCTGTTACTATGGACAATGTTCTCCTGGTTCTGCTTACTTCAGTCAGCATCAGTTGATGTAAAATCTCACCAGGTTTTTCTGAAACCTGAGTCTTTCCTGCTGTTTCTGAAATCTATGAATAGCTCTAGTCATGAAGAGAAAGAAGGGTATACCTGAAATAAATACACTTGAAACTCAAAAAAAAATCCCATCAAAACTCATAAAAATAAACTTATGAAAATAAAAAGAAATAGGCTAGCCACTTGATGGATGGAAGAAATCATGGAGAGTGAAAAGAAGACTGTTTTAGCAGCTAGAGGACATGGGTTCAAATCATGACTTATGACCTAAGTTACCATGGCCCAATTCACCTCACCTTTCTGAGATTGTTTCCCCATCTGTAAAAGGAGCTGGTTGTATAAGATGGCTGCTAAATTCCCTTCTAGCTCCAAATAGATGATTACACTGTAGCAGCAGCCAGATTTCTCTTCTGGTCTGGGTATGTGCTAATTGAAATGGCCCGTTAGAGTTGACCCAAAGAAAACACACTAACCTTCTAAATATCCATGAACTTTCCCACGGGGGAAAAGATGGCGATTTTCCTTTAATGAATGCAATTCTGCTTCATTTAGTGATTTTATTCACAAAGAACTTGTTCCTCCCCCAGGGTATAATAAAAGTCTCATCTGAGGGAGAGGCAAATTCAGGAGGCAATATAATTCCGGGTAAAGAGCTTGAGCTCTGGGTTTAAATACTTTCTCTTCCATTTAGGAGACCTTGGGCAAGTCACTTAACCTCCTTGGGCCTCAGTTTTCCCATCCGTAAACTGAAAGTCACAGATCAGTTGACTTCCTAAGTTCCTTCCAGAATTAGATTTATGACCTTTCTCATCTCCATCTTTTGGTATGTGCTGAGACAGTCTCTGAGGTTATACAATATATGATTTAGCCCTAGGAATGTCAGTGAAGATAAAGGGAGTAAAGTTTGATGTTGCAAGACAACTATTGATTCATGGCTAGAGGCCCCTAGAAAGATGGTCATTGCCAATACTTTCAGATTGTTACTGTCCCACAAATTCC
Source organism: Vombatus ursinus (assembly GCF_900497805.2). NCBI lineage: Eukaryota > Metazoa > Chordata > Mammalia > Diprotodontia > Vombatidae > Vombatus > Vombatus ursinus. The sequence continues at coordinate 12,410,320 of NW_020954599.1, forward strand.
AATCGGTCGATTCATTAAGCATTGGCTCCTTCAACCAGGACCTAGGTTATTTAATCATTTGGGGCTTTGTCTTACTATTGGCAAATAAAATCTCAATTAAAACAGAAATTATTAAATCAAAATAATTTTGCCATTTATAATCCAGTACGGATTTTAATATGATGACCTGTTAAATATAATCCTGGGATCTTGGATTTCTCTTTTTTTCTTGGATCATGGGGCCAGGTTTCCCTTTCATTTGTGTCTACTGCCCAGACTGACAAATTCACCTTTTCTTTCTCATCTTGGAGATACCAGTCTCTTCTGATTTCCTTTTCCTCAATGGGAGATAAGTAGACCCCAACATTTTTCTATAGCAAACACACTCAAATCCCTGCTTCTCATGAACCTGTTCTGAGTCTCAGTGCATCAAAGTGGGCCAAGCTTATAGAAAATATTAATGGCCTGGCCTATTCTGGGAGCCCCCAGAGGTTTTGTTCTATGGGGGTAGGAATAGGGATGACCTGAGAGAAATGGGGCTCTGGGAACTCTACTGTGGATAACTTCATTTCCTTCATTGGGATTCAGATTTGGAATCAAGATCTCCTCTGGCTCCCTCTCTGCTTTGTCTTGTTCCTTACTTGTATTCTAGAAATAAACTTTTTGCTTCAAAACTTCTGCTCTCACCCCAGTGAAATGTTCATTCCTCCAGGTGTGAATGAATATATTCAACAGAAAACAGTTAGAATAAAGGAATTAATATATTGGGTAAAAGGATCAGGCTTCCTGTTGGTAAGGCTTCCTTTGCTTTGAGACTACTATAGTCTAGCTGTCATCTCGATGAAATTCCATGTGAAAGTCCCTCCTTTAGGGAGAACAAGTCCCTGGCAATACAACAATGAAATCCTTGGCTCTTAAGATCCATTTATGAAGAATGAGCATTGGAACAGGTTCCTAGTACTTTTCTATCATGCCCTTCCAAGACACTGCACTGTGGTTGACCTGCCAGCCCAAAGTTTGAGAGTTTTGTCTTCCCTTCCAGGGATATCATCCAGGTGATATGGCTGCCATCAGATTACACCTGCTGAAGCCAGCATGTTTAATTATATGCACAAAGTGGCTGGAATAGGGTTGGTGTTTTTTATGGGAAGACAACATTACTTTCTGTAATTCTATACTCTATGAGATGTTCACTCCATGTAACCAAACCACAGTCTTTTTGCTTCTGTCAGTTCATAACAATGCAATTCCATGAGAAACAGCTGTTGGCAGGATTACGATTAACCAACTTGTTAGTCAATAACCTTCAGTATTTTTTTCCTCCTCTAACTCTCTTTGGAAGTGAAAAACAGAAGGTTTGCAGGTTTCTTAGGGTACCCTTTCTTGGTGCCCACCCCCTTTCAAAGCCCCATGAAATTCCCATCCTTAAGAAAAAAAAGTAGCATATCTCTTTAGAAACATCTAAAAGAGTAATAAATGGTAGCTGCTAATACTAAGTGTAATGTGGTGTGGTTGTGATGGTACGTAGCTAAAGGGATTATTCTGAATTTTTTTTCCTGTTGAAATAGTAGAGTGATGAAAGAAAGCTGAACTCTGGGTAGTTATAATGTCCAATTTTGTCCCAAAAGAACAAACATGAAACAGAGTTCTGTCCTCTCAAAAGAGGTGAGGGGCTATGGGAAGAAAATTTTTTATTATACTTTCAGATGTGATAACTATATACATGTATGTAGATATCCATACATATATGGACAGAAATATATGTAAACTTGCTACTTTATATGTGTATGAATATATATGCACACACATAAAATAGCAAGTTTACATATGTGCATACAGATATAAAAAGAAAAAAGTTCAATGCATATATCTATAAATAGCTACTAAACTTTTTTTTGTTTCAGGGTAGGGTTCAATGTTACTGTTTTTGGTGGAGGTATATCTGGAAGTTCCTGTGATGTAGGAGTGAGGGACATTAACATAACTTATTAAGAATAAAGACAAATATCTGAATATCTATGAAATGATTTCCAGTTTTTCCTGAGCTCATCATATCCTTTGTCACGTTATAGGTGGGACCTTTCTCAGTATACTAGTGTTAATATCATAGAGACACCTCTGCCACAGCCAGACAATTAATCAACAAGCATTTATTAAGTGCCAGGTACAGTGTTGGGTTCTGGGAATACAGGGATGAGAAAGGAAGCAAAGTGTACTTGAAATGAACTTTCATTCTAATGGGGAAAACAACAAAGACGTGTAAAAATAACTATACACAGCATAAATAGAATGTGAATAAATACAAACATATACAAAGTTAGGTAGCTTAGGAGGGAGGCACTAGGGATTGGGGGGAGGTCAGGAAAAGCTTCATGAAGAAGATAATGAAATATTTGAGCTACATCTTAAAGTAAGAGAAAGACCCTTTGAGGCAAAGGTTGAGGGAACACATTGATGGAGAAGACCAGTTTGGTTGGATCACAGAATAAGGGATGGAGAATAAAATCCAATGAAGCCAGAAAGATAAGTCAGTGCCGTGTTGTGAAGTGCTTTAAAACCTAAACAAAGGAATTTATATTTTATCCTAGAGGTGATAGGAAGCCATTGGAGTTTATTTGAATAGGAGAGTCACATGGTCAGAATCCAGCAAAATCAATTTGGCAGCAATATGGAGGATATGCTGAAATAGGGAAAGGCTTGGGTCAAGAGACTAATTAGAAGTCTATTGAAATCATCCAAGTTAGAGGTGTAGGTAACTGTATGAGAACAGAGTATGAGTCAGATGTGAAAAAAAAAATAACAAGATCTAGCAACTGGTTGGATGTATGGGGTGAGAGTGAGGAGTCCAGGACAATTTCAAAGTTACAAACATGGGAGATTAGGATGGTGGTGCCTTCTAAGGAAATATGGGATTTGAAGGAGAGGAGAGTTTAGACAGAAATATGAGTTCAGTTTAGAATATGTTTTGTTTGAGGTATCTTCAGGATATGCAGTTAAAATACCCAATAGATAATTAATGATGTAGAACTGAAGCTCAGAGGAGAGACTGGGATTGCAGATGTGTGTGTGTGTGTGTGTGTGTGTGTGTGTGCACGTGCGCACGTGCGCGTGCATCATACACACATGCATATTCTCATATGAATGTGCATTTTCCCTCTTTCTCCCACTCTCTCTCTCTTTCCTCTTCTTCTTCTTCTTCTTCTTCTCTCTATCTCTCTGTCTCTGTCTGTCTCTCTGCCTCTGTCTCTCCCTCTCATAACTGCATTGAAATGAAAGTTGAACCCATGGGAGCACATGATGTTACTAAGTAATAGATTATAGAGCAATTTTTCTAGGTCCCTATACTCAGTAAGCTTCTTTATACCTTCTTAAGTTTTTCTTTTGTAAGTAAGTTGATTTTTATGTTTGAGTCCCATTCATTTTCCTTCTTAAGTTTTCTTTTGTTAATAAGTTTCTATTTTTGGTTCAGAGTCCCATTCATTTCCCTGTCACCCTTCATGATTCTTTCCTCCACTAGTTCATACAAAGAACTGTATGGTGAAAATTTCTTCTGCTATTCAATTAAAGGCAGAGCAGCAAATTGAATACTGCTATTTCTTCCTTTCTCTCTTGAGAGAAAAAAGAGTTACCCGTAATCCATGTTGCTTATGTTTAGAAGATATTATGGTTTCAGAATTGAATTATCCTCTCTAAGAAGTCTCTTCTGTAGGCCTGATTCTTTAACCTCCTTTTGGGGCAAGTTTTATTTGGTTCTTGTTTCATTTCACCATTCTTGGTCACTCTCCTGTTCAGAGGGCTTCAATGGTTCCCTATCCCTAGGATAGGTCTAAAGGAGTTTAAGTTACTTGCGTCATGTACCTCTAGGAGTAGGTGGCAGAACACCTCCTTTCTCACCTTCTGAGAGTTCAAGTGTGAAACTTATTAGGTTCAAGCAACTTACTCTATGTTGGGTGTGGGCAGCTTCCATATATGTACATAAAGTTAATTTTAAGTACTCATACCTTTTAAATGATTTAATGCTTATTCTTGATCCAACTGTAATTGTATATCTTGTGTATAAATTTGCAAAGTGCTAATAAAAATCAGTAGTAAAAAAACAAAAAAAACAGTAAACCATTTATTATCAATGGTCTTCTTCACTCAAATACTTTGCCTTTAAGTCTACACGATCTCATAGTGGCCAGAGTTTGTGAAATGAAAAGAACACTGAATATTGCCACTGAGCTTGGAGTCATGGGAACTAAGGTCTGATCTACACTCTGCCACAATTCAATTCAGAAACTGTAATATTCTCTAAAGATAAGCCACATGGATTACACGTAGCTCTTTTATTTTCCTCTCAATTGAAAAAAAATGAAATTCTTAAGGGTCACCTGATTTTTCTCCTCCATTAGAATTTAGGTACTTGATCATTATTTATACCTTTCTAATTGCTTAAATGCATTTACTTTTCTAGATTTCTCTTGTCTCTAGCATTTGGGATTCAAAGATTCTAGCTGGCTCTGATCTTTTCGTAAAAAAATACTACACAATCCTCTCTTCTGTTAAAGGTTCATTTCCCCCTATTTACTATTTTAATAATATTCTTCAATATTCTATTAAAGGTCCATGTTTCCTGTATGATATATGTTCCATTTTGCAAATTCCATTATTCTTGACTGTGAGTACTTGTATTTTGCTTTTTAGAAAATCAGTTTCCAAGATTTTCTATTCTTTATATTAGTACAGCTTAGTCAGCAAGTCAGTTACCTAGAAAATATTAAGAGCCTACAATGTGCCAAGCACAGTGCTAAGGACTGAAAATACCAGCAAAAAAAAAAGAAAGAAAAAATGTGTTTGGGGAGGTGGTGTGGGAAACAGTCCCTTCTCTCAGGTAGCTCACGGTCTAATGTGAGAGACAATATACAAACAACCATGTACAAATAAGATATACACAGGCTATGATGGAGCTAATCACAGAGGAAGACACTAGTGTTAAGGGGCATCAGGAAAGCCTTTTTGTAAAAAGGTGGGATTTTAGCTGAGACTTGAAGGAAACCTTGAAAAGAAGCTAGAACATGGAGATGCAAAGGAAGAGAGTTCTAGGCATGGTGAAGAACCAGTAGTGTCTTTTGAGAGAACTAGCAAGATGATTAATGTCACTGGATGGCAGAATACATGGAGGGGAGTAAAGTGTAAGAAAACTAGAAAGGAAGGAAGGGGCCAGGTCATGAAAGACTTTATGAAAGCCCAAAAGAAGGATTTTATATCAGGTTCTGGAGGTGATAGGGAGCTATGGGAGTTTACCCAGTAGGGCCGTGACATGATTAGATCTTTCTGACAGCACCACAGATAATGAAACAACACAAATACTTTATATATATATAGACATATGCAATAAATGAAATAGCATCCAAATGTTTAGAGGAAAGGCTAACATAATTACCGGGAGAAATAGACAACAAAAGCATGACAATCAAGGATCTCAATATACCCCTTTCAGACTTATCTAACAAAAAGATAAATAAGAAAGAAATTAAGATATTGAAAAGAATTTTAGAAATGTTAGATATGATGGATTTCTGGTGATTACTGAATGTGAATCAAAAGGAATGTATTACATACATGCACATATATGTATATGTTTCTTAGCTAACTACCTTTACAAAGACATCCTTACAAAAATTGACTATATGTTAGAACATAAAAACTTCACACACATATTCAGAGAAGCATAAGTATTAAACACATCCTTTACTGACCACAACATAATAGTTTATAATTAATAAAAGACATTTGAAGATAAGACTAAAACTTAAATGGAGAATTAAAAAAAAATCCTAAAGAATATGTTGGTTAAAGAACATGTTATAGAAGTAAGAATTTCATTAAAGAAAATGACTTTAAAGGAAGATGCCAGAACTTTTTGGATGCATCCAGAAAAGTCATTAGGAGAAAAGAAATATCTTTAAATGTTTTAGTCAATGAAAGAGGGAAAGAGCAGATAAATAATTGGGATACAACAATGAAACCAAAAGTATAAAAGAAAAAACTCACAAGCGTAGAATAAGCATAAAAATAGAAAATATGAAAAACCAAAATCTTAAAATTAAAAAAAATCATTGAAATTATAAATAAAACAGAACTTTTTTTTAAAATGACTAATTGAATAGATAAATCATAAGGTAACCTATTAAAAAGAGAGAAAGCCAAGTTTTCAATGTGAAAAAGGAAAACCATAACAAAGGAAAAGGAAATTATTAGCAATTCTTTTGCATAATTACATGACAACAAAATTTATGATGAAATGGATAAATATTTAAAATGTAAAATGCCCAGGTTAATGGGGTAAGAAATAAAGAATTTGAATAATCTGATTAAAGAGAAAGGAATTGAACAATCCATAGTGGAGCTCCCCAAAGGGGAGGGAATATCTTTCTATAGTCTATCTATGAAATAAATAGGGTCTTCATAACTAAAATAGGGAGAGATAAATCAGAGAAAGAAAATGATAAACCAATTATTGAATGAAAATCAATGAAAAATTCTGAATAAAATATCAGCAAAGAGGCTATAGTAACCAACAAGAAAGATTATGAAGAGCCACTAGGTTGGATTTACATCAAGAATGCACATAGGAAAACTGCAAACATAATTGTCCATATTAATAACAAGAATAATAAAATCACGTGATTATATCAATAGATGAAGAAAAAACTTGTGATAAAACACAGTACCTATTTCTGTAAAAAATATTAAAAAGTATAAGAGTAAACTAACTTTTCCTTAATGTGGTAAAGTGTAGTTACATAAAACCAAGAGATAATGTTATATATTAGAAAGCTAGACAGCTTTCTAATAAAATCTGAATAGAGCAAGGATGTCTGCTAGTTGTAGTAATAAGATAAGAAAAGTATATTGAGGGAATAAGCATAGGCAAAGCAGAAAGCAATTATCAAGTTTTTCAGATGATACTATTGTTTACATAGGGGATTCTAAAGATTGAACTAAAAGTTAATTTAATAATAACTTCATAAAATGAAAAGATTTAAAATAGGCCCTTAAAATCAGAAGATTTTCTGTATATTAACAACAAAATCAAACATGGAGAATTAGGAAAATAATTTTCTTTTCAAAATACCGTTGTAATATAAAAAAAAAAACTGGGAATCTAGCTAACAGAAACAACAACAACATAGTGATTATGTGAATATAAAGATCAAATAAGTCTTCAAAATGTAATACATTTTTAAGATTTAGCCCAGGGGCGGGGAATCTGTAACCTCATGGCCACATGTGGCCCTCCTGAAGTGTGACCCTTTGACCTAATCCAAACTAAGGGCCACACTTGAGGACCTAGAAAACCTCATGTGGCCTCAAGGCCACATGTTCCCCAGCCCTGATTTAGCCTCTCAACCCCAACTCATAGTGGTAGAATTCATGACTAAAGAAGGCATGTAAAAAGTCTTAAAACCTCAAATGGGCAATTTTAATTATACAAAATTGAAAAGTTTTCACATAAACAAAGTAAATGCAGTTAAAAGTTGAAGAGAAAGGAAAAAAGTTTCCAGTATTTTTTCAATAACATGTTAATGTCCAAGATATATGGGAAAATGATACAAATTAAATAGGCAGCTCAAAAAGAAGAAAGGCAAACCATCAACAACCATAAGGAAAAAAAAATGCTCTAATAAGAAAAATGCAAATTAAAACAGCTCTGAGGTTTTATTTTGCATACAACTAACCATGCTCACTGGGACTACTACTAGGCAAATACCTCAAAGAGAAGGAAAGGACCCATACTACACAAATAGCAACATTGTTTTTTCTGTAGCAAAGAAATGGAAACAAAGTAGCTGCCCACCAATAGGGAATGACTGGAATATTATTATATGTGAATATAATGTGATATTTTTGTAGTAAGAAAATACAACAGGGATGGATTCATACAAACATTGGAATATTTCTGTGAAATGATGTATAATTAAATAAGCAGAACAAGGAGAACAATTTATAAGATGACTACAAAAAGAAAGGAAAACTAGAATTCTGATCAATGTAGCAACCAATCACAACTCTATAAGACTAATGATGAAGTAGGCTTTACATATTTTGACAGAGAAGTGATAGACCAGAGGAACAGAATGAGACATGCTTTTTTCAGACAGTATCAATGTGTGACTTTGATTTTGTTGGACAATATTTATTTGTTACAAAGAGGGCATTTATTTTTTGGAGTAAAATTAAGGGAGAAGCAGGTGAGGGAGTAATGATAACAGTGCAAAAAAAAGTATGTCAATGAAGCATAAAATACAAAAGAGAAAACAAAAAATTACAGAAGGAAACAAAGAAAAGAGGGTAGCACACTACTATTATTATTATGTTAAATATAATGTATGCTTAAAAATAAACTATAATGAAGATTCAGAGTTCTACATACAATTACCTTTATTCTTCGTGGAAATGTTCAAGTTTGTTGGCATTTGTCAAGCTCATAAGAAAATGATCATTTAAAAATCAATAGTTTTTGTTTTCATTTTGGAGTTTTGATGCATCTTTCTATCTATCCATCCATTCATCCATCTATGTATTTATCTATCTGTCTATCTATTCCATTCCAGTCATTTTCATCCAATTTAATAAATATTTACATCTACTATGTTAAAGATACTGTGGTAGGTACTCAGGCTACAAAAATGAAGAACAAAATTAAACAAAACAAAACCAGATAGCCTCTGCCCTTGACTTCAAAATTTAAAGAGGAAGAGGGGAAGAATTAAAAGATGTGTCCACAAATAAGTACGATATGCAGTACAATGTGATGGGGCTAAGCAGGAGTCCCAAAAAAGTGCTCTAGGAAAATATAAGGAGAAAGTACATTTAACTTGAATTTCTGGGGAAGGTCTTGTGAACCAACTTCAAGGGGAAAATATTTTAAAAGGTAAAGATGGAATAGTGTGCTCTAGACCTTGGGGAGCAACTTACTTGAATGCTCAGGGATATAAGAGGTGAGACTCAGAATTAGAAAATATTTCAGTTTGACTAGAAGGTAGAATGAATCAATCAATCAATACTTTTCTTTTTAGGCTCATCTTATGTTTTGGGTACAGTGTTAGATGCTTAAGGGTATGTGTGTGTGTGTGTGTGTGTGTGTATAGTGTAAATGTGAAAAGTTATATTGAGACCAGATTCTACAGAGCTTTAAATATGAGCCTGAAATCTTTGAATTTTATATTTTGGGCAATAGGGAGCCATTGAAGATTTTTTGAGCAGGAAAGCGACATGTTGGCTGGAAGATAAAATGAAACGCATGGATAATTTTCCAAATCCAAACATTTGTTGACAAATTTCTTCAGTTTCATTATTATTAGAGAACCAGTCTCTCTCTCTCTCTCTCTCTCTCTCTCTCTCTCTGTCTCTCTCTCTGTCTCTCTCTCTGTCTCTCTCTCTGTCTCTCTCTCTGTCTCTCTCTGTGTAGCTCTCTGTGCACTTGAGGGCTATTTCTTAGCATAGTGACTTGGGCTTTTTGTGTTACTATTTTCATCCCCAAAAAAGTTAGTAGAGAAAAGGTAGTTATATCAGTGGGGTAGTTAATATGGGTTTGGGTGACAGTGGCAATGAATAAGTCTACAGCTTAAAGGAGCCCCAAGAAAGGAATAAGTGAAGAGAGAATGAGCTCCTTGTGTAACCTTGCTAAAAATATAAAGAAAGACACAGGCTTTCTCAAATGATCTCCTCTAGCAGATACCATTTTGATAGCCACACAACTCACTGGAAAGTACAAAGAATAAAAGACCCTTTTGTGTTTACTGCTTGTTGATCAGTAAAAAAAAAATTGACTTGGTAGAGTAAGATGCGCTTTTCTCTGACACTGAGTCTCTCTCATGCCAGCAATCATATGATATTCTTTGATAAAAACAACCACAGAATAAACTCTTCAATGGCCCTCTGATTATTAATGTCTAAATCAGGTATATAGTACAAGGAGAGGTGCTCGTGAAAGCTGTTTACTACTATGGTGGAGGAGGTTCTGTGCAAGGTTTAAAAGGAAGAAATTTGGGGCAGCTAGGTGGCACAGTGGATAGAGCTCTGGCCTTGTAGTCAGGATCATCTAAATTCAAATCTGGCCTCAGACTCTTAACACTTACTAGCTGCGTGACCCTGGGCAAGTCACTTAACCCGTATCTCCTCATCAAAAAGCAAAAAAAAAAAAAACCCAAACCAAAAACAAAAACAAAAAACCCCCCAAAAAACCCAGCAACAACAACAAACAAAACAAAATAAAAAACAAAAAACTAAAACTAAAAATTAAAAAAAAGAAGAAATTCTCCCTCTAGAAGGAGAGACTATCCAGATGCTCTTGTTCACTGAAGATGTTGTACTAAATGGATCAAGACCCCAAATGTTACAGTGTCTCCTCAGTGAACTCCACAAGAATGAAAGAAAAACAAATTGGATGAACAATGCCTACCATCCAGACATGTTACTGATCAGCAGTAAGTTGATACATTGATTGCATATTTGGCATAGGAACTGAAGCTCAACATGTCACCTCAAGATTGAATAAAAGGAAGAGAGCTGCCTGGATTTCATTTAGGGAATTGTGGAGTGCTTTTAATAATGACTAGTTTTTCCTCACCACAAAACCCCATCAGTTTAACCAAAATGCCCTCTTGCTTATGCTGCAAGACTGGAAAACTTGGAACACCACACTCTATGAAGACTGAAGGTTGCAGATGCTCCAAAGGTAAATGAGGAGATGCTTGAAGCATATGAATAGACTGAAACACACTTCCAATATTGACTTAACCTAAATGACAGCATAAAAGCTGTCATGATGGAAAAGATATGTTATGTGAGACTAGAAAAGGAGTTGATCCAGTTCTGTATTAGGTGCCAGACATAACAAAAATGCTCCTCTGATACCCACAAAAAAACATAAAAATATTATACCCGTAAAAAGACACAGGGAAATACCTCCTGTTTATTGTGGGATTACTTATGGAGAACCTAAGCGAGAACATAGACAGCAATCACCAAGGATGCTTTAGAGAGCTTGCACAGATCCTGGTCTGCACTGATGGAGAAAGCATCGACACTGATTAGTCCATTCATTCATTAAAGTGCTGAGGTTATGGAATCAAAGAATTGGAAAGTTGGAAGAGATTCCACCGGCCACTGGGTTCAAACTATCTCTACAAAACATTTCTACTCTAACACACTTAATAAATGGATTTGAGACCTCTGCTTGAAGACCTTCAAGGAAGATGAACTGAACCCATCTCAGGACAGCCCAATGCACTTTTGGACAGCTCAGCTGGTTAGGATTTTTTTCCCTGACATTGAGCCTCAACTAAACCCTTTGTCACTGCTCCCCCACCCCTTTTGCTCCTGGATTTTCCTTTGGGAGCTAAACAGAACAGATTTGCTTTCTCCTCCACATGGCAGCTTTTCAAATACTGGCAGAGGAGTCTCATTTCCTCTGCCCCTCAGTTCATCTCTTCTACAGAGGAATCATAACCAGTGCCTTCAATTGATCCTGACAGGATATGGACTCCAGGCCCCTGGCCACTCTGGATACTTTTCAACTTAGTGCTTCTTAAACTAGCGCCCAGATTAGAATGCACTATTTCTGACGTTGCCTAACAAGGGCAGAGTACAATGGGATTATCATCTCCCTATTCCTAGAATCAATGTCCCACCTGATGCAGCTTGCGAAGCCTATGATGGCAGTATATTTTTTCGTCTCTCGCATCACACTTTTGACTCATATTGAGCTTATGGTTCATGAAGTGCTGCCTGTGCACCCTCCTCCCATTTTAGAGAATGATTTTATTTTGTGCCCAAATACAAGACTTTTCAGGGCAGCTAGGTGCTGCAGTGCAGGGAGTGCTGGAAGTCAGGAAGACTCATCTTCATGAGCTCAAATCTGGCTTCAGACAATTACTAGCTATGTGACCCTGAAAAAGTTACTTAACTCTGCCTCAGTTTCCTAATCTATAAAGTGAGTTGGAAAAGGAAATGGCAAACCACTCCAGTATCTCTGCAAGAAAGCCCCAGATGGGATCACAAAGAGTCAGACATGACTGAAAATGACTTCAGAAGACTTTTTCTTTATCCTTAGTTATTTTTATCTTTCATATTTATCCCAACGATTTAGCCGCCAGATCCTTTTGGATCATGGCTGTCATCCACTGTTAGTCATTTTTCCAGCTTTGTTTCATCTACAAATCTGATGAGCATGCTATCTACACCATTATCTAAGCCACTGATAAAAATGTGCAATAGCAGAGAGCCAAGCCCAGGTACCTGGGGTATTCTACTGGAGACCTCCTGCCCCATAGACATTGAATCATTAACAGCTATTCTTTCAGATCAGCCATCCAGTTAGCTCCAACTCTATGTTATTGGAATCATCCAATTCACATCTCTCCATATCCTCAAGAATTGTATAAGATTTTATCAGAAACTTTGCTACAATCTAGGTAAACTATAATACAGCATTCTCCTCATCTATTAGTTTAGCAATCTTGTCCAAAAAGGGAAATGAAATTAGTCTGGCACAACCTGTTCTTAATGAAGCCATGCTGGCTCTTTGTAATCCATTTAGTGGATTGCCAACCATCTCTTTAATGATCCATTTAAAAATTGTCCCAACAGTAGAAATCAAATTAACTGACCTGCAGTTTTCAGACACCGTTCTCTGCCCCCTTTTTGTTGGAGGATTGGGGCAGTACTTGCCCTTCTTTAGTCCTGTCCTACTTCTGTTTTCCATGATCTTTCTAATGCCATGGATAATGGATCAGGAGTTCATCAGCCTGTTCTTTCAGGATCTGAGGATAGAGTTCATCTGGGCCAGCTCATCAAGTGCAGCTGGAAATCCTTACTTTATTTCAACTCTCTTTTAGTCATTTTTGTTCCATCATTCCAGCTTAAAAATCCTTAACAATCATTTCTGCTCCTCTGCAGAAGAAAGCAAATAAAATAAAAATCGAGCAGCTCTCCCTCCTCTCAATTACTATTGTCCCATTCACCTTAAGCAAAGATTGTCTTGCTTTTATCCTCTTTCTTCAGCAACTATCGTTTACCTTCTCTTGTCCTTAGTTTCTTCACCAGCCTCACATCATTTCATGCTTTAGCACTTACTATTTTTACACGACACTCATATATTTGTCTTTTATAACTTGGCCCTTCTTCTGTCTTTTATCCATTTCTTTTAAAAATCTAAGTTGGTTGGTGAGTTTGTTGTGCATCCATATCAGCCTCTAGACACCTCTCATTTTCCCTTCTCATTATAATTGTTTCCTTTTATGTCTTCAGAATTTCATTCACGAATAACCGCCATCCCTCTTGGGCTGACTTCCCCTGAAGCATTTTACTCCATGGGATCCTACCTGTCTTTCCTATAAACCCTTTGAAATCGAGTGCATGTCAGACTACGGCCACATTATTTTCCTTCTTTATTATCAGTTCTAGAATGTTGGGGTCATTTCGACCCCATGTTGAACCATAAACTGGTTCTGCTCAGCGAGAATCAGATTCAAAATGCAGATTTCTTCTACTTGATTCTTTCACCATTTAAAGGATGAAATTATCTCTAAGGCAAGTGAAGAACTTGTTAGAGGCTCTGCTTTTGACTGACAGAAAGCACCAGCAAATGTTTGGATAATTAAAGTCTCCCATCACTACCCTATCATGTCTCTGTGCTGGGCTTATGATAACTTTCCTAATAATTTTTTGTAATAACTGCTAACTGAAATCTGCCAATAGGTGCTGTGCTCTTTCTATTATACTGCCTTGTCTCTGCAAGAATGAATCACAAACGCCTACTCAATGTATGACTAGTGTTTCTACAATATATGATGATAATAGTAATAGTAGTAGTAATAATAATAGATAGAATTTATATATTGTTTTAAGATTTGCAAAGTCCTTTACAAATATTATCTTATTTTATTCTCACAACCACCATAGGAGGTAGGTACTATTAGTATCCCTATTTTACAGAGGAAGAAACTGAGGCAGATAGAGGTTAAGTGACTTGCCCAGCATCACATAGCCAGCAAGTGCCTGAGGCAGGATTTGAACTCAGATCTTTCTGACTCCAGGTCCAGTGCTCCATACAATGAGTCACCTGACTATACACACAAACAAACATATACAAGCACATTTATATATGTGTGTATGATAATATATACATACTATATATATATCGGCAAATACACATACATTTACACATATGTATTTATACACATATATAGATATATACATGTTTGTGATTATATACAATATCGTGTGTACATATTATTGTATACATTGTATATTATGTATGTGTATGTGTGTATACATATATACACACACAAAATCATTTCAATTATGTCCAACTCTTTGTGACCTCATTTGGGGTTTTCTTGGCAAAGATAATGGAGTGATTTGCCATTTCTTTCTCTGCTCATTTTACAGATGAGGAAACTGAGGCAAACAGAGTTAAGTGACTTTTCCAGGGTCACATAGCTACTAAGAGTCTAAGGCCAGATTTGAATGAAAATCTTTCTATCCAGGCCTGGCACTATCCACTGTGTCTCCTAGCTGCCATACACACGTTATGACACATGGTATTTATATGTGTGAATATATTTATATGAATATATGTGTGTATACATACACACATGTACATATATACATGTTATGACAGCTGGTGGGTGTATATACAATGTAGTACAATATGATACAATAAAATACAATATTAACAGAACAGGATAGAATAAATAGAATGTATATTAGTATTTGTGGATGGAGGAGAGAAGTTGAGACCAAGTTATAGCGGTCCTGAAACTCAGACTAAGGATTTTGTATTTCATCCTATAAGCAATAAGCAGTTGGGAGATTTTGCAGCAGGGGAGTGCCATAATGAAAGCCATGTTTTAGGAAGATTAATCCAGTGATGATGGGTAGGATGGATTGGAGGGGATTAAAGAGTGAGTGCTTGGTGAAAAAATGGAAGCGGAAGGTGTAGACTACTCATTTCAAAGGAGTGGAAATGCAAGAAACTAGAGGCACTATAGTGGTAACAACAGGAGGTCAAGGTCAAACCAAACTCTCCATTTTTTTAACCTAAGGGAGCCCCATGCACATTTATAGGCATTAGAGAAGGAGTTTCCTCAGGCAGAACTCAAAGCTCATTAATTATAATGAAATACTCAAGGTCATTTTAAAAATCAAATCTTGTCCTAATAGCACTAAACAGGTTATTCAGTAACAATATACATTGTAAAAAGTAGTCAAAGTGACAATTGAAAGAATAAGAGTTAATAAGTAAAATCTTTGAAACCCAAGAATAAAGTCTATTTTATGTATTTGCACAGTTTGAAATATCTATAGCTGGCTACTTCGTACAACTGAAAGGGCACCATGGTTGGAGTCCAGTGGCCTGACACTTACTAATTGTGTGATCATGAGAAAGGTTTTTAACCTCTCAGCTTCAGTTTTCACACCTGTAAAATGGAGCTAATAATATTTGTGCACCTATAGCTCATTGGGTTGTTATGAAGAAGGACCTCAGTAAATATAAAAGACTTATTTTGGGTGGGACAATTAGTCTGGTTCTGTAAACTTTAAAGAACAACACACACAGTCCCCAGTACTATTAGTGAAAACTATTAGAGCAATCCATCACCTGGGGCAACTGGAAGGCTTCATGTATCACACACCATTTGTTTCTCCTGCAGGAAACTACTTACTTGAAAAATGTTGAATTTGTTTTAAAGTACAGGATATTAAATAAAGGAATGTTGGGGAGGGTATTGGTGGAAAAAAGATATAGTGAGGAATAAAGATAATTTTAAAAAAATTCCTTAAAACCATTTACCATACAGTTTGTATTCTAATATATATGGAGTTTATTTCTGCTTTGAAAACTTAATGTGGAGATGATTTTAGTTCGATAGTTGGACCAGAGATTTAGAGTTGGAAGGGGCTGAGAAGTAATCTAGTTTAGCACATTCATTTCACAGATGAGAAAACTGAGGTCCAGAGAGATGTTAAGTGACCTGAGGACATACAGGTTAATAAGAGGTAAAGTCAGAATTTGAATCCAGATCCTTTGATTCCAAATTCATTGATCTTTCTTGTACCACTCTGCCTTAAGCAAGTTACTTCACCTATCTAAGTCTTGTTTTTACCCTCTGTAAAGTGAGGAGGTTGGACCAGGTCATCTCTCAGGTTCCTTCTAGCTCAAATGTCATATTTTGTGTCAGTTATTATTTTTCCTTCTTCTCTTTCTCCTCCTCCTCCTTTTCTTCTTCCTCTTCTTTCTCCTCTTTCACTTTCTCCTTCTCCTCTTCCTCCTTTTCCTCCTCTTTCACTTTCTCCTCTTCCTTTTCCTTCTCTTACTCCTCCTTCTCCTCCTCCTGCTTCTCCTCTTTCTCCTTCTCCTTCTCCTTCCTCTTCTTCTTCTTCTCCTTCTTCTCCTTCTCCTTCTTCTTCTCCTCCTCCTCCTCTTCCTCCTCCTCCTCCTTCTCATCCTCTTCCTTCTTCTCTTTCTTCTCTTTCCTCCATTTCCTCCTCCTGTCAATGGTGTTGCTCCAAAGTTAGCTTATCTCTGGATAGTTTTAAATGATCCTCTCACTTCCAGTCAGTCAGTCACTCAACAGACATTTGTTGAGTGTCTACTGTGTGCTACTAAATCTTCAAATGTCACTAAGTTGTTTGGGGGAAATTGGAAAGCTTCTTTGTTTGCTAATCTCTGAACATGTTGAATCCCCCAGTGGTATGTGAGCTTTTAGAGGGCAAGGAATTGGTCACTTGTATTTGGATTCTTAGTGCTCAGTATAGTGCCTGGTGCAGGGAAAGCATTTATGTTTGGTGATTGGTCAATTCGTTGCTGTTAGTGTGATATGTTGCCCGGATCACATGAACTGACCATGCCACTCATTGCTACATACTCAAGAATCTTTAGTGTTTCCTTTTTGTATTTTTAAACTGAAAAAAAAAACCCAAACCCTTTTTATTTGACATTGCAGTCCAGCTCAGTGAGCAGAGATAATTTCCACTACATAAACTAGGATGGAAAGGCTTCAAGGGCAGGAGAAAATAATGCCCACTTCTCTATTCCTGTGTGGTGCAGAGGAATACATCTCAGAACCAAGGGAGACCGGTGAAATTTTACTAGATCTAGGCATTTTATGTTCCTAGTTTTGAAAAACCAAGTGTAAAAATTTTAGTAAAATTTAACTGCAACAGAGAAAGCATTCAGAATGCCATCTTCAGCACTAGTGTGTTACACTCCACACAATCAGATAGCATCAAACAAGTAAAACAAATGACAACAAAAGAATAAATGAAGGTTTAATTAGATCAGGGTAATGGACATATACATAAAACCAAAAATCAATGAATTCCACTTTAGTTGGGGAAAGAATGGTGATTCGAACCAAATTAAGGATCTGCCGGTAGTATTCAGGAAGTCTCAGAGAACTAAAAGCTTTCAAGAGGGATCAGCCAGTGGCTACAGACTTGGGGTGGAGTCAGGGAAGACACTTTAGATTCCCCAGTATCTGAAAACACAATACAAAGCCATTTACAAAACCAGAGTACGAAAGATACTTTAGATAAACAGTTCATCATTTGGATGCATATACATATAATCCACCTTCTCAGAGATTCAGCTATCTAAGAGCAGCATATTACTGTCCAGTAGTACAGGGGCAAGTTCATAGAAATAGAATAGTGTAGCTTCAGCAGCTTAGGCTTCCGTTGGAGGTTCCAATCGAACAAGCTTACTTTGGGTTGGTTCTAGGTCTAGGCTACCATCCAGAAGCTCATGAACCTCTAGGGATTTGTCTAAAGAAGACACAGCTTCTGAAGTTGTGCCCCCATTTTCAACAGTGGAGGATGGCTCCCATCAAGAAATTCAAGGAGAGGAAAAGCTAATCTGATTTAGGCTTAGCATTTTTTTTCCATCTTCTGAAGCTGGCTGAACTTCATTATTCTTACTAGTTTCCTTTATTTTCCACTTTTGTATTACTGATGTAATCTGTGGGATTCATCTGCAAGGAGCTAGTGAAAAGATCCACCAGTAGATCCGGGTCTATGCTAATTTGTCTTCCTGAGAGCATGGCTTGGGAGTCTTCTAAACTACAATCGATGCTGTCGAGATAATCCAACAGGTCAACCTTTCCTGAAAGATTGACGTTTTCATTCAGGATGGAAGCCTTCGTGGAGATGTGATCTTCTGAAGTCAGAGTAGATAAGTTGTTTACCCGGACAGAACTAGAAATGAGTGAGATGCCACTTTCACTGACGAAACTTACAGGGTCACTGACTGGATCATGGACTGGTTCACTCTTTTGTCCCCACTCTGAATAACAGCGGCATAATCACCCTCATTGGTACTGGCTACAGTATGAACTGTCATTGGTTTCAGGAGCAATTAGGAGAAAATACAAAATTTGAAGACTGGTATTAAAAGTCTTAATAGTCTTTTCCTCCCTACCTTTCCAATCTTATTTCTTATTAGTCCTCTCTATATACTCTAGGCAAAGTGATTGGGTAGCTGTCAGTTAGAAAACTGGTTCCTCATACTTGACATCCTATTTCCCGCCTCCTTGTCTCTGCACATGTAGTCTGCACACATGGAATGCAATTCCTCATCATTTCCACCTGTCTGAATCCCTAACTTCCTTTAAAGCACAGATCAACTGCTTCCTCCTATTCAAGACCTTTCCTGCTCTGCCCAGCTAATAGTATAGTTGTCATCTTATAACTGTTCTATATACACTCATATTCAATTTTATGTACTTGTTGGTGTATATATTTATGTATTTATTGGTGTATATATTATATCTTTAGAGTAGTGTACAAGTTTCTTGGACGGAAAACGTTTTGGGTTTTGCTTTTTTGTGTTCCTAGCTGCTTGCACATAGTAGGTACTTAATATCTGTGGGATTTCATCTCATTAAACATTATCTAACTTTTCTAACTTAGAGTTTCTGCCCATGGGTAGTTGGTTTTTACCTCCTGAAGAACACTTGAACCACGCTAGTCAAGCAGCACAAATCCATTTCAGTTACTAGGGTTATAATCGATAGTCTAAAACAAATTGATTATGGTATATAAATATATACTGAACACACTGATTGAACAATATTTTGCTAACGCATAAACATATAGTAGCACTCACAATGGATTCTGTTCCACTCCCTATATGGGTGTTTTATTTCTTTAGGGTCTTTCTTTTCATGATATCCTTGAAAGGGGGTCCTTAGTTCTTGGTTTTTTTCAGTTATGGCTTCCATTTGCAAATTGTAAGCTGAGATATCGAAATGAACCTTTAACTTGCTGCAAAACCAGACCTTGGTTTCCTATTGCAGAAGTTTTTACTCTCACTGAACATCGGTAAAGGCTGTGGTCTTCATAATGAGTGCTGCAGTGCATTTGAGTTACTTCTGAAAACTAATGGGAGTCAAATTCTTCTCTGAGTCACACTTCTTGACTTTTAAGACAGCTACCCAATTTTTCCATGGTAATGCATTTCCCTGAAAGCCACATCACTTGATAGTTCTTTTCCATTTTTTTTGATGGATGTACAGAAAATGTAGCGGACTGTCAAGGACCCCAAAAGATGTGTTCTCTGTCTATTCACAGCTAGGGCGGAATTGGTTGAAATGTGAGCTCCTTCATTTGGCCTTAATGTAACCCTGACCTGGGAGGACAACCTGTCTCTGGGGGTAGGAGATAATTTAATTTCCATGCATGTCAAGTCCTACATTTCTTCTGTGTGGAGGCTGCAGATAAGTGTCAAATTCTGCAGAATCAGGTGTTCTATTTTGGAGATGTAGAACTTTCCCCAGGGGTTGGAATGGAGACCACCAAGTTGACTTCATTTTATAATCTCAGGGGGAGCCTGAAACCATAGATTTTGAAGTTGGAAAAAATATTTCTCTACTTTTTTAAACTATTCATTTTTAACTCGTAGGCCCATGGTAGCGTCAACAAAAAGAGTTCGGGAGGCCATAGTTAACAGGTCTCAGTTTATTATTGTACATTTCTCTAGCCAAAAGCAAGGGCCAAATATTCTAGTGTAAATGATAGTGAGTTTTAAACAATTCCAAATGTATCACCAGTGTGTTTTCTTCTTGAAAAGGCTGAAATAGCAGTGCTTATAAGGAATAAACTTGGGTAATAGTGTTGTCTACCAGATGAGGGGAACTCTACTGGCTTATTTGAGTTCACATATTCCTCTGTGTTTCTCCTGTTAGTTGAATATTTCTATTGGCTTTTATTGCTGTGGAAATCTTCAATAGGACCACTCAAGTGGCCTGACATGGTTTAACATTTTAAGTGATCTTAAAATCTAAGTTAGTTCAGGATGAGGTGATCTCATTTCCTTTTAGTGCTATGGGTGTCTTTGCAGACTTTCAAGGTCATTGTCCTACCGCTTCAAATCATCTAGTCTTATACATGAATTATAGTAGCAGGGAAGGAAGTGGGCTGTTAGAATGGCCATTGGATGATTCATGGACTTGAAGGATGGTGAGTGAAACTCCAGTTGAGAGGTATTGTGGAGTTCCTGTTAGCTTGGCCAAAGGAAAGAGTCTTTTCACAGCGTTAGAGCCCAGGGTACACATTGTACTGTGACGTTAATGTGTGTATGTATATTATACACATATAACAATATATATATATATAAAACATACACACATATATAACACATATACATATAATATGTAATTTACACAGAGGATATGTGTATTATATATACTCCTATATAATAGAAATTATTCTTATATAATAGGAATTTAAGCTTCTTTATGAAGGTTTATTGTTAATTTGATAATATTAGCACAGTATCTGGTTATAAGACCAATAAAGGCTTGGTGCTAAGCAAGAGTGACTAGATGCCTTTTTCTCTCCATGTTTTATTTTAACTAGTAGTGGAAGAGAAACCTGTGATTTCATTGGTATAAGAAACCCCTAAGGATGAGCAAATTTTCTTTGTCAGAACATTCTCTGCAGCTTACATTCATAGAGTTGGTTGCCTAGAACACTAGGAAGTTAAGTGAGTTGCCCAGGTTCACAGAGCCAAAGGCAAGACTTGAATCCTGGTCTTTGTGGTAATGTCTCTATCTACTATGCCAAGGATTCTTAACCTTGTCATTGTTCCTTTTGGAAGACTGGTGTGCCTTTCTGAAAGTAATGATGATTATGATACTACTACTTCTACTACTGCAATTGCTACCACCACCACCACCACCACCACTACTACTACAACTACTACTACTACTACTACTACTGCTGCTGCTGCTGCTGCTGCTGCTGCTGCTACTACTACCACTACCACTACCATTATCACTACTACTGTTTTAAATGCATAAAATACAATACCTATGATTACATAGGAAACCAAGTAAATGTCATTATCAACATAATGAAAAAAAAAGTCATAGATTCTAGCTTAAGAATCCTTGTATTATACTATTCTGCCTCTTGGGAAGCATAGAGGGGAAGAAAAAAAGGAAAGCAAGGAGGGTCAATGTGAGTTTGGGGAAGGTATGGGGATTTTTTTTTCTATCCAAGCAATGGTACTTTGTTGCATGAAGGAAAAATGAAATGACTAAAAAACATTCTTTCTGGGCTGATTTTCCCCATTTTGTGGTTGGAGCTTTTCTTTGTGGTAACTCTCTCAAATTATGGCAAGTATTTTCTGGTCAGAGTCCTAGTAAGTCCTCTCCCACTTCTGTGACCCCTATCTAAAGGATGAAGAGAGCTGCCATCTGGTTAGTAACTTCACCCTCTCAATTATTTATGAGATACAAACTTCTAAGACTAGACCCCAGTTTTGAATGGAAGCCTGAGCTTTTTTGACCAAGCATGCACAAATTGGGTGCAGTTTGCTGAATTTGATGTGTGGAGCCCCTCCATCATCTGAGGCTGGGCCAATGGCCATCTGGGAAGGAGCCTGGAAAAGAGGAAGTCAAAGGCATTTACCAAGGACTCAAAGCAAACACGCAATCACTCTCTTCAAAGGACAAAGAGGGGCTGTTGACCGACTTAGCAAATGTTCCTTAAATTCATCCCAAAGCCACAAGGGCCAGAATATGTTATGTGGTATTCTGACCCCAAACTGTTAAAAATAGCTCTTGAATCAATACACAGGAGAGATTGTCTACACAAATCCTGGATTTGAGTTGGGTCAGATTAGGATTGTTTCTATTGATTAGCTTTCTCCAGAAGTATGCAATTTAGTATATCTAGAGGAAATTCCAAGTGACAATTGAATAGAGTTTCTGAAGAAAGTGTGTAAATCTTGACATTCAGTTGACTCCCAATGCTCTGCCCTTTATGGCCAGCCCAAGAAGTAAGCTTCTGAATGTTGTTTCTAAGGTATTGTGGATGGTTTATAACTAACACTAGGGCTTGCATAGCGGTATAGGGACTGTTCATTTACCTTCACGCTACTGATTCTCCAGGGTGAGTTTTAGGAAAAGCTCTTGTACTTCAGGATCAGCTTGGGAACTCTGTTTTTTGTCATGAATATATGCTTAAGCAGGTGGCTGGGTATTTTCGAAGGTGCATGACTAAAATGTCACGTGGTTTCCAGGAACTAATCGACTTCTGCTGGTTGGGGCTTGCATTTATTCCCATATGTACTGCTATTTCACCATTATTGACTATTATGTAATAAAGTGTGGGTAAAGGTCAAACAAGCATTACTTAAATAACTCGAGTCAGTTACACTTCTCACGAGTAATTACCGTAGGACATGTTTTCCCTGATTCCCATTTGAACAATCCTGTAAGTTGAATTTTATAGCTTTTTTTCTTAGTTACGAATACTTAGTCTATTTAATACTTAATCTATATAAAATCTAGATTAGAGTATGAATGGTTAGTGGAGATACCTAGCGATGATTGGTTTTAAATATTTACTTCTGTTTTTTTCCATAATGTTCTCCCACATTTTGTAGTCTTTAAGACTTGTTTTACTTTGTTCTTGCTACATTTCCTTTGTAAATAGCCTTTTATAAAAGCTAATTAATTTTATTTGGCTAAGTGATATTGGAGCACTAATTGCTGGAACCTAGCAGTGGGGGAGGGGGACCTAGCTGGTGGGGGCATGAGCCAATTACTGTAGAGATACCCCTCCCCATTATTTTTTATTTGAATTATTACTGAATTGGGAGGCAGCATGTATTCTTTAACTTGGGATCTGCGAACTTAGTTAATTTTTTTTGATAACTATATTTCAACACGATTGATTTCCTTTGTAATTCTATGCATTTTAAATGCATTATACATTTAAAAAACATTATTTACAAAGGGGTCCGTAGGCTTCACCAGACTGTTGAAAGGGTCCATGACACAAAAAGGTTAAAAACTCCTGGCACAGTAGCTAGAGAGAGCCAGCCTTAGAGATAGGAAAATGTGGGTTCAAATCCTACCTCTGATACATATTGATTCTGCAGCCCTGGCAAGTCACTTAAACCTTCAGTGCCCAACAGAAATCGTTATATAAGGTATTAATATAGAGAGAGAGAGAGAGATACAGACAGAGACAGAGATAGAGGGAAGATAGAGAGGGAGAGACAGAGAAAGAGAGAGAGAAAGAGACAGACAGACACATACACACATAGAGCACCCCTCCATCATTTAATCATTTAATTTATCCCCAAGGAAGTACTGTAGTACAGAGGTGTCTAAACTTGGCCCAGGCAAAATTCCCAAAGGCCAACTGGAAACGGATTACAATGTATTGGGAAATAATTAACAAAACAAAAAAAATTGATGCATTTATTTTAACAATCAGTTTTCTTTGTAATCTTATGTTTTTTATTAATTTAAAAGCATTATTCTAAGAAGGGATCCATAGGCTTTACCAGGCTGCCAAAGCAGTCCTTGGCACAAAAAAAGGTTAAGAACTCCTGCTCCAGTGCTTTGCACATAGTAGGTGCTTTAAAAAGTATTAATTGAATTGTAATGAATTTACTTATTTGACAAAATTTCTCATTTTAAAAGACTTTTAGTTTTCATATTTGTATATTTGCATTATTTTTAAAAATGTTAATAATTTTCTTGTTTTATGTGAATGCACATGTATAAACTATATCAGATTATTTACCATCTCAGGGAGGGGGTAAGGGAGGGAGGGAGGGAGGAAGGGAGAGAGGGATAAAATTTGGAACTCAAAACTTTTTTTTCTAATGTTCAAAAATTGTTTTAACATGCAATTGGGGAACATAAAATATTATATTAAAAACAAAAATGCTAATGATTTCTTAAAAATTCCTTGAGAGAGTCAGTAATAGTAGCATTCAGGAGAACTTATTCAGAAGATAAGATACTGAAAATGTGTAAAAGGATTTAGGGCAAAATACCATTGCCCAAAGAGTCTAGTGACAGAGCATAGTAAGTTACACCAATTAACCACTTCTACAATTTTTGTAACAGCTACATATTTTGAATAATACTTCCAAGTTATCATAATTTCATACTTCATAAATTCTTTGAAGGGAGGGACTATATATATTTTTTGTCTTTGCATTCCTATCACCTGCCAGTGCTTGGTGCATGGGAGGCATTTGACAAGTTTCTGGTAGATTGAATAGAATCAAATAGGAAAATCTCCTCTGTTGGCCACTGTATATGGAAAAATGCTTACATATTGAGATGTGGTCTAATACATGGACAAATAAGGTTTTCATCCCTTGTGTGGATTTAGGAATGGAGCTCAGATTCAAGGGGTTTATATTACATAAGCACATATAGTATTTTGAAATATTTTGTATATCTAGTTCAAATATTTCGATGAAATAGTTGATGCTATTCAGTTCCATGCATAACCCATCAGTCTTATCAGAGGGGATGGGGTTTTTCAGAAGGTTAGATTAATGACACTTGGTAAACTTTTTTAGGCACTGCTTTTGTTCCTATGATTGTTAAGGTGCAGAGGATCTCTTTCTCTCTCCCCTCCCCCTGATTTTGAAACCTCTCCCCTCGACCCATTTTTTTCCGCAAAGAACAGAAACAGGCATTTGATTTACTCTATATAAACGTCTGGTTTCTCATGCTATTTTTTTGGTACGGTCCTTGACATTCCTTTGTCGTAGGTAACAGCTGGTAACAGCCCCTTCCACTTTAGCAGGCGAGCCCTCTTGCAAAAAGCTGCACGTGACTCACAGTTTCCTTATGTGAAAAGTACTTCTCATAAAATCTTGTGAACTGTTTGTTCATCCAAAGGCTGACATGTTTTACAGCCACCATCTAGAGACCCAGAAGTGAGGGTTAATGCAATAGAGAGATTTTATTGGCCTTTTAATAGACTTTGAAGATGAAGTAACCTCTTAGTTTCACATCATTTGGAGGCACCAAAATACATAAAATAGCCCAGTGTCTCCATGGTAGTTTGATTGGGTTTAAATTCCAACAGCCATCCAGAAAAGACATCTCTATTAATTCTAGAGAGTGTGTATCCATATTTAAACCAGGAACACAATGTATGTATGTGTGTGTATATATATGCACACACACATATATATGCATACACATGCACTTGTATGTATGTACACACACATGTGTACACATATGCACATACATGCACATATACTTATTCATGTCTGTGTCTGTGCCCACGCCTATGCTTATTCCTATAAATATAAGATGTCACCAATAGTCTTAGTGTAGTTTAAAGCTCTGCCTCGAAGATTTACTAGCTGTGCAGACCTGGGTAAGTTGCTTAACTGGTTTGCTTCAGTTTCTTAATCTGTAAAATGGGAATAATAATAGCATCTAACTCCCAAGGCTTCTGTGAGGATCAAATGAGATAATATTTATAGAATGTTATGTAAATCTTAAAGTATTATATAAATATTAGCTATCATATATGTATGTGTATATGTATGTATGTGTGTGTGTATATATATAATATATATACGTATATATGGAGAGAGATGTATATATACATATATTCAGTCAGTCAATAAACATTTACTGAACACCTACTATTTGTCTGGTACAATGCTAAATTCTAGGAACACAAAGAAAGTAATAGGAAGTCCCTACTGAAAAGAGCTCACAGTCTAGTGGGGGAAATAAGGTGCAAACAACTATGTACAAACAACATACGTAGGAGATAATCAACAGAGAGAAGGAAAACTACAATTAATGGGAATCAGGAAAGGCTTCCTGTAGAAGGTGGGAATTTAGCTGGGACTTGAAGGAATCCAGGGAAGCAACAGTGCAGAGTTGAGGAGGAGGGAATGGGGGTAGGGTGGGAATTGTAGCTCGAAAACGTCCAGAGATGAAAGATGGAGTGTCTTATCTGAGAAACAGCAAAGCAAGCTTGTGTCATTGGATAATAGGTCAGGAGAGTAAGGTATAAGAAGACTAGAAAGGTGAGGGAAGCAAATTATCAAGGCTTCAAATGCTTAACAGAAGCTTTATGTTTGACCCTGTAAGTATCACTTATAAAACAGCTATAAAATGGTGTTATCTTTCTGTGACCTTTATATCAGAATTATTCACCAATTCCTTCACTGTATCATTTTTTTTTGTATTTTGCTAGACAATGGGGTTAAGTGACTTGCCCAGGGTCACACAGCTAGTGGTTGTCAAGTGTCTGAGGCCAGATTTGAACTCAGGTTCTTCTGACTCCAGGGCCGGTGTTCTATTCACTGAGCCATCTTTCTGCCCCCATTGTATCATTTTTAATCATCCGGGTGGGTGACCTTTAGATCTTCCTTTATTCATATCTGAGATAGCCACATAATATATGGGTATTAGCATACTTTTGACTTTAGGTGTAGACCAAGCACTCAAGGAGAATAGCTGTTTTTCATTTCTAGTATGCATCAAAGAAAACTAATTTAAAATTTTAGTAGAAAGTGTATTAGATATTAATAAAAGCTTAGTTGAAAGGGCTTGAGATGTTTAGAATGTGTTATCATGGGGGTGGTGGGCATGAGGTCTCTTTTGCTAGAGGGAGAATGAGGTCAGGGTGGTGGGAGCAGGGGTGGTGGCATGAAAAGAAATTGACACAGTACAGGCAACCAGCATAATGGTGGTTGAATGAAGCACAGGTTTTTCTGATAACCCAGGAAGGAATTCAATAGCTCCTTGAATTTCCCTTCGAGGTCCACATTGTAATACTTGAGAGGAGTTATGATTTGGTCTGAATGAATGAGAAATAGAACCAGCCAGCAGATGTCACGGTTACCATTCATTAATTCTTTCATTCAATTTCTTTTTGGACTGGACCTGGGATTTCATCAGAACAGGGAGTGCCTGCTAAGGGAATTCCCTCTTCTAATGAAAGTCATCACCTACTCCACAACTTGGAGTTTTAAGGAGTTGCCTGGGGGCAATGAGAAGTTAAGTGACAAATCCAAAGTCACACAGTCAATATGTACTTGAGGTGGAGCATCAGCCAAGGTTTTCCTAACATGAGACATCCATTATACCAAGTTGGCTCTCATTTGAAGTTCTATGGCAAGCATTTGCATAGTGCTTTAAGGTTTGCAAAATGCTTGACAAACTTGCTTGTTTGATCCTTATGAAAACCCTGGGAAATAGATGAGACTATTATCCTCATTTTACAAATGGGGAAATTGAGGCAGATAGAAGTTGTGACTTATCCAGTATAATGAGTATTAGTTTACTGAGTGTTGTAGGTACTAATGTAAAGTTTAGATAAGACGTGTTCTCTGCCCTCATAGGAGGATGGGTATAAACACAGAGAGCTTTAATAAAATAGTGATACAAAGTGTACCAAAAATCTTAGTGCAATTTTAAACAAACAAACAAACAAACAAACAAAAAGACTTTTGGGACACTGTATAAATACACGAACGAGATCTTTTTGGGGAGGTTATTAACTACATTTTCTAGAATATTTAGGAGAAGGGAGAAGCAAGCAGAGGGAGTTTGGAGTAACAATGCAAGATGCTGAGGGAAAACAGCTGGCTACATAGAAGAGGATGAGAAGAGAAGACATAACAGTGCCCACAGGGTGGGGATCTTGGACCTGATCTTTTGAATAATGAGCCGGGATTTATGGAGAGGGCCCTTCAGCAGGGACACGGAAATTGAGGATGATTTGACTATTGGCTGTGGGTTCAGCTGGATCAGCGTGGGTTCTGAATGTACTCATCCCTCGAACAGGAATTTTTAATAAGCCAAATGAGAGACGATGACTTTCCAGATTAGGCAACAGAGGAAGTGTGGTGAATCAGAGGCTCTAGGGCTGAAATGGAAGACCATCCTTCCCCAAACCTTCATTTTACAGATGAGGAAGTTGACGCCCAGGGGGTTAAAGTGACTTGCCCAAGGTCATGAAGGTAGTAAATATCAGAGGTGGGATTTCAGCCCAGGTCCTCTGTCATGAGGAATTAAGTTTCAACTGATTCTGCCTGAGCCTAGAGAGCAGGACTGGCAACACGGGAGGAAGTTCTACAGAGGTAGATTTTATAGGGTCATAGATTTAGAGTTGGAAGGGACTTTAGAGGTCATTGAGTCCAACCCTTTCCCCCCTTCCTCTCCACCCTTCATTTTGTACTTGAGGAAAATGAGGCTTGGTTAAGAAGCCCAGGGTCACACAACTAGTATCTGAAGAGGGCTTTGAATCCATGTTCTTCTGCTTTCAAGTTCAATGCTTTCCTGCTGAGATGATCCTATCTATCTATCTATCTATCTATCTATCTATCTATCTATCTATCTATCTATCT
>NW_020954599.1:12439004-12468252 GCF_900497805.2 Vombatus ursinus
TCTATCTATCTATCTATCTATCTATCTATCTATCTATCTATCTATCTGTCTGTCTGTCTCTGTCCATCCATTAATCTATCCAGACACACGCTATTATATATGTGTGTGTGTGTGTGTGTGTACATCTACATAAGTATGTGTCTTGTTTGCACAGTCATTTCAAATTGTCTTGCTCATTAGATTGTGAGCTCATTTTGTTTTTCTTTTTTCTTTTTTTTTTTTATTCCCAGAACTTACTAAAGTACCTGGCACATGGTAGGCACATAATAAATGCTTGTTGACTTTATTTGACATGACTTGCCTTATCCACTGTGTCATATTGCCTCTCAGTAATCATAGAATGATAGCATCAAAGATTTAAACCTGGAAGATTTCAAATCTAGTCCAACCTCCTTATTTAGCAGATGCATGTAACCTTAGAGCTTAAGGGACTTTGTAAGGTCACATAGGTCACAGATGCAAGATTGTAGCCCAGTTCCTCTTCTTCCTACCTAGGATTCTCTCTACTATAACATTCTGTCTCTGTAAAAGAATAACTTCCTAATGATTAGCACTTTCACAAAGTGGATTGGCTGCTTCAGTAATGGATTCCCTATGACTAGAGGTCTTCAAGCAGAGACTGAGTGACCACTTATCTGGACTGTTATAGAGGGAATTCTTTTTCATACAAGTGGGACATCATTCCTTTTGAAGTCCCCTACACATCTAAAATTCTATGATCTTTGTAGCCCTTAGTGTGAACTAACTTCAATGGGAACAGATCCCATTGTACCCTAGCCATGAAATGGTAGATGATTTCTGGAATTTCTATGGCTAAAAAATCCATTAATTAATCATTTTCTGCAACCCTCAGTTATTAACCTCTCTGCACTTAACCAACTGATTCATGGGTGTCAGAGAATCTATTCCCAAGCCTAGAGTTAAAATCTTTCTAGCTTTGTAAAACTTTGTTGTAATGACACAGGTTTTGAGAAATCAGTTTTATCTCCATACCATAATGAAACAGCAAAGGGAGGAATTGACTGGCATTCCCAGCTCTGTCTTTTTATGGGAAAACCTAGTAAAGAAGACTTGAATTTTCTTTTAACTGAATGCAATTGAATTGATACTGATTAGCTTCTCTAGTTATCTTTTCTATTAATATCTTCAGGGCTTAAGGCAGTACTTTACCCATACTAAGTACTTAATAAATGTTCTTTCTTCTTCCTTCCTTCCTTCCTTCCTTCCTTCCTTCCTTCCTTCCTTCCTTCCTTCCTTCCTTCCCTCCTTCCTCCCTTTCCATTCAATTTTTAAAGAACTAGGCAGATCTGGCCCTGACTTCACAATAATCTAACTCTCATGCAGACTGTTGAGGCCACATGAATACTTTGTGACACAGATCCTTCATATCATTAATTGAATTAAGTGCTACCCATAATCCAATATTCTGTAATTTACAAATAATATATGTAGAACTCTCCTGACACTTTATGGTTGTCAACTTTAGAACATCACAATCTCTGAAGAATCAAAGTTGTAGGTGACCCAAGGGGCAGACTTGTCTTATACTCCTGACTGAAGTATTTAAAAAAAAAAAAACCAAACAGACTCATCAACAACAACACTTTTTAGCAGGTGCATGGCAATGGTTAAGCCATTTGGGAGAATATAGGAAAAAAGGGGTGGGAGTCCCTGACTTTGACTTTCAATCAATTAGTCAATCAGCAAGTATTAATTAAATTCTATGTACACAGGCACTGTTCTAAGATCTGGGAATACATGGAAAGGTCAAAACACATCCCTAGACCTCAAAGGGTTTACATTCTAATGGGAGAGAAATAACAATTAAATTAATAATGAGTAAGCAACAGAGGTATGTAATAAAAATCCTATAAATCCAATAGCACATGATAGAGGCTAAACATTGTTATGGTCATTTTAACTATCATAAATACACACATTAAAATAAAGGACATATAAAGAAAGATGCCAGCTGCATACAGAGAAAGAACTAATAAATAGAAGTATGTAAAGAGTAATTTTATACACTCACTCACACACACACAAACACAACTATTTGTGTCTAATGGTAGCCTTCTTTAGAGGGAAGGGAGGGAAAAATAGAAACTTACATTATAACTTGTCTATTTGGAGGGAACAACAAAATGTATATGGTAGATTTGCAGTTTTATGTGCAATGATCTTTTTTTTTGGTTGTGTTGTCTTATGGAAATGCTTGTTTTGTTCTGTGAATGAAGATGAAATAAATTTTTTTTTCTAATAAAAAGATTGTTATGGAAGGTCAGAACACAGGGGGAGGGAGGAGTGAGGTTAATTTGATAATGCTTCAGGTGGTATAGTGACTGATTTCAAAGTTATAGTGAATGTCTATACATGGCATTAAAGAAGTCACAACAACTAGGTAATAGACTTGGCTGCCTTGAGAAGTGGCAGGGTCCCCTTTTTGGATGGAGGCTTTCAAGCAGTGGCTGGATGATAACTCGATGGGTATGCTATGGTGGGGATTCCTTTTTTAAGGTCTGCATTGAACTAGCCAGCTACTGGAGTCCCTTCTAACTCTCAGATTTTGTGATCCTGTGGTTCAGTTTCATAGGAGTCCCTGTCTCCTTGGAAGCTTTTGTGGGCCGACAGATGCTACTACTTAAAAGGAGGTACTGCAGATGCTTTGGCTCTCTTCTTTCTGGAAGGAGATCTTTGGTCCTTCCCCAAGCCTCCTCCCCAGAGCCTCTCCCAGTTTTGTCATTCTTTGTCATCCTCAGAATCCCTAGTGAATGATTTGTTTTGAAGTTTTAATTTCAATTTTCTCCTGAGTATAATGCTTTAGAGTGGTAATCCTCATCTGACATCTGTCTGGCCTCTTCAGATAAGACCATCCCGATGTAGCATGTTCCAGGGTTACTTTGCTATCTTTATGTACCCACAGAAGTGTCAAAATGCAACCATAATTCAAGAATCAAGTTGAAAAGAACTCAGAACTTTCTGTGAAGAAGACGAGTACATCAATGCTGTAAGAAAGTACATAATGTCATGGTGTAGCTGAAAAAAAATACAGCAAACTTCATCCTAATTTCCCAGTAAACACCCCAGTTTTCTGCTCCAGCTAGCTGTATGAGAAGCATTTCTGGTGTCCGTACTGAACACAGTGGGAGAAGCATCTCTTTCCAACCATAAAGGGCACATTCCACAGAGATCAAAGTTCTTTCCCAGACACTTCCTTTGTGACTAGCTCTTCAGTGCCAGCTCTCCTTCTGTTTTGCTACCACTGTCTCATTTTTGTTTGGTGGTTGAGTCTGACTTTTTTTTTAATGTGGCAAGAAGAATTCTTCTTGCCCTATTTTTGGGTCTGAACAAATAGTTTAATGGACTCATTTATAATCATTGGCCCCGATCCCATGGGTGTAGAGTTCATGTTTGGGTATAGGTTGAAATATGTGACTACGTTCAAGTACTATCAAAATACTTGCAATAAATTGGATCTTTGAGTAGCTGATTGGCTGGAAAGGTGTCTTTGAAATACTTCAGTCCTTGTAGATGATGTTTCTGAAATATAAAAATGAGAGAAGTCTGAGGTAGAGTTCACTAGGGGTATGTCTTATAAGAAGGGCTTATGGAATCAGGTTTGAGATTGGGTTGGCATTGTTCAAAATGAGAAATGTCATGACTTTGAGCTTGAGAAATAAAAGCTCCACCCATATTTATGGACATCTTTAAAAGAACTCATTTAAAGCTTTGGAATATTTCTCAACACTCAAGAAGCACATGACTATGAGTTGAAATGACCTGGCTTGCACCTACCTTTGCACACTTGTTTCATATTAATTGCTCTCTATTTACTTGATTATTAGGGAGATGGTGGGGTTGAGAATATGTTAATATCTTAATATACTCTTGAATTCTGATTTGTAACCATGTATATAGGTAGCAGCAAGGTTGGGAAATGGATAGAGATCTGTATTTGGTTTCAGGAAGATCTCGGTTCAAATCCTGCTTCACATACTCAGTGACTATAACCTCCTTAAATGTCAGTTTTCTCATCTGTAAATGGGTGATAGTAATAACACCTACCTCACAGGGTTGGTGTGAGGATCAAATGATATTATATATGTAATCAAATTAGATAATATTTTACAAACTTTAAACACTACATAGATGCTATCATTTTATATGAAAAATTGCAAACCTAAAAATATGTTATAATTGAAAGGTGTTACATTTTATGTCTATATATTATAGATGTATATATACATACATACATGGGAGGGAAGGAATAAGAATTTGTACAGTACCTACTATGTGCCAGGCACTGAACTAAGTGCTTTTTACAAATATTATCTCATTTGACCCTTATAACAAAGCAGGTATTATTATTCTACCTGTTTTATGAGAAAATTAAGGCAGAGAAGTGTTAAGTGACTTGCCCAGGGTCACACAGTTAGTGTGTGTATGTAGATGGATTTGACCTCAGGTTTCCTGATTCTAGGCCCAGCACTCTATTTACTGAGCCACATAGCTGCCTCCAGGTTAAATATATCCCCATTTTCTTCAATGGATCCTCACATTACATAGTCTCTAGGCCTTTTCCCATCCTAACTTTCCCTCTTTTGGATGTTATAGTTTATCAATAACTATAAAAAGCTTATCAATTACTTCATAAACTGTGGTTTCCCCACACTGAACCTCATATTTCACCTTCTGACTAGGACAGAGCACAGAGCACAGAGGTATGATCCCTTCCCTAGTCCTGGATACTGTTTCTCCTCAAAGAACCTAAGAAGACATTAGCTTTTTTGGCTGCTGGCTCATAGTTGACTCATGTTGAACACGCAGTACATTAACCCTCCCCCACCCCATTCTGTTCAGATGATCTGCTGTCCAGCCAGGCCTGGCTCATATTGCATTTATAAGGCTGATTTCTTGAACCCAAATATAATACTTTATATTTAACCGTATTAAGTTTCCTCTTATTAGGTTAAATCCATAATGATCACCTGTGCCCTTCAGTTTTTTGGTCTCTTGGCCAAGATTTCACAACCTCGGGCAGCACTTTCTAGATTTCTTTTCACAGTGTCATCTGCGCCTACGTAATTCACCAGAAGTGGGTAGAGGTCATTTGGTTTGACCAGTCTTGGGAAGTTCCCTGTCACGTCCTAGAGACATATCTCTAGGGATTGGTAGAGGGCTCTGTTGCTCTGTTCCCAGCCCAAGCCTCTGTGGCTCATTGTTTAGGTTTTGATGGCTTAGAATGAGTGTAAATAGCAATTGTTTTCTGTTCTAGCCATAAACTCTGAGGGCCTTCCCCTCCCAGATTGATATTTTTGTGATTGTGAATTGGATCACCTTTTGTCTCAATTCTTACCCAGCCTTAGTCATTGAATGGGCATTGCCTCAGACAAACTGAGACTTGGGAAAGACCTTAATTTGGAAAGGACAAAGTCACCCACCGCAGCCACAGCCAGTCATCTTCATTTTTGTCTTGTTACTCAACTTGGGTGACTTTGGAGGAGAGGGTGAGGTTGATGGACTTTACACAGCTCTGCCTCATTCAAATCCAATTCACACGCAAGTCAAGACATCACGCTCATGCTATCAGTGGTCCTCTTTCAGAACAAAGAATGAAAAACAACAACAGTTTATCAGGTCAGCAAATAACCATCTCATGGAGTTACTTTACCTCTACTTTGTATCTTCTTCTACTGGCTCTTTCTAGGTATCCCTCACCTGATATCTCTCGGGAATCAGCATTCTCCATCTTCAAAGGACAAGCAGCTACTTCCCCCTAGTTGATCTTCCTCCTTTTTTGGGCATAACCTAAAATCTGTTTCTTAGCTTCAAGTATTTAGCAGTCTCCTCCCTTCCTTTTTTTCTCCCCTCTGTTTAGTGTTTTTCTGCATTCTAACTTCCTGATACAAATCAGGCTGCCCCTCAGTCTTGCCAGATCCTTTTTCTTTCTTGTTTTAACCTTTTTAACATTTAAAGAAACATTTAATTTCCCCTGATGACCTAGTGAATGAAGAACAACTCAATACATCTATTGCCTTCCCTTATATTATGGAGACCAGACTGCACCTGTACATAGATAGCAATCACTTGTTTTCTTTTTCCTGGAAACTCTAATTTTTATTTTACTCACTGCCAATAAGAGGAGATAATTCATTGTATCTTTATGTCTCTCTCCTCTATTGCCCACCTCTCCTAGGAGCTTGACCTATGATTTTATTATTGTAGGGAATTTCCCTATGAGGAAATTCCCTCTACCAATGCAAGTTAGTACCTTTCTGTTAATTTAGAGTCCTAGAAAGTTGTCTCCAGCACTGAGAGACTCGCCCAGGGTTGCCCAGCCATAGGAGTCAGGAAGCAGGACTTAGAGTCAGGTATTCTGACTTCAAGACTTCTTTCTATCTAATATACCCTACAACATGCTGATTCCTATTTCCCCTACAATGTTATTAATATAGATTCCTTATGCTAGGATGCAAAGTAATGAAGGGATAAACAGCCATATATAGAGAGAAGGGGAACAGTAGAACCTCAGACAGGTCACTTAAAGGCCTCCAACACATACCTTGGAGAATATTAACCCAGAGGCAAAAGTGAGCATTTCACTGTTGTGTTCATTGTGATTGTTGGTTTTGGATTAAAGAGACTCTGTGTTTGTCATGTTTTCCACTTTCTTTCTTCCTCTGATTTTTCTTCCTTTCCTTTTTCATTCTCTGTCGCCAAGTTTGACCAACTCCACAAGGCAGGCTGGTGAATGACCATAATGTCAGAGTTTTTAGGTGGTCCAGATCACTTTTAGTCGTTCTCTACAATTTTAGGCAAGGTTAACCAACCTGTGACCCCCAAATCTTCCCATTTTTTCTCCATGGACATGCCTATGAAAATGATGGATCTAATAGGCTGAAAATCCCTACGGAGAGTCAAGAGGAGCCTTGTGCCTCTCACAGTTCAGGGAAAGCATCCCTTGGCTTTGAAAATAGACCCCTCCCAGGACTTCTCCATTTAGGGCCAGATCAACACTGCCACATGAAGATTTTGTAAATCAGAGTGGTGACCAGAACCTATGAGCTGAGATTGACCCCTCTTAATGACTCTGGGCTAGGACTCCATTTGGCTGGGTTTGCTCCACTTGATTCAGACAATGATAATCAAGTCCCAGACTGGGACAAACCCCTTAGGCAGTCAGTTTGGATTTGCATTGTGTGTTTTTTTCCAAACTGCCTCCATTTCAGGAGGAGGAAATTGGAAAAAGTAAGCTGACTCTTGGCCCACATCTTGTTGTTTACCCCTTAAGAGGTTGCATGAAATCTCTCATTACTTAAGTCATGATAAAGCTGAATGCTAGAACAATCAACCAAGAGCGTATTCCACAAGTCAAATACCTTTTCTCCATCCTGCAGGCCCAGGTTCCTCATTTTTCACTTTTCTGTTCCCACATCCCACCCCACTTGAATGGATCTTCTTAGCTCTATGTTTCGTGCCTAACCAACCCCTCCTGAAAGTATCTATTTTTGTACATTTTCAAGGGATGGTCTGTAGTCCTGCAGCTATCTGTGAGGTCTGGGGGGTTTGTATTGACTTCCTCTTCCTCAGAAACCAGGAAACAGCACCTGCTAGACTGAAGTTTTGAAGGCGTTTGCTTTTTTAAAAAATTCCTTTTATAGGGTGTGTTCCAAAAGACGGGCTGACATAAGTTATGACCACATAAAGACAACACAGTCCCCAGCTAACCACAGGTTTCTAGCAAGAAGTAGGACCTTTGGTTCCAAACCCATCTCAGCTCCCCTAGTTGTCAAGATTTTTACCACATCAGCTTAAAGGTGGAAGTCTGAGATGTGCTGACAGGGTTTGCACCCCTTTTCATAGTAAATCACCAGGGAAGCCATCTATCTTCATTAGGACTTTCCCAAGGGACAGGTATAGAGAAATAGGTACATTTGCATAAAATTTGATATTATTAGAGTACAATCTGTAGATTTGCGAATGAAAGTTATAACACTGTTCTGCTGATGGCTCTTGTTTTTTGTTTATCTTCCTCATTAGTCAATCAGTCAAAAAGATTTTTATCATGTACCTACTATGTGCCAGGTACTGTGCTAAGCAATGAGGGTACAAAGAAAAATGAAAGATAATCCTTGCTATTAAGGAGCTCCAGGATCTAATGAGGGAGATAATATCCAAACAACTATGTACGAAAAAGATATATACAGAATCAGCTGGAGATCATCAGTAGAGGGAAAATAGAATCTTTCACAGCACCAAGAAAAAAAGACATGATTTGCTGCTTCCCCAAATACATTGAGGGGGACCATCTTTTCTCTTTCCCATTCAATATTATCCTACCTAGATAGATTGGTATAGTGTAGAAAGCAGGGTTCTTAAACTGATATCCACAGACAAATCTCAGTGGCTCTGTAAATTTAGACGGGAAAAAAGTACATCTTTATTTTCACTAACTTCTAATTAAAATTTAGCATTTCCTTCAATAATTTAAAACGTTACTCTGAGAAGGCAGCCACAGACTTCACCAGACTGCTAAAGGAGTCCATGATACAAAAAAGGCTAAGAATCCCAGCTATAGATATAAAAACAGAATCAAGTGAAAGAAGGAAAGGAGATGTCAAGGTTTCTTGGAAGTTTTTTAAAAGCAGTGAAATATATTTCTCTCCTCTTGGCAGTAAGTGAAATACTATCAGGACAGAATGGGGTATACATAACCAGATATGGCCAACATGTTCGTTTGTTTTGCTTAAATACACTTCTTTGATACAGAAGAAGGTTTTAATGGGTGTTTGTGTGGTGTGTGTGTGTGTGTGTGTGTGTGTGTGTGTATGTGTGTGTGTGAGACTTGTCATTGGGAAATGACAGAGATTAAAAAAAAAAGACTTAATAAACCACTTATTCAAATATTTTTTTCTAGGCTACTATGGAGACCCTTACATTTGAATGTGAAAGAAACACTGGCTTCCATGAGACAATCTCCTTCCATGGCATGCGCATACACCTGCCTGATGCATTGCAACAATATATTTGTTAGTCTTAGCTGCTGAAAGTTACATGATCGGCATACAACCTAAGCCCGTAGCTTGAAACCAGCACATAGAATGAAAAGATCACACATCCAATGAAGTTCCAACTGTCCAGCAGCACTCTCCACCCCTAAAGCGCTGTGCCAAAGGGAAAAGGCAGGTGAATTGCTTATCATGTTTTTGCTGTATATACTGTTGCTGTATCCAATGATTCTCTAGGCAGTCATATGATGGAACCTCGTTTAGGACAGTTCTCTGCCTGTGCATCCCCAAGCAACCTACAAGAGAAAACATTGAGATGTTTACAGGGCTACAAGTCAGCGATCCTAAGGACTGGACTTTGGATCCAAGAGTTCTCTGGTTTTTTGACAGTTTGGGTGCCGTGTGCCAGGAAGATTCTGTGCAGATGTTGGAAAGCTGTTTATGACATAATGTCTTCCTACCATAGTCAGATAACTGAAAGTGACCACCGATAGATACCAGGGTGGTGCTTAGGGAGGAGGGAGGGCTTGCCTTGCCTGTGTGATTTCATGAGAGCAGCAAATGGAGCATCACATGTTGCAGAGCCACAGCCAAATAACACATATTAAACCGGGCTGCATCTCACTTGCTATCCCAGAAGAGCCTGAATACAGATGTTCCTAGGGCATTTACAATGCAAAATCCCTTCCTAGAGAACTAAATTGAAGCTAGACCATTGAGACCCATGAAGCTCAAGTTCTTTGTGGCACAGTTTCCTTGAGCAATTTTTATAAACACTTCCTAAACGTTTTATGAGCTATGAAAACAGTTGGGGGAAACTGTGCAGCCACATAAAGGTCACCTACTAAGTACATTGCTGGAAAA
The DNA here is from genome assembly GCF_900497805.2 of Vombatus ursinus. NCBI lineage: Eukaryota > Metazoa > Chordata > Mammalia > Diprotodontia > Vombatidae > Vombatus > Vombatus ursinus. The sequence continues at coordinate 12,448,877 of NW_020954599.1, forward strand.
CTTGCAGCAGAAAAAAACCAAAAAACCAGCTAAGTTTACTGACAAATGCTGTGGTCTTAGGCAGAGCTCGGCCTCAAGTTGCATCCTGTTAACCAGCAAGAATGCTTTTAAGCTTTCTCTTGTCACTTGCAATAAAATAATTTCGTAAAAAGGATTACAGATCTTCAGGCAAAAGTGTTCCATTCACGTAGCATTATCTAGCTGTTTCTTTAAATTTGGGGAAAAGGTGGCTTAGCCTTGAAACTGCTCACTCTCATCCTATGTTAAATATCTTATTTTTTTCAATTAACAAACATTTGTTTTCTCCCCTTCTATCTCCTATCCCTCCACCCTGCCCCACAATGAGAAAAAATAACAAAGGCAAAATCTTTGTAACAAGTATGCATAACCCAGCAAAACAAATTCCCACTTTGGCCATGTCAAAAAATATATGCTGCATCCTGCACCTTGAGTCCCTCCCCTCTATGTCAAGAGGTCTTCTTTATCATCAGTCCTGCAGACTTGTGGCTGGCCACTGCGTTGGTCAGAGTTTTTAAGTTTTTCAGGGTTGGTTGTTTGTTTTTACAATGTTGTTATTATTGTGTAAACTGATTGCCTAGTTCTGCTCATTTCATTCTGCATCAACTCATACAAATCTTCCCAGATTTCTCTGAAACTGTCATCCCTTCTGTCATTTCTTATGGCACGATAATGTTCCATTCTAATAGAGGGCTTCTTTTGGAAGTGAATGGATTGAATTTCCTGATTTAGGTTTATTATTGTCATGCTCTCCATCTGAATGGAACCCAGGGGTTCTTTGCTGCCTCTCCCCTGGTTGACTCTCCAGGATGGGTGGCTGTGATGCATCAGAAGCTTCATCTGAGGGAAAGGGCAGGGACTTGTCTGTTGAAGGTGTTCGCTACAAGAAGCATGTCAAAAGTCAGCTTGGTTGACTTCAGCTCGATTTATCATTTTTGGTTCCTCCCTGTTAGGTGAGGTTGCCTTTAGGTTTCTGTAGGCCAGCGGCAGTAAGTTATTGTTTCTGTAGAGTCTGGTGTGAACAAGTTACTTTATGAAGATTTGTGGAATGAATGATTACTGCATAAATGAATGACATAAATTAAATCCCACAAATTAAGTGTTTAATTGTAATATAAGCCCCTTAATGCCTAACACTGTGACTCCTCCTATAGAAAATTGGGAAATAATAATATATAATAACTGATCTTTATGGAATAATAGCAAACATCCAATGCTTTAGAGTTTGCAATGCACTTTATATATAATCATATATATATTGATATGCCACTCTGAAGTTTGCCAACTGTTTACATACAAACATCTAAAGGGCACAGTGGCCTTGGAGTTATGATGACCTGAGTTCAAATCTGGCCTCAGATACTTCCCAGCTGTGTGACCCTTGGCAAATCACTCAACCCCTGTTGGCCTCAGTTTCCTCAACTGTAAAATGGGAATCATAATAACTCCTACCTCACAGAGTTGTTATGCAGCAAATCAAATGAGATAATATTCGTAAAATGCTTAGCACAGTGCCCAGCACATAGTAGGCACATTATTGTTGTTGTGCACTTGTGTCCAACTCTTTGTGACCCCATTTGGGGTTTTCTTGGCAAAGATACTGAAGAGGTTTGCCATTTTCTACTGTAGCTCATTTTATAGATAAGGAACTGAGGCACATAGGGTTAAGTGACTTGCCCAGGGTCACACAGCTAGTAAGTGTCTGAGGCTGAATTTGAATTCATGAAAAGTCTTCCTGATGCCAAGCCCAGTGCTCTATTCACTGCACCACCTAGCTGCCAGTAGGCAAATAATAAATACTTTTCCTTTCCCTTTCATTTGATCACACAACAGTCTTGTGAAGTAGATGGGTATCATTATCCTCACAAAGCAAATGAGTAAACCGAGGCTAAGAGATTAAGTGGTTTGCCCAGGGTTACACAACTCATAAGTATCTGATTTGAACTCACTTTTGCTTGACTCTAGGTCTGGCATTCTGTCTACTACCTCATGCTGTCTCTATAATGCTCAGCTTCACCTTTCACAGATGGGGTGAGGCATGACTAATGGAAGTTAAGGGCCTTGAAAGGCATGGACAACTATTTAAATATTTTGTGATCACCCAGCACTAAGTTCCCCATTAAAGTCAGGCTGACGAGATCAGAATAATTGCCGTTAATAGAATGAGCCAGATTGAAAATGAGAATGTTGACAGTTGTAAAGTTCACCCCTTTTAATAACTTAGGAGAAAAGAATGCTATGGCAAAGAAGTTTATGGAAAATAGAGAATTCATTTAAAAGTTGACCAAAAATTTAAAATGTGTTGTGAGCAGAGAAATGCAAGGCAAATCTGTATTCCATTTTACTGTTCTTTTTAGGCAAAGACAGGGCTTTAGTTTGAAAAAAAATACATTTGTTCTCCATTAGTTTTTCCTTTAGGCTTGTTGCTCTGTGGAACTCTTTCTAAGAGGTAATTCAAAGGATTTTGGGGGAAGAGAATCACAGAAAAAGAAACCAGGAAACTCTCAGGAGGAGGTGGTGGGTTAGGGGAAGAAGAGGTATGATAAAGGCAGGAGTGGAAAGTGAAAAGTTAGCCCAATTGGTTGACTCCTGTTGAAAGAAGCTCACGTTTCAAGACAGTTTGGCCCAGAGGAAAATTCTGTTCCATAGCCACAAACCACACCCTGAATCTTGGCTAGCTGGCTTACTGAGCTTTGCCCCAAGAACCAAAAAGAGACCAGGTGAGAGAATTTGGGTGTCTCAGTGAATCTGTCACCACCCTTGGATAAAGTGATCAAACCTTTAGCCCTACTGACAGTGGTATCATCTTCATGACTTAGCAGATAGACTGAGAATTACCCATCCAGGATGTCTTGCTGGTTTCATAGCTCACTGACTGTATGAACAAGGGGTTTACTTGGAAATACTTTTCTCCTTCTTTTCTTACTTAACCCAAAGACTAATATTACAAGAAAAACAGAGGTGACCTTAACAAATAGAAATGTCTTCAACCACTTATTCGAATAACTTACTTTCTATGTGACCCTAGGAAAGTCATTCCTCAAGCTCCTTATCAGCAAAATGAGGGAGTTAGATCAGCTCATCTCTCTCTAAAATGTCTTCCAGCTATAATATTTTATGATATTATGAACATAAAAAAAACTAAGGGCATGAAATAGATTTAATGAGAAAAGTATCCAACCTCAAATTCATTTATTCATTCACTGAAAGTTTTGTTAAGTGTCTAACCTCAAATTCATTTATTCATTCACTGAAAGTTTTGTTAAGTGTCTAACCTCAAATTCATTTATTCATTCACTGAAAGTTTTGTTAAGTGTCTGCTATGTGCACATTATGGGGAAAATCCATAGTTTAGATTAAGACATGGTACCTCATCCTTATAGAGATCATTGTCTATGAGGGTCGTGACAAGAATGTAGATAGTCATAACAAATTACATGACATTATAGAAGTATTAGGGACCTGAAAAACCAAGTATCAATTAGATGGGTATCTGAGGTAGGTCATTATGATCCTAGTTCTAGGTCAGGAAGAGACCTCAGAGGCCATCTGGACCATTCCCCTTATTTCACAGAGAAGGGAAAAATGAAAGAGGAAGTGAAGTCCAGGGAAGCTCCCCCAGATAAAGATCAGCAAAGGTAAGAACTAAACATACGCCCTCCAAATCTCAGGATAGTAGGTGTTCTTTCTCCTCTCTGAAGGAAGATGAAGTCACTTACCTCCTGGCAGTTTACAGCCTCATCTTTTGTGGTCTCTTGAATTGGTGTTGTCTAAGATCATTCTGAGGACTCTCTTCTCTGGTTTCAGATGGACTCTGGTTCAGAATGGATGCTCCTAAAAACTTCACCTTTTCTTCTGAGTACTGAGGAAGTACTAAAATGTGTTGGGGGCAGGTAGGGGCACAGTGTATATCGGAATCAGGCAGACTCATCTTCATGAGTGTGATTTCAGCCTCAGACACTTATTGGCTTTGTGACCCTGAGCAAGTCACTTAACCCTATTTGTCTCAGTTCCTCATCTGTGAAATAAACTGGAGAAGGAAATGGTAAAGCACTCCAGTATCCTTGCCAAGCTAACCCCCAAATGGGGTCACAATGAGCCAGATACTACTGAAACAACTGAATAACAACAACAACACTAAAATGTTAAATGAGTGTCATTTGATTAAAAAAAATCAAGAATTATAACTGGTTCTAATGGCAAGAATTGTGTGTGTACTTTTAATGTACCCTATCTACCTCCACCTCTCCAACTCCAATATTATAACTTTAGAAAAAAATATGCAGTTGTATATAATTGGTATGTGTCCCATAGTGATTTTTTGTCCCGATTGGCAAATGCTGTAGGAGAAGACAATGAGGAAATCTGATCATGATCCCCATGATAGTTAAAAAATTTTTTTCTTAATATCTACTAGGAGATAATGGAAAGGGAGCCTGTTAAAGAAGACATCAACCCTGTATTGATGAATGATTCTGCAAACAAAGCATGGAATCAAAGTTCTGACTTCAGAGGAAGTGACGGTAAAGAAAAGGGAAGCCAAAACTTTTTGGGTCTTGGCTACCTAACTGTTATTGAAGAGGAAACAAGTAAATGGAAGTTACTCATTTTGGATGACTTCCCTCCTACCTCCCACTCCCTCCAACCTCCCCATTCCATTTTTTTTTTTTTTTAGTATATAGACACAAGCTGTCTGTTTCTGAAAGAAAGAAAAGGAGAGATGGCCACATGTGGCCTGCAGATGGAACGAAAAAGGGCTCTTGTGTTTCCGGAAAGAGACAACCCTTCCCCATAACACCTTCTTGAGAGCAACCTTGTAAAGGCAAAAAGGAAAGAAAGCATGCTTCTTCTAAGATTATGGTGCCCATAACTGGCTGTAGGCATAGAGAACATTGTTTACTGGGTTAAGTAAGTGTGGATGAATTGTCAACCACTTTCAGTGATGTTTTGGTTCATCCTTTCCAAAAAATGCAGTCAAAATTGCATATTTTTATCTTAAGGGGAGAATGCAATTCAGTACAATCATATGTAGACAAATATGGGGCATGTTTTTTCCTTTACAATGGAATATGGTACTAGTAAATTACTAATGAGTCTGCCTCACTAACTGTGCAAACTGAAGCAGGTCACATCCTTTCTGGGTCTTAGTTTTCTCATCTGTAGATTAAAGTGTCTGGAGCCTAATACCCTTTAAGGCTCTAAAATTACATGATTCATTTTTTTTATTCTTGTTTCCAGGAATGGTGATGTTTTTCAGTGTGTTTCTCTATTTTTTTGTCTATCTTTGTCTGTTTTTATCAGTCTCTTTCTCCATTCCCTTCTTACCCTCAAAAAAAAAAAGCAAGAAGGAGGGAGGGAGGGAGAGAATGAGAGAGAGAGAAAGAGAGAGAGAGGGAGAGAGAGAGAAGAGAAGAGAAGAGAGGAGAGGAGAGAAAGACTATTTTAATTGTGGTTTCAATTTGGAATAGCTTTTAAAATTAGGAACATCTTTCTTTTTGGTCCCCTTCATGCTGTGTTTCTCCAAGAAAGTCAAATCCTGTGATCTATTTGCATAACCTTGTGAGCTCAGATGTCACAGTTTGATTAAGAAATGCATGAAAATGCTCTCTTCCCAGTTAGACTGCTTCTTCCATTTGGCATGTGATTGCTCAGTCCATTTTATGAGGGAATTATTTTGATTCATTTGAATGTCCTCAATTCCTTTTGGTCTCCGCACTTTCTATCATGTGCCAATACACAACTAGGTAAGATATTGTAGGACCATAGATCTAAAATTGGAAGTGACCTCAGAAGTCACATAGTTCAACCTCATTTTATAGATGAGGAGACTGAGGAAAATGAGTTCAACTGGGCTGCCCCAACTCACAGAGTAAGCATGAGAAACAGGGTTTGAACCCAGCTCCTCTGACTCTAGAATTTGTGCTCTTTCCATATCACCGTTATCCCTCTTCCTATCTTAAGGTAGCGCCACTCTGAGTACCCTCATATTTTAATCAGTGAGAGGCACTACAGATTAAACAAAGGTGATTTGGGCCAACTCTATTTGCAAAATTGCTTTAATTGTTTTTTTTTTGCTAATCAACAAGATACTCCCCACTGTTGTCAATGCATGACTGTTCCGTGCTTTTGAATGTGGATTCTGTTTGGCATCTGAATGCTGTACATTTTTTTGAGTAAAAAAGCAAAAAACGATGCCAAACAGTACTCTGCTCATTATTACTAGTTTTAATCTTTATTGTCACATTTTGAGGTTTCTTTATGTTATATAATACACTTCTCTGCATGGCAAAGAGATAGTGAAAACTCAGATTGTAGCTAAATCCTCACTGATTGTAAGGCTCATTCTGGGGTTCTTTTAATATGTAGGATTTAAAATGCCAAAAAGGTTTCACCCACAAAAGATTTAACATATTAGATCCTCCAGTTTCTCTAAGAAATTGGAGGAAATTGAATTGGAAAGAAAGTAGTTGAAACACCAATTCCTTAGGCACTGGCCATCTCAAAGAATGGGCCCATTCCCTAAACTTCCAAGCTGAATTACAAGATTACTACCACAATATTTCCTTAGGGTTCTTTCGATGTGACCTCTGAATATTAGAATAGAAAATCTTGGAAAGAAGCCAACTTGCTCTGGCAGCTAACTGCTCATATTTCACTCATCAATTACTATTTCAAAAATTTGTGCAAAGATATATTGGCAAAGAGCTTGGAAGCTGTTATTCAGGAAGCAATGCATTGAACCCAAGATGGTTTCTGAAAATGTAGTTTGAATTCAGCTAGTGCCAAAAAATTATTTTTCTATGATACACCTGTCTAAGAACCATTTCCTTACAGCTGTATTATCACTGGATACAGAAAAGACTTTTGATACATTTTTGAAAACCAATAAGGATTGGATTTGGTTCATTTTGGGGGATTTACTGGTATTTATTTATTTGACATTCTATACTTTTTTCATTTTGATATTGGGTAGAAATAAAGGGAGATGTTTTACTCCAGTCTTTGAATTGCAATAGAAATGATAAAGGCAGAAATTTTCATTATGAATTGAAACACACATGTGAGGGGAAGTCTAAGTTACTCTGGTGAAAGGGCTTTGGCTGCAGGAGGAATAGTCTAATGATTATTTTAGTGTAGCCAAATACTTCAACTCTACACTTTCTGGTTCACTGGAGAACTTTTATTGAGGGTCAGGGTAAGAAAGGAAAAAGTCAAGACCATTTCTCTCTTTATGTAAATTTAGGATTGTTCTTTAGGAGGTTTTTAGGAGAGGCAGAGATGTTGTTTTGGGATTCATTGAGCCATGGGAACCTTAAAACCAAAACTCAGTTGAATAAGGAATTATAGTCATCTTTAGAAGACAGTTACTTGCACAAGAAACTAAATGGCCATGCAACATTATAAATAATAATTTATAATAATAAAAGACAGTTGTATGATAATAAGGCACAATCTGGCTAATCTATTTAAAGATTCCTTAGAAACACCCCCAAATCAATAACTCCATTAAGTTCTGTCTTCATAAAATGAAGTGGTATACCTTAATGGGTAGAGAACCACTTTGTGATCCAGGAAGAATTGGGAGCTTACTCCCACCTCAGTTACGTATTGACTGTATGACCCTGGACAAGTCACTTAATCTCGTTATTCTCTAAGCAGGGAGGTATGGGATGTTCAGGGAGGACTAAGACTTCTTAAGAGAGGGCTTGCCAAGCACTTCTTAGGGCTGCTCATCTACTTTTGGTGTCCATTTTCATCCAACTCACATCTTTGGCTCCAAGAATCTTTAGCATGTGCAGTAGCTACAACCCAGTAAAACCATCTCAGCAGATGGGCTAAACCAGGTCGAGGGTAATCGACAGGCCTCAAAAGTGTTGTTAAGTTAGGGGCACGTGTACCCTACCCTACAAGAAGACTTGCTCTGATGGAATGGGTGGATGAGAACAATTTGTTCCAATGGCTATGAAGGTAGCCGAAACAGGTACCATCATGTGCTTAGAGTTTGGTCACACATTGAAGATGTCATCCACTGCATCTTGGGTCATTGCCAATTCTTTTGATTTTTATCTTGCCACTGTACTTCGATGACTCTGGAAGAGAGAGTGAGCTTGACAACTTTGTGCAACTCTGCCTCACTGAAATCCAGTTCACGTAGAAGTCAAGACATCACCCACGTTGTGATATCATTGGTTCTCTTAAAAAATGAAGGACAAATAATAACAATTTTCTAAGCAACTCTCTAAGACTATAAGTTTCAGAGAAAATGCCAACTTGCATTGGCAGATGGAATTTCCTCATCTGACATCACATATGTAGTTCTTATCCCTTTGCAAAATTAAGGATGCCCAGGAATAAGGATGGCCCCATTGACTGTTAGCCTTAACAGGAGCTTTCACTCTGAGACTTTGTAGGAGAGGGAATTTGAAGGTGATATGTGAATGGAAAAATAAAAGCTGGTCTCTCTCCTGAGTTCCAGTCTGTCCAATGTGCCTATTGGACATTTTGAACTGGATATTCTAGTGCTCCATTCACTGATCCATCTAGCATTGAAAACTTCACAAGCTGAACATCCAAAGCCCCAAACTACCTTTCCAATATATACTCTCTCTCTCTGTCTTTCTCTGTCTGTCTGTCTCTACACATACACACACACACACACACACACACACACACACGCACATACCTATGTGTGTATATATATGTATGTATATATGTATATATGTATGTATGTTCCACTCCCAACACCACATTGCCTTGGATATGTTTTGTACTATATATGTACATGTTGTTTCCTTGGGTTAGATTGTAGTCTCCTTGAGGGAAGACACTGCTTTACTTTTGTCTTTGTATCATTAACATTTAACATTGTACTTGACATATAGTAAATGTTCTTTGATTGTTGAGTAGTATAGAGGAAGTCCGTTCCTTTGACCTGTTAAGGAATTCTTCAAGAATCTGTAATTTAATTGGTCTAGTTATCTGCACCTAAGCAGATAACAAGAAACTGAGGCCAAGAGGGTTAAGTGTCTTGTACAAGATCACACAGCTAGTAAGTGCATGCAGTCAGATTTAAACTCAGGAAGATGAGTCTTCCTGACTCCAGGCCCAGCATTCTATCCACTGTGGGCACCTAGCTGCCCTCTCTTCATTAGTAGAAAGAAGGATTACTTGGTTCTCCATGCTCATGTGAGGAAAGAGCTTTAGAGTGAAAAGATTCTTTTCTGGCTTCCAGGTTTGAGAGGGAATGCTTGAAAGACATTCTAGGATCACTTCAGGCAGAGGTCCTTAGAGGGAGGGAAAGACTTCAGGAAGAAGCTGACATGGGGAGAAACCAAGGCCTAAAACATGTTTATTGCTTCAATCTTACCACACTAGAGACTTTGAGACACTTTGCCTTGTGTGAGACAGAGACCCATCTTAAGGTGAGATATCTCTCCCAGTGGCAGTTTACATTCACTCTTTGTTTTGTCTGGTGTAGTCGAATATGCCTAACTTATCTGATTTCTGTTTGCTATTGGTTTGGAGAAATGGGTTTACTCAGCATTTGGTGGGAAGAGAATCAAACCTTGGGATATAGCTTGGGGAACTCCTTCCCTATTAAGGGGCAGTAGCAGGAGAATAACTTGAATCTAAAAATCATTTCCTTTTGACCTACTATTTTTGGGGACAGAGCAATAGATATAATATTAATTTGGTAACCATTTTCTGAGGAAAGTTAGAGTGCTCAGACTCATAGTTCCAATCTTCTCTCCCTATAGCAAGAATCCAAGTCTCCCTTGGTGAGGAGTGGGTGAGATTCCAGAGATATACCTATTCATTCTTCAGAGTCAAATTTAGATAAATTCATATGGACATACACATAACCTCTGTGGGTATACACATGTGCACACATATACACAGTATACACCTTACCCCTACATTAGATATTTCTCCTTAAATAATGCCCTTATGGCAAGTGCTTAGCCTGAAGATCTAAGGGCACTTCTAATGCTTTTATATATTTCTTTTCTCAGTCCTTTGAAGAATTGAGTTCTGTTCTAGCTTCATGGCTGTCTGTACCGAATTCTACTTGTTGATAGAATTTCTCAAAGAAAAAGAAAAAAAAAACACTGAGGGTGATGAGAAGTGGCCTAAACTTAGGTAATGTTTTTCTGACCTTGGAAAGGTTGAGAGATCACCACTAAAATTCCTTCTGAAACAGAGCCTGATTTCCACTCCTGCTATGGCTAAAGCTAATCCCTCCACTGAAACTGAGGAGAGGATTTTACTAAAGAAAATGGTAGTTCTGTGGAAGAATTTGAACATGGGAGATGAATGGGTAGAGAGGGTAGAGATGAGATTTGTGTTGGTTGGGTTCACCTTGGAGACTTTCTTGGGTTAAAGACATCCCATCCCACTCAAAGCCATATACATCATTTGAAACACCCTAGGGTAAACCTGGAACAAACCAAAGGAAGGAAATTCTGCAGTTGAACATTAGGCAAAGTGCCTATTGAAGAAGGCATCGGCTGAAATGTCAGTCTGCAGAATTTCCTCTGTTTAAAACCTTTGCTAAAACAGAATATACTAGATTATATTACCAAGATACTGTTGGTGAGGTAGCAAGTCTTTTTTTGAACTCCTCACTATGTACGATAGGGAAAAGGAATGTGTGTACCTTTCTATTTTCTTTGAAGAAATCTTTTGACCAACATAACTCAGAGCAGACCACCCCCAGTGGATACAGCAAAGCTCTATCCTCCAGGAACTTCCAACATAATAGAAAGCATAATATAAACATAAATATAAACATAGCTGAAATGGCTGAAATGCATAGACTATGACATTTGATGGTGGCCTCAAATGGCAAAGAAAAATATGATGCTAATAACAATTGCCATGTGTATAGCATTCTGCCATTTAAGAAGGGTTTTCATGAACATTTTCTTATTTGGTTCATAAGTACCCTGTGAGGTACTTATGCAAGATTTATTGTCTTCACATTATAATGGAAGAAACTGAACCTCCGCAATGTTAGATGACCTATTCAAGATTTCATAGCTTGTAAGTGGAAAAGTCATGCAGGATCCAAACCCAGATCTTTTGACTCCTACACCTAATGCACTTTCTACTATTCTTCTAAAGACAGCTGTGGGAACACATTTAATTCATTAAGAAGACATTTGAATTGCTGGAAATGGCCTCTAGATACATTCAACCCAAGCTTGACTCTATTCAAAGTTAATATAAATTTTCCTCCTATCTGTCTGACTATTCCTTCACCAGCTCTTCAGCCAGGTCATTGTCTGTCATCCAAATCATGAGCTCCCCCCAAAGTTCCTGAGCTCTCTTTTCTTCGCTTTCTACACTTTCTTACTCTGTGACTTCATCAAATCATGTGGGCTTAATTAGTATTTTCATGCAGATGGTTTCAAGATCTATATACCCAAATTTATTATAAATAGCTTCCCAACTAGATTGTTGGCTTCTGTTGAAGGCCTTCCCTTCTATAACCCATTCTCAGTTGAGTTACCAAAATAATCTTCCCTGATACACAATTTTGGCCATATTTTTTCCCCGCTTGAGAACCTTCAGTGACTTCATTGCCACAGTTTGACACTTACTGCCTTTCACAATCTGGCTCCATTCTCCATTTCTAAACTTATCATATTATTCCCTCTGACACTGTCTATGTTCCAATCAAACTGCCTTACTTGCTGTTTTCCAACCTTGGCATTGCATCTTGCACATTGGTACATTTCTAGAAGCTATACAGTTTATATTGGAATGCACTTCCTCCTCAGTGCCATCTCTTAGAATCCCTAGCTTCTTTCAGGCTCAGCCTATGTGTGTGTCACTTATGGGAGGCCTTTTCTTACCACCCATGTTGTTAATGCTGTTGCCTTCCTCAAATAACCACACACACTTATCTCTATCTGTGTTTTGTATTGCCCAGTAGAATGTAAGTTCTCTGAGGGCAGGCACTGTTTTTCATGCCTTACTAAACTTGGGGATACTATTTCTCTCTCCCTTTTGCTCTTTCATCTTTCCTCTTCTCTCTTTCTCTTCCACCTTCCCTTTCCCTTCTTCCTCCCTCTCCTTCCCTTCTCCTTCCCTTCCCTCATGTCCTCATCCCTCACTTTTCCCCTTTTTTTTCTTCCTCCATATATACAGTTATATCTCTTTCTCTATAATCTATCCGAAGAGAGAGGAGAAGGGAGAAGGGAAAGGATGAGAGCAAGGAGAGGAAGTGGGAAAGGAAGGCTATGTATATATAACACATATGTATGTAGATATAGATATATAAATATAGATATAGATATGTCTGTATGGCTAGTGAATATTGAGCCATCCTTACAATTAAGAACACCTGAACTCAAGTCCTGCCTTTGACCAACTGGCTAGGTAAACCTGAGTAAGTCATTTAATCTCTAAGTGTCCCAAGAAACTCTTTTTTTGCATTTAATAGTAAATTATTATTTTCCAATTGCATATAAAGAGAGTTTTCAACAGTAATTTTTGTAAGATTGAGTCCCACATTTTTCCTCCCTCCCTTCTCTTCCCCCTCCTCAAGATAGCAAGCAATCTTATATAGGTTATACATATACTATCATGTTAAATATATTTCCATATTAGTCATGTTGTGAAAGAAGAATCAGAACAAAAGGGAAAAACCACGGGAAAGAAAAAATAAACAAAAAGTGAAAACAGTGTGCTTTGATCTGTATTTAGACTCCATAGTTCTTTCTCTGGATGTGGATAGCATTTTCTATCATAAGTCTTCTGGAATTATCTTAGATCAGGCCTGTGCAATATACATACACCCCAGGGGCCTCTTGTGGTCCACCAAAGAATTTTGGGTGGCCCACAAAAAATGCAGAGGATGTAAAAGAAACTAAAAGATGTAACGAGTGCTTTGTCTAGGCCCTGCTTAACCTGTCTTCCATTAGTCACTAATGTGCCCACCATGTAACGTGGTGGGTGGGTTGCCACTGTGCACTTTCTCCTGTTTGTCATGTGACCCATGGCAACCAACCATCATCAGTTTGACTGTAGTCTGAGAGGAGCAGCAATAATATCTTTTTGCTGTTTTCAATCATTACTGGCATTGAACAGGGACAAAGTGAGTGGAGCCATGTGCTAATGCAGCGAATGCAGCGAATGCAGCTAATGCAGCTAATGCAGTCATCTGCTATGCAATGAGCTGCAACAATGTGAGGGCTAATCTTCCCCTCTCTTGCTGCATGGCTGCCTTCCAAATTACATGAGTGTCTGGCGCTCTCTCCAAGGTCAGACATTTAGTTTAGTATTTCTTTGTATGTGAACAGTTGATGTGGAGATTTTTTTGGTTCTAACATGAAAGTTTTGGGGTGACTTTGTGAAATAGGTGATAAAAAATGGAAGATCAAATCAGAACATAGAGTATTTAATCTGAGAGACAGAATATTGTGCCTTGTTTGCCGAGAAGTGATAGCCGTTACAAAGGAGTACAATCTTCGTCGCCATTTCAAATCAAAGCATCCCAACTTAAGCAAATTGGACACCAATGAAAACAAATTAAAGCATCCAAATTGTTGAAAAATCTCAGTGGAGAACAATAGTTTTTCAAGAACGTAAACTCAGAAAATGAGGTGGCTACTAAGGTTAGTTTTCAGATTTCTAAAGACATTGCTGGTGCTGGGAAGTTTTTTACTTCATAAAGAAGTGTTTGCTGATTGCAGTTTCTGGATTACGTCCTGATTAAAAAAAAATATGGGGAAGAGTAACTGATTTATCCAATAACCTTAACGATAAGTTAAATCAGAAGACAAATGAATTCAGCTATTATTCTTTAACAATGGATGAGAGCACTGATTTGACAGATACTGCTCAACTTCTGATTTTCTTTTGAGGTGTTGATGACAGCTTTGAAGTAACCAAGAAACTGGCTGTTATGTACTCCATGCAAGGTCAAACTACTGGAAACAAAATCACAAATCAAGTAACTGAAAGTGCCATTTGCTCTGATGGATTTCCATCTATGTGCAGGAAAAACCTTGGTGCAGTTGAAGAGTTTACTGGCAAAAAAATCAAACAAAAAACAATACAAAACAAAAACAAACAAATAAACAAACAAAACCTAAGTATCGTTGCATTGTGCACTGGCAAGTGTTATGCAGCAAAGTTTCTAATTTTGACCATGTAATGTCAGTGGTACTTTCAATTGCAAACTATTTTTGTTCAAAAGGACTAAAACATAGGCCATTTTGAGCATTTCTTGAAGAAGCAGGTGCCACCTGCAATAATGTACTCTATCACACAGAAATTCATTGGTTGAGTTCTATAAGAGTGTTGCAACATTTTGTTTCTCTCAAGGAAGAAATCATTCAATTCTTAGAGAATGACTCAAAAAATTTCCCAGAGCTGCGTAATGAAGTTTGGAATAATGACATGTATTTTTTATGTGACAACACAGGTCATCTAAATGAATTGAATTTACAACTTCAAGGGAAAAGTCAACTTAAATTTAAATTAATTGAAGATCCTTTCTCTGTGGATCCATAAGAACTCCCTTGCACATTTACAGCTAGAGGTTATTGAACTTCAGTGATCAATAGTTTATAAAAATAAACACAGAGAAACCAGACTTCAAGACTTCTGCAAGAGTTTGGACAAGGAAAAGTTTAAAAATCTGCAACATGGTGCTTTATAGGTTTTCAGTTATATTCGGGAGCACCTATATATGTGAACAAACCTCCATTATGAACTTGAATAAAAAAACAAAAACAAAAACAAAAACAAAAAACAATCAACGATCAACTCTAATCAATGAATACTTGGAAGATATTTTGAAAACATCCATTTCAAACATGATTCCAGAGTACAATAAACTAATTGCTGACAAGAAGTGTAATGTGTTCTATTAACTAAATGTAAATAATAAGAAAATCTGAAAGACATATTAAAACTTGTACCACTTAGCAAAGTATTTTTAACATTAATGTGATTTCATGATGAATAAAAATCTTAAGTAATAAGTATAATTAATTAATATTAATTGAAATTTCCCTTTTTTTAAAATATGGTTTATTTGCAAAATAGTTTAATCATCAATTATACCTTTACTTGAAAAGTAAGCTGCTACTGCAGCCCAAAGAAGTTTAGCCTACTTTAAGTTTGACCCCTATCTACTGCCAAGTTGTGCAGTTATGTCTTGGATCATTTTATTTCTGTGAAGAGCTAAGTCTGTCATCATTGGTGCTCATACAATGTTGTTACTGTGTACAATGTTCTGATTCTGCTCACTTCACCCGGCATCAGACCATGCAAGTCTTTCCAGGTTTTTCTGAAATCTGCCTGCTCATCATTTCTTATACAACAATAGTTTTCCATTACATTCCTATAGCACAACTTGTTCAGCCATTCCCTAATTAATGGGCATCCCCACAAATTCCAATTTTTGGCCACCACAAAAAGAACTGCTATAAATATTTTTGTACATGTGTGTCCTTTTCCCTTTTCTATGACCTCTTTGGGATATAGACCTGGTAGTGGCATTGCTGGATCAAAAGGGAGGCATAGTTTTATAGTCCATTGGGCATAATTTCAAATTGCTCTCCCAAATGGTTGGATCAGTTCATGACTCCACCAACAATGCATTGGTGTTTCAATTTTCCCACATCTTCTCCAACATTTGTCATTTCCTTTTTCTATAATATTAGCTAATCTGATAGGTGTGAGGTGATACCTCAGAGTTGCTTTAATTTGCATTTTTCTAATCAATAATGATTTAGAGCATTTTTTCTTATGACTATAGATAGCTTTAATTTCTTCATCTGAAAACTTCCTATTCATATCCTTTGACCATTTATCGATTGGGGAATGTCTTGTATTCTTATAAATTTGATTTAGTTCTTTATATATATTAGAAATGAGACCTTCATCAGAAACACTGGCTGTAAAAATTATTTCCCAGTTTTCTCCTTCCCTTCTAATCTTGGTTGGATTGGTTTTGTTTGTGCAAACCCTTTTTAATTTAGTGTAATTAAAATTATCCATTTTGCATTACATAATGTTCTCTGTCTCTTGTTTGGTCATAAATTCTTCTCTTCTCCATAGATCTGACAGGTAAACTATTCCTTGCTTTCCTAATTTGCTTATCGTATCATCCCTTATGTCTAAATCAGGTACCTCTTTCGACCTTATCTTGGCCTATGTTAGTCTATATGCCCAGTTTCTGCCATGCTATTTTACAGTTTTCCTAGCAGTTTTTGTTAAATAGTAAGTTCTTAACCCAGAAGCTGGAGTCTTTGGGTTTACCAAATAGTTACTATGGCATTTACTGCTCTGTCTTTAGTACCTAACCAATTAAACTGATTTACCACACTATTTCTTAGCTAGTACCAAATAGTTTTTAATGGTTGCAGCTTTATAATATAGTTTTAGATCTGATACAACCTTCCTTTGCATTTTTTTCATTAGTTCTCTTAATAATCTTGAACTTTTGTTCTTCCAGATGAATTTTGTTAGTATTTTTCCTAGCTCTATAAAATATTTTTGGTAGTTTGATTGGTATGGTACTGAATGAGTAAATTAATTTAGGTAGAATTATCATTTTTATTATACTTACTCAACCAATCTATGAGTAATTGATATTTTTCCAATTGTTTAATCTGACTTTATTTGTCTGAAAAACGTGTTTTGTAATTGGGTTCATATAATTCCTGGGTTTGCCTT
Source organism: Vombatus ursinus (assembly GCF_900497805.2). Lineage (NCBI taxonomy): Eukaryota > Metazoa > Chordata > Mammalia > Diprotodontia > Vombatidae > Vombatus > Vombatus ursinus. Next base: position 12,465,590 of record NW_020954599.1, read on the forward strand.
GGCAAATAGACTCCCAAATATTTTACATTGTCTACAGTTATTTTAAATGGAATTTCCCTTTCTATCTCTTGCTTCTGGGATTTGTTGGTAATATATAGAAATGCTGATAATTTATGTGGGTTTATTTTATAACCTGTGTTTATATATATGCATTTTCATATATATGTATATATTTATGGGTTTACATATATATATATGGGTTTATATATATGCATATATATATGCAACTTTGCTAAAGCTTTTAATTATTTCAAATAGTTTTTTAGTTAATTTTCTAGGCTTCTCTAAGTATACCACCATATCATCTGCAAAGAATAATAGTTTTGCCTATTCTAATTTCTTCAATTTCTGTTTCTTCTCCTATTGCTAATGCTAACATTTCTAGTACAATATTGAATAATAATGGTAATAATGGGCATCTTTTTCTTTTTTTTACCCCTGATCTTATTGAGACTGCTTCTAGCTTATCCTCATTACAGTTAATGCTTGCTGATGGTTTTAGATAGATATTGCTTATCATTTTAAGGAAAACTTCATTTATTCCTATGTTCTTTAGTGCTTTTAATAGCAATGGGTGCTGTATTTTATCAAAAGCTTTTTCTGCATCTATTGAGATATTCATATGATTTTTGTTTGATTTGTTATTGATGTGGTCAATTATGATGATAATTTTCTTAATATTGTACCAGCCCTGCATTCTTGTTATAAATCCTACCTGGTCACAAGCGTATTATCCTGGTGATAAATGCTGTAATCTCTTTGCTACTATTTTATTTAAAATTTTTGCATTAATATTCATTAAGATAATTGATCTATAATTTTCTTTCTCTCTTTCGGCTCTTCCTGGTTTAGTTATAAGCACCATATTTGTGTCACAAAAAGAATTTGGTATGACTGCTTCTTTGCCTATTTTTCCAAATAATTTATATAGTATTGAAATGAGTTGTTCTTTAAATGTTTGGTAGAATTCATTTGTAAATCCCTCTGGCCCAAGAGATTCTTTCTTAGGGAGTTCATTGATGGCTTGTTCAATTTCTTTTTCTAAAATGGGGTTATTTAAGTATTTTATTTCCTCTTCTGTTAATCTGGGCAATTCATGTTTTTGTAAATATTCATCAATTTCATTTAGATTGTCAGATTTCATAGCATACATTTGGGCAAAATAGCTCTGAATTATTGCTTTTATTTCCTCTTCATTGGTGGTGAATTCACCCTTTTCATTTTTGATACTGGCAATTTGGTTTTCTTCATTCTTTTTTAAATTGAATGAACCAAACATTTATCTATTTTGTTTTTTTTTTCCATAAAATCAGCTCTTGGTGATTTTTAATTTGTCCTTTTTCTAGCTTTTTTAGTTGCATGTCCAATTCGTTGATTTTTGAAATCTTTTTTGAGCTCTTCTAAGAGGACTTTTTTGATTTGGGACCAGTTCATATTCCCCTTTGAGGCTTCACATGGAGACATTTTGATATTGTTGTCCTCCTGAATTTCTGTTTTGATCTTTCCTGTTGCCATTTGAGCTTTCTATAGCTAGGGCTCTTTCTTCTGCTCATTTTTAAAAAAGAGTTCTGCTCCTGGGGCACAGAGGGTACTGTCTCATGCTTCTTGTTCTTGGGGTCAGGGACCTGGTCACAGGCTTTCTGTGTTGGAGCCTCTGGTGTTTGCAGCTTGCTCATTGCACTAAGGTGGCCCATCTTAGTCACACCTGTTGTGCCAGGATTCCAAGTGTGGCAATTTGCCTTCTGCACTGGGGCTAGAGGCCTCATAACTGGCTTGCTGTGCCACTAGTCTGCTGTGCCAGGATTGAGGGGCCTTGTCTGTTGATCTATGTTGTGGCTAAGAGCCTCCTGCTGGCTTGCTCAGACACCATGTGAGCTGTGCTCTTCTTTTACCTAAGTCAGACAGACCTTTCCTGAAGTCCTTCTAAGTTATCTTAAGCTGGAAATTTGTTTCACTCCATTTTTTTTTGTGGGTTCTGTCACTCCAGAATATGTTTAGAGGCTTGATGTACCCTTGTTTCTGAGGGAAACTGGGGAGACCTCAGGCAACTTCCTGTCTTCTCTCTGCCATCTTGGCTCCATCTCTCCCAAGGAACTCTTTAAGCAGAGCAGGTACTGACTTGGATGGGTAGTAGGAATTTCCTCACGGGGAGTTCCTTATACTAAGGAAATCACAGGTCTGAGAAGGAGCTATTGTCTGCCAACAATCTTGGTAAAGGCAAATTGAATAAGAAGGGTGAGCAAAATGCTATACTTCTGATCACTCTCCCTACCACATATCCTTAAAAATAGAAACAAATCAAAGAACTATTCTGTAAATCCATCAGCTGGAGGGCATATAGATACATCCTCTCTGCATTAGCTTCCATAGTTATTTCATAAAATCCTTATGTTGAATAATCTGGATGATCTCAATTCCCTTAATCATCCTAGTTGCCTTCCTCTGGACACTATCTAGCTTATCAAAATCCTTCCTAAAATGTGGTTCCTGGAATTAAGCATGATACTTTAGTTGGGATCTGACCAGGGTACAGTATAGGGGGTCTACTACCTTTCAAGTCCTGAGCTTTAAAAATAAGTCATGTCAGCTTAACCACCTCCACTCTCTCTCTCTCTCTCTCTCTCTCTCTCTCTCTCTCTCTCTCTCTCTCTCTCTCTCTCTCT
>NW_020954599.1:12468262-12480543 GCF_900497805.2 Vombatus ursinus
TCTCTCTCTCTCTCTCTCTCTCTCTCTCTCTCTCTCTCTCTCTCTCTTTCTCTCTGTGTGTCTTCCTGCCCCTTCACCCTGCCCCTCTCTTTCCCCCCTCATTCCCCATGAATCCTCTCTTCTTTGGGCTAAATATCTCTAGTTTCTTCAACTGATTTTTCATATGACTTTTTATCTGGGTATCTTTCCTCTGAATACTCTCCCACTTATCAATACTGTCTTTCTTAAGTTATGAGGCTTAGAAATGAATACTACATTTCATATGAAAATGTTTATGAGGAAGGGGGAGGATTATCATATACCTGTCTCTTGATACAACTGAAGATCTTATAAGCTTTTTTAAGAATTTGGTTGCCACATCACTGCTGACTCACATTAATCTTGTACTTCATTAAAACCCTAGATCTTTGTTGCACCACCTGCTTTCCAACTATATTATATTCATCATATAGTTTTGTACTTGGTATTTTGTTTTTTTAATAGTACTTTATTTTTTCCCCAATTACAAAGCAATACAATTTTTGGCTTTCGTTTTTACAAGATTTTAAGCTCCAAATTTTTCTTCCTCCCTCCATCCCCTTTGCTCTTCCAAAAATGGTAGGCAATTTGATATAGGTTATACATGTGCTGTCATGTAAAACATATTTCCATATTAGTTACAGTTGTAAAAGAAGAAACAGATCAAAAGGGAAAAAAACATGGAAAAGAATCAAAAAAATTAAAAAAAATATGCTTTGATCTGCATTCAGAGTCCATCAGTTCTTTATCTGGTTGTGGATAACATTTTGCTTTGTGAGTCCTTTGTACTTGTCTTGGTTCATTGTGTTGGTGAAAAGAGCAGAGTCATTCATAGTTGGTCACCACACAATGTTGCTGACACTATGTACAATGTTTTCCTGGTTCTGCTTATTTTATTTTGCATTCACTTTGTACGGGTATTTACAGGTTTTTCTGAAATCTGCCTGTTCATCATTTCTTATTGCACAGTAGTATTCCATTATATTCACATACCACAGCTTATTCAGCCATTCCCCAATTGATGGGCATCCCCTCAATTTCCAATATTTTGCCACCACAAAAAGGGCTGATGTACATATTTTTGCACATGTAAGTCATTTTCCCTTTTTTATGATCTCTTTAGGATACAGATTTAGAAGTGGTCATTTAGGGTTAGGGTTAGAGTTGGAGGCATTTAAGGTTAGGGTTAGGGTTGAAGTCAGAGGTGCATTTAGGGTTCAGGTTAGGTTTAGGAAAGGGTATGCACACTTTTGTTGCCCTTTAGGCATGGTTCCAGATTGCTCTCCAAAATGGTTGGATCAGTTCACAACTCTACAAACAGTACATTAGTGTTCCAATTTACCCGCATCCTCTCCAACATTTATCTTTTTTCCATTATTGTCACATTAGCAAATCTGACAGGTGTGAGGTGGTACCTCAGATTTGTTTTAATTTGCATTTCTCTAATCAAAAAGATTTAGAGCACTTCTTCACATGTCTATAGATAGCTTGTATTTCTTCATCTGAAGACTGTCTGTTAATAGCCTTTGACTAATTATCACACTTGTGCAATGGCCTGTATTCTTATAAATTTGACTCAGTTTAGAGATACAGTTCTTAAGAGTTACAAGTATTATCTTCTTGTATAGGGATGTAAGCAATTTAACCTTATTGAATAACTCTTTTTTTTTGATCATGGATTTCAGATAGTCTAATAATTTTTAAATGATCTCTCCTGGATCTATTTTCCAGGTCAGTTGTTTTTCCAACGAGCTATTTCACATTGTCTTCTATTTTTTCATTCTTTTAGTTTTGTTTTGCAATGTCTTGATTTCTCATGAAATCCATTTGCTCCATTCTAATTTTTAAGGAAATATTTTCTTCAGTAAGCTTTTGGACTTCCTTTTCCATCTGGCCAATTCTGCTTTTGAAGGCATTCTTCTCCTCATTGACTTTTTGGACCTCTTTTGCCATTTTGGTTAGGCTATTTTTTTAAGGTGTTATTTTCTTCAGTATTTTTTGGGTCTCCTTTAGCAAGCTGTTGACTTGTTTTTCATGATTTTCTTGCATCACTCTCATTTCTCTTCCAAGTTTTTCCTCTACTTCTCTTACTTGCTTCTCAAAATCCTTTTTTGAGTTCTTCCATGGCCTGGACCAGTTTATATTTTTCTTGGTGGCTTTGAATGCAGGAACTTTGACTTTGTTGTCTTCTGGTTTTGATCTTCTTTGTCACCAAAGAAAGATCCTATGATCTGACTTTTTTTGTGTAGTTTGCTCATGTTCCCAGCCAATTACTTAACTTTTAAGGTAGAGCTCTGTTTCCAGTCTGCAGAATGTACTATCCCAAGCTTTAGGGGTTTTGTGCTGCTGTTTTCAGAGATACCTCTAGGGACCTATAAATTTTCATTTCTTCCAAGGTGGTATGATAAGGGGTGAGGTGTTTACTCCTTTCCTGGCCTGGGCTCTGGTCTATGAGTGAACACAAGCACCCTTTTCTGCCTTAGAACCATGAGGAGGATTCCCTCTTCACCACCATTACAAGTTCTACCATGCTAGCATTCCTCCTCGCCCCAGGATTGCCACCCAAAACTGCCACTCAGATCCAAGCACGGGCAAAGCAAGATAGATAATCCTGCCTCAGCACCAGCAAAGAGATACCTGCAATTCCCCTCTGATCAGCCACTCAATTCCCTCTCAGTCTGTGGTCCGTGAGCTCCGGAAACAGCTGCCACCCCAGGGCTGCACCAGGACTGGGGCTGGGACCAAGCTTCTCTCTCATCACAGTCACAGACCTTTCCTACTGACCTTCTAACTTGTCTTTAGTGTTTGTAGGTTGAGAAGTCAGGAAACCACCACAGCTGCCTGTGATTCAGTCCTCTGAGGCCTGTTCCAGGTTTGCTGAGGCCTGGTCTTTGCCTGCGTGCTCATGCTGAATTGTGCTCCTCTGCCAGCCTGCTGCTATAGACCTTTCCAATCAACCATCTGGATTGTCTTAGGCTGGAAATTTGTTTCACTCTGTCTTTTTGTGGGTTTTGCTGCTCCAGAATTTGTTTAGAGCCATTTTTTACAGGTGTTTGGAGGGGTTTAGGGGAGAGCTCAAGCAAGTCACTGCTTTCACTCTGCCATCTTGGCTCTGCCCTTCTTGTAGTTGATATTCTGAACACAAATATAAAACTTTGAACTTATCACAACTGAATTTAATTTTACTTTCCATCACTTTCATTCTTGTTTGACTCTTCATGACCCCATTTGGAGATTTCTTGGCAAAGATACTGGTGTGGTTTTCCATTTCCTTATTCAGCTCATTTTATAGATGAGGAACTGAGGCAAATAAAGTTAAGAGTCTTGCCCAGGGTCACTTATCTAGTGAATGTCTGGGGCCAGATTTGAAGTCAGACTCATTTGAAAATTAGTCTTCCTGACTTCAGGCCTGACACTCTATCCACTGTGCCACCTACCTGCCCTTAAGTTTACTAGATTCAGTCCAATACTTAAGCCTGACAAGATATTTTTGCATCCTGATTCTGTTATCCAGTGTGTTAGTTATTTCTTCCAGTTCAGGTCATCTGCCAATTTTATGAGTAGGCCATCTATACCTTCATCCAAATCACTGACAAAAATTTTAAACAGCACCAGGCCAAGCCCGGACCCCTCGGTCACTATTCTGAAGACCTTCTGCCATGTTGACATGGAACCATTAATGAACACTCTTTGAATCTGACCATTTAACCAGTTTCACATCCATCTAATTGTGTTATCATCTAGTTTATATTTCTCCATCTTTTCTACAAAAGTAATGTTAGATATTTTCATTAAATGCTTTGTTAAAACCTATATAAACTATTCCTCATTATCTCCCCGTATGCTGGTTAGGGAACTATGTCAGAAAAGAAAATCAGCTTGGTCTAGAATGATTAAGTTCTTGATGAACTTCTACTGGCTTTTTGTATTTTCTACTCTAGTTGTTTACTCTTTAATGATCCATTCTAGAATTTTTCCAAGAATTGAAATACAGCTCAGTGGCCTAGAGTTGTACACTATGTATACTCTGTGTACACTATAACTATAATGTGGCAAAAATAAGACCAGGTCATGCTGACTTTTAAGTCGTTTCACAGTCTAAGTATAAGTAAAATCAGGCTTGAAAAATCCATCCTTGTCATCTCATGTTTACTTGCTAATCAGCACAAGATGCTTATCCAGTTCGTTGCCACAAATAAACAAAAGCACTGAATGTTCAGTTTTGCTTTCTGCAAATTGGATTCACTGGGATTTACCAAAACATAGAAAGAGCAAACACTGGCCAGAAAGGACAGAGCCTTGCTCCCAACCCTGGCTGTCTTCAATCTGGTTTTGTTAAATACAGTGATACCTGCCAATAAAAAGGCCAAACAAACCTCACAAGCAGACCTTTGCCTTTGGTGCTTAAGTCAAAGAGGAATTACACCAAGCCCAGTTCACCCAAATTACCTCAAAAGCCACAACCACCCTTAGGCCCATCCATGAACATGTCAAGTCTTGTTCCTGACAAGGAATCAGTGATACAACCTAGTGAAACCCTGCCTTCAAAACCCTTCTATTTTGCTCACCTCTCTATCTCCTTTTCCAGTGTTGTATCTACCTTGCTTACATTTTATAGAGGGCTATCCCATATGCTAGGGAATTCACTGTCTCTGCCCACACCCTGAATCCAAGGAAGTCTGGGAGAAAACTTTGATTGATGGTTAATTCTTTGGTTGATGTTTTATTCTTTGATTTTCCATGGATTCCTGTTTTCTACAGAAGTCCAGAAGTGTAATTTCAAGGCATCAGCTCCTTCTCCTCTACTCTCTTTCCATTAATGACAGCCTAGATTTAGGGGGATAATTCCTAAATGCCTCTCACTTTAATCTAGCTATCATTAAAAATGAAGTGATTGCAATACCACTATACCTCAGCTGGGGAGGGAGAGAATAATTTTAGCTGAATGATCAATGGCTCTTCTGTCTCTAAGACAGAAGCATAGACATGTAAGCCTGGTACAAATAAAGTAAATATTCTGCAGCTTGGATAGTAATATTCTCTGTTGAGAGATGGTATGCTGTGGACAAGGGTACACTAGTAAACTTGCATTATTAAATTTTCTCCACTACTTTCTTAGATGTAGATGATCAATAAAACAAAAATAAAGCCCTATTTCTAGTGTTTGCCAATATCCAAGGTATAAATGCTCACACTGAATATTTAATAATTAGCTCTTGTGAGCTGGGATGAGCTGGCTTCAGCACATTGCTGGATATGGTGGGATGCACATAGAAGGGCCACATCTCCCTGAGTGAGTGTTGCATCCTTATTAATCCTTTAAAGTTGAATGAGTTTCAAAAAAGAAAAAAAGAAAAAAAAGAAAAAAAGTTGAATGAGTTTCTTTTTGTTAAATATTTCATGGCACATGAATGTCTCTTTGCATTCTATTGCCAAACCAAACTACCACACTGCCCTGAATTAGGCATGCTCCAAAACTGGGTCCGGAGTGGAATTATACTAAGGTCTTCTCTGTAGTAAATACTAATATGATGAGGTTGCCATGATGATTAAATATTAAAATGAATTGTGTTTATAATAATCATCAGTATTTATATAATTCTTAAAGTTTGCAAAGTCCTTCTTATCTCACCTCATTTATTCTCACAACAACCTTTCAAGGTTGGTGTGATTACATGTTACGAATTGATGGAGCTTAAGTGATTTGCCTGGGATCATACAACTTCTGAGGTAAAATTCAAATTTAGGGCTTCTGACTCTAAACCCAGCATTCTATCTAATAACACATTTTTAAATAACATTTAAATATAATTTATTTTTATTTATTTGGCATTTTTTCCTCTTCTTACCTCTCCTAGCATTTACTCAGTATCTGATCTAAACTCTCTTGCCTTGTGGATAATCTCTGAAAATAACCCCTTCCCCCATTTTATTAGGGGAAGTTATTGCTCCCTCAATGTTTGAGGGTATTTCCACATGAACTTTCTTTGGGGAGTAAGGGACGGGTCATTGAAGTTTTCATTTCAAGGCAAATGTTTAGCTTTCAGTTACTCTCTCTGCCTTTGCCTAAAAGGGAGGAGAAGGAACCATTGAAAACACTGTTAAACTGGGATTTAAGGGAGAGTTCAGTCAATTAAGAGATCTTTGTGGTAAATGAAGAGATTGCTTTTGTAATTAACTAATTACATAAGCGATTTCTCCTTTCAGGTCTCTTTTCTTTTTTAAATATCGCAGTTGAACGTATTGCTCAAGGAAATTACTGCCATGGTTAGAAATCTGAGGGCTTCCGGAGAACTCAGATCTCTTCTTAGCATGGCCTTCAGCAGTCACCAGCTCCTGCTGAGGTCAGATGGGCTCCAGGGAGTGACACATGCCAGCCATTCATCCTGCAAACATTTATTAAACCCCTGCTACAAACCAGGTATCACAGTAAGCATGGAGGATACAAGATGAGAAATTGTCACACTCCCTGTCTTCAAGAAGCACACATTCTGCCCTTGCCAAAAAAAGTCTCTAAAACCAGATCAGAGGCTGTTAATGGATAGATCAATAAAGCATTTGTTATCCTCCTGCTATGTGCCAGGCATTGAAGCAGGCGATGCAAATATAAAACTAAAAATGGAGCAGTCCCTGCCCTTGAGGGTCTTATGGTCTTCATCAGTCATTCTCCAAGACAAGTCCATTCAAGTCAACATGTTTTCTTAATCACCTACTATGTTCCAGACACGCTGTTGGGGATACAAAGAAAGGTAAAAATAGTCCTTGTTCTCAAAAAGTTCACAATCTAATAGGGGAGTCATCATGCAAACAGCTATGGGCAAATGAGATATATACATGACCAATTAGACATAATCGTGGAGAGAAGGGATCAGCATTAGGGGGTACCAGGAAAGCCTTCTTGCAGAAGGTGGGATTTTAGATGAGACTTGAAGGAAACAGAAAAGCCAGGAGATGGAGACAAAGAGGGAGAAAATTCTGGAATGGGAAGTGGGGAGCGGGGAGAAATAACCAGTGAACATGCATAACCAGAGTCAGAGTGCCTTGTCTGAGAGACAGCAAGGAGGTCAGTGTCACTGGATTGTAGACTATATGGTAGGGAATAAGTTGTAAGAAGACCATAAAGGTAGGAAGGACTCAGGTTGTGAACCATTTTAGTAGCCAAACAGAGGATTTCATATTTGACCCTGAAGGTAATAGGCAGCCAATGATGTTTATTTTTTTCTTTCTTTTTAGGCAATTGGGGTTAAGTGACTTGCCCAGGGTCACACAGCTAGTAAGTGTTAAGTGTTCGATTTGAGGCCGAATTTGAACTCAGGTCCTCCTGACTTCAGGGCCAGTGCTCTAGCCACTGCGCCACCTAGCTGCCCCTAGTCAATGATGTTTATTGAGGAGAAGAGTGACATGGTCAGACCTGAGCTTTAGGAAGAGTGGAAGAGGGACTGGAAGGAAGCTAGATTGAATCCAGTTCTTTCCTGCTTGTGAATTCTGTGCTTTTATTTCATTATAGCAAGGAACTGTAATCCAGAAGAGCAGGGTTCAAATTTTACCTCAGACACATGCTGGCTATTGAGCACTGGACGGGTCACCTAACTCCTCTGAGGCTGTTTCCTCATCTTTAAAATGGAAATAAAGGGGAAAGGAATAAGCATATATATATATATATACATATATATATACACACACACATATATATATACACACACATATATACATACACAAACATATATACACACATACACACATATATACACACATCTACATTCATATGTATGTATGTATGTGTGTGTGTGTGTGTGTGTATCCTACTATATGCCAGGTATGGCTAAGCAATTTACAAATATTTTCTCATTTAATTCTCATAGCAACCCTGTGAAGTAGGTGCTATTATGCCCCTCATTTTACAGTTGAGGAAATTGAGGCAAACTGAGGTTAAGTGATTTGATCAGGGTCATGGAGCTAGTAAGAGTTTGTGGCCAAATTTGTACTCAGGTTTTCCACTCTGTTCACTGCATCATCAACTGCCTTAAATTACTTACCTCACGTGGTTATGAGAATCAAACGAGATAATATATGTAAAGATTTTGTAATTTTAGGTGCCATATAAATGTTAGCTTTTACTATTATTTCTAATCACATTACATTGTCTCTATTACCAACCAGTAGATAAAGCACTGGGCCTGGAGTCAGGGAGACCTTAATTCAAATCCAGCCTCAAACATTTACTAGCTGTGTGACCCTGGGAAAGTCACTTAATCCTATTTGCCTCAGTTTCTTCATCTGTAAAATGAGTTGGAAATGGCAAACCACTCCAGTATCTTTGACAAGAAAACCCCAAATGGGGTCAGGAAGAGTCAGACCCAACTGAAATGACTGAATGACAAGGTGATTTCATTTACGAGGAGATCTTTGTCACATACAGTTTGAGAGAGCCTCCAGTATTTCCCAATTGGCTTTCAGCATACACCAACATATGAATATCATGCAATAGGAAATTATTCTACATTGAGCTAAATATATGAAAGTCCTGTTCTGATGCCTCATTGTAGAATAGGGATGATTCTGGATGCTCGAAGGCTGTGCTTGGAAAACACAACAGTGCTAAGACGGAAGGACTTTTGTGTAGGGACCTTGTGTTAAAATATTTTTCCGGTCTGAAAATCACTAAGGAGAGTATTCATAATTAAATTTAATTCAACAAATATCTTTAAATGCCTACTACATGCAAGACAATGTGCTAGATAGCCAAGAAGTGGAACAGAGGGTAATGAATTTGTTTTCAATCACAACTACCTATGAAATAAACAAATATATATATATATACACATATATATGTATATACATATACATACACATACATATAAACTTTAGTTCTTCAGTTTTCAAACTTGTAGAAAAGGGCTTGGGGAGGGGAGAAGTAAAACTCATGCCATTCTTAGCTAAGCTAGAATTTAGCTGTTGGTACTCTTGGTATGTCATTGCTGCCCAATGACCAATGAGTTGCATACATGCCAATGAAAAGGGCATCAATTTTTATAGACAAGTTTTAAGAAAGGACATCATAGGAAAATCAGCAAAGTCTCTGGGATGGGGACAGATAAAGCTGACAGGAGAAGTGAACTATTGAAGAAAAAAAATCATCTTCATGAGCAAGTTCTTCACAAAAAAAGAAGTCAAGTCAATATCCTTTGGGGGTAAGTGGTTGCCCTGATATTTTATATATTCTGAAGTTATTTTATTTTATTTTAATTTAATTTTTTGCTTTTTGGCAAGGCAATTGGGGATAAGTGACTTGCCCAAGGCCCACAGCTAGTAAGTGTCTGGTCTGAGATCAGATTTGTACTCAGGTCCTCCTGACTCCAAGGCCAGAGTTCTATCTACTGCACTACCTAGCTGCCTCTTGTAGTTATTTTAAATGAAATTTCTTTATGTTCCTCTTCCTGATTATTTTTTGTTAGTAATTCACATATAGTTTAATGGTTTATGTATTTTTTCAACTTTATTAAAGCTATTATTTTAATTAATTTTATTTAACGCTTTAGGGTTCTTTATGTAAACCTATTGGTCAGTGGGTTAATAAGCATTTCCTAATTGTCTACTATGTGACAGGCACCATACTAAATTCTGAAGATACAAAGAAAGGCAAAAGAAAGTCCCTGACCTCAAGAAGCTCACAGAAATGGTAGAAACAACATGAAAGCAACTATGTACAAGGAATTATATAAAGGATAAATTAGAGATAATCAATAGAAGGAAAGCATTAAGGGGGACCAGGAAGGTCTTCTTGTATAAGATGGGATTTTATCTGGAACTTGAAGGAAATCAGATAAGCCAGGAGGCAGAGATGAGGAAGGAGAGTATTATAGGCATGGGGAACAGACAGTGTAAATGCCTGGAGTCTAGGGATGAGGAATGGTAAGAAGGTCCTGGTCACTGTCACTGGATCATAGAGTTCATGGGAGTGGGGTGGGAAAGAAGGAAGGATAGGAAGTGGATAAGAAGACTGGAATTAAGTCTGTGGGCATGCTTCTCAGCACCTTGCTGAGAAGATGCACAACTTCTGGTGATTATCTGATGGATAGAGAATGTATACTTGTTTAAGGAGCATAGTTTATGAAAGTGAGTTGACAGACCATTTCACTCTTTAATTTCCTCTTCATCATCCTCTATTCCAGAGACAGAACTATGCACAGTAGATCCAGTCAAGTCCTAGAAGGAGTGAAGTCTGTCTGCTTCCCCAGGAACTGGAAATAGCAGTTTGAGGCACATGGAGGTTACATATGTTTGCACATGGCCTTGGATGAGAAATCCTGAAGGTGATTTTTCCCATATTGAGAGATTAACAAAAGAGAGATGTCCTGTAGAAGCAAATGACAGAAACAGACATGTTCTTGCCCACTCTGGCCAAGAGTTAGGTCTTAGGTCTTGTCTAATGGTAGTTCTTAAGTTCCAGAGGTCACAAATTTGACTGTTCTGGTTATTAGAACTTCTAGGGCAATAATTCTCATGTGTTTTGGTCTCAGAACCCTTTTACACTCTTAAACATTTTTGAGAATACTCCAAAGATCTTTTGTTTATTTGGCTTACATCTATAATTACCACTTTAGAAATTAAACTATCTTAGTATTATGAACTTTTAAAAAATCAAACTATCTTAGTAATATGAAATAGTTGTGATATCTTAGGCCCTCTTCAGGGGTCTCAAGGACCACCAGGTAACTACAAGCTACATTTTTAGAACTGCTGTCCTAATGAGAAAAGATGGTTTCCTCAGGAACTCACAATATTCCAGAGAGGTATTCTACTTGTAATGCAAAGCCAGTAAGTTACTTAGAAAATCAATGTAAGTCCAGTGGGAAGAAGAGTGATCCTTCAGCATCATCAAAATGTGTTTTTAAAGTGAATCCAAACTACAGTGTGACATCTCAAGGCTAAAAGAGACAGTGTAAGACCCTACAGGTGGGCTTGGGATCCAACAACATGTCAGAGATTTCCCTAGTGGCAACCCCAGCTTTCCTTTCCTTTCAAAGGGGGCTGATGAGTCGTTGGAGCACTCTTTGTGTTTCCATGTATCTTCTTCGGCTCTTCTTTGTCCTTTTTGTTTTCTTTATTTTCTACTGGATGAAAAAAAAAACTGTCCTAACCATATGTATTGTTACCTTGAGTGACTTATATAGGAGATGGGATTTTATCACCTACATTTGGAGAAACCTAAAAATGAAGCAAATATAAGCTGATTAGAGATTTTCCTGGAGTAATTCCAGGTAGGGACAATGAGACAAAGAAAGAAAATGACTCCTTTGGGTTTGGTTGCAAGGAATGGACCTGGTCAATGTTAGCCTGGAGTCTTGGGGGAAAAGGGCACTAGGTCACAGGTTATGAAACTATGGGTTTCAATTGCTAGATTGGGGAAAGGGTCTGGATTTACTCTTAGACAATTTCAGATAATCAGCAGACCTTTATTAGCTTGCCTGATTACCATCCATTCTTGGCCCTACTCTCTATATCTAGCATTTTATATGAGCATTTCCTTCTGGAGCACCCTGTTGGCTCTTCTCCTTTTGGAACATTTCACATATTGCATTTCAAAACCTAATTTGTTGCATGACTGTCTTTATGGGATTTTGACCAATCACATTACAACACAGAGAACATTTGCCTTTGTCTAATTGACTTGTTTTGCCATGGTTATGCCAGAAACCACATTGACTCCAAGATGAAAAAAACACATCTGTATTTTCTGAGGACATCCTGTTCCAAGAGCACTTCATCTTCCTTGCTGCTCACCTCCCCTCCTTCCCCCTTCTACCTCTTTTTCCTCCAGTGATACCACCTTTAACTCCTTACCAGATTGGGCTTCTGGTTCTAATGCTGATAGGCAATGCCTGAGCCATAAAGCCACCATGTGATTGAAGATGAAACATTTAGAGACAAAAGAAAAAAAATCATTGCCACATTTTTTTCTCAGGGAGAACCTCATGTTATTTGGACTTGGTGTGCTACATTTATGGTATTAGCCATGAGCACCTGGGCTCACTTACCTGAAAAATACATTCTATATTTCACCATTTGATTGATAATCATGCTTACAGGTTAGACATTGAACAAGGTTTCTCATATATCCTATGATAACATTGATATAGATATCTATGTCTATGTCTATATCTATCTACCTCTATCTCCACCCATCCATCCACCCATTCATCCATCCATCCATCCATCTATCTATCTATCTATCTATCTATCTATCTATCTATCTATCTATC
>NW_020954599.1:12480553-12504572 GCF_900497805.2 Vombatus ursinus
ATCTATCTATCTATCTATCTATCTATCTATCTATCTATCTATCTATCTATCTATCTAATCTATCTATCTATCTAACTTATCCACCTATAACTAATTTTTTCCCTACAAATGGACTTTTATTTTTGGCAATACCAAACTAATATACCTACTTAATATAAAGCTGTTTTCAATGCAAAGATTAAAAAACTTACTAAATGGTACCTAAAATGACTTAAAGGAAAGGATAGATCTGACTCAATACGTATGGAATAGTAAACTGAAATGTTTTCTTTGTGCTGAACGTATTTTGACCAGGATATAGACTATGCTTTTGGGAGACAGGAGAAGTATGTTTGTGGTTGGAATTTAATAGCTTAACATTCTGTTTTTGAAAAATTCTATGGTATATTTACTGAACATTTGTGCTTCTGACTTCAATAATAAATGACAACAAAGACTTCTCAGTGACATGCGTGGCCATTCGGAAAAGATTAACCTTGCTAACGAAGTGGATGAAGAATACATAACGTCCTAATGATTATATGCATTTGGATGTCAACCCTATTGAGTTAGTCTATCATTAATAATAATGATAATGACTGACATTTATAGAGTGTTTTAAATTTCAGAAATGCCATACTACAGATGAATGAGATGAGCATAGAACTCAATAGAACAATGAAGCTAGAAGAGACTGAACTTGAATTATGCCGCTAGTGCTTTGAATGATCCTTAGTTGCTTCCTGTTACAAAAGCCCAATTTTTAAATTCTAATAATTTTAAAATTCTTAACCTAATTTTTAATTATTAATTTAATTAATCATTTTAATTAATCTATCAATGATATTAATTAATTATTAATGATATCCATTAATAATTAATGTATAATATATAATAATATAAATAATATCTATTATTAATTAATCTAATCAATTTTAATCATTAATCTAATCTAATTTTTAAATTCTTAATCTAACACTATATAGCTAAGAATCATGGAACTTCATGATCTCAGAAGTAAAGCATGACAAGATGCAGAGTAGATGAGAGAAAGCTATAGCACATTACCAATGATGTCTTGTGAGTGAGAAGTGAGAGTGAGAGGCTTAATCAGGGACACTTATGATTGGTAACAGAGCAAGGAGTATTGACCTTGGATCAAGATCAAGCAGTTGGATGGTTGTACCATTATCCATTAAAAGAATTAGAAGAATATCTCTAGTTTTCTGGGTAGCTCATCTATAAAGGATTTGAGAATACACAGGCAAGAACTGCATAGGATAAGAGGAAGGAAGGAGAGAAGGAAGAAAGGAAAAAAAGGAAGAAAGAAAGAGAGGAAGAAGGAAGGAAAGAAAGAAGGCAGACAGGAAAATAAGAAGGAAGAAAGGAGTAAGGAAGAAAAAATGAAAGAAGGGAAAAAGGAAGGAAGGAAACAAACATTTATTAATTGATTACTGTGTCCTTGGCACTATGCTAGGCTTTGGGGATATAAGCATAATAAGTGAAACAACTCCTCCCGGAAAGGAGCTTACATGGGAGAAGAATTGCTAAGAGCATCTTCAGATACTCAATAGACATAAATTTAGGTGCTGATGCTCTCAATGGGAGAGCTTTGTTAAACAACCAACAGACTAAAATATTATTGGAAGAATTGAACCACATCAATATCAACATTCTTTTGAAAAACAAAACCAAATGGAAGTTGCAACTAAATAGGAAGATGCTTTATAGGTTTCCTTTAGGGAGGCAAAGAAATTGGCTGTGTGGGTTCCATCATGTGCCTGAAAGCTCCAGGAAACATAGTGTCATGGGACACTAGATCATCTAGCATTACAAGGCTCATAAAGAACATGAACAAAAAGATCCCCATGAAGATAATTATAGTCTGTACCAACATGTGTTGCAGAAGATGGAGTGTTAAAAGACTTTCTATGAAGAATTTCAAGAGACTCCTCATATTAAATCAACATACCTACTATCCATTGACTTTAACCCAAGTTTTAGCAATGGAAAAGATGGAAATAATACATTGGAAAATATGGTTAAGGATTGAGGAACAGAAGAATCAAAAGGCTTACAGTATTCATAGAGGGTTTATACTTCTGTAGCATAAATATTTTCTTCAAGAAGAGAGTTGGAAGATAGTGGTCAGATGAGAGCCAGACAATATCACATAAAAAATGAAATTAACTATATTTTAATGGACAGAGAAAAAAGGTTATTTATATGGGAGCTGTATCAGATTTGGGTGCCTATGCATTGTCATGCCACTTGTTAATTAAAGTAAAGGTCAAAATTATCATCTGGTTGAAGAAAGAATAAAAATGAGATGAAGATACTTTCAATGTAATTGCAGCCTGATTTATTCAAATAAGCAATTGATATAAAAATGGAAAATGGAAAAAGGCAAGTATTGACCTTGAATTTTCCTTTCTTCCAAATATGGAGCTGTTAGCAAAATGAGGGGCCAAAAGAGGCTAGAAAACACTTTAATTAGCAAACATTCGATATCCTTGCTAAAGGAAAAACAGAGAGAAAGAGAAAGAGAGAGAGAGAGAGGGAGAGGTGAGAAAGAGAGTCAGCGTCAATATATACTCATTTGTACTCTATTATAGAGGAAAGTGTTGGAGGATTATGAGATGTACCACATCATAAAGTAGGAAAAATCAAGAGTTGAAAACAAGTCTGTAGTAAGTGCATCATAAGGCCTGACTAAACTTTTTCATTCTGAAGTCATTTATGGTAGAACTGGTAGCAAGATAACAAATACATACTCAGTGTGTCTATAATGGTCTCTTTTTTAGCACTGGTGATGGTTAAACTATCTTATTCGTAGTTAAATATTTCACATTTGCTAAACACAAATGAGATTTGGCATTTAAGGAAACAAAAGTTTGGAAAAGTAGATGACGAGATGAAGTAGAGAATATTTGTGCAGTGGACGATGTAATCTTGAAACCACTAAGGGATCATTTTACAAGCTATGTTAAGGAGGTAAAGATTTAAAAAAAAGATAAAAGCAGTGAAAACACCACACAAAAAGTAAATAAGAGCACCTAAGCACAGATCTATAAGCATATTTTCTCACCTTTTTTAACAACATCTTTGAGAATTTTATACACACACACACACATATACATGCACACACAGAGAGTATTTGAGCTGAAAATATGAAAATAAAACATGCAGGCAAATGTTTTTCTCCAGTAGAAATTAACAGACATTCAGAGAATAAAAGATACTGCTGAATTTATTGGTTGTTGGTTATAGAAAATATTCCATTTACAGAGCAAAATGCAGCCATTAAACTTTACTCCCACAAGTATTTCATGTCGATGTTAAGATCACAGTGAGAGAGACTGTGTGTGTGTGTGTGTGTGTGTGAGAGAGAGAGAGAGAGAGAGGGAGAGAGAGAGACAGAGACAGAGACAGACAGAGACAGAGAGAGAAAGAGAAGTTGTAGCATGCACAGTGGGTCACATCGTGATAAACTGTTTAGAGGGACAGGTTAAGCCAAGCTGAGGATAACCAATAGTCCTCAAACCCATTGGTGAGTTAGGGGGATGTCTATTGCAAGCATTTGAAGACCTCCTCTGGCAAAATGGGTGTATTAGACAATTTGTGATGATGGCCGTGAAGGCCCCTGAAGCAGGCTCTGTGGAGCACTCAGAGCTTGGTCAGACATCAAAGATGCTACGGTCATCCACTGCATTCTGAGCCATTGCCAGTTATCTTGACTTTTTTTTTGCCACTGTACTTCAATGACTCTGGAAGAGAGAGCAAGGCTGACAACTTTGTGTGCGACACTGCCTCACTTAAATCAATTTTACAGTAAGTCAAGCGATCACCCCATGATCAAGGTCAAAATAGATAAATGACCTAGATATAAAGAGAGATATTACAAGAAAATTTGAAGAGTATGGAATATATTACTTATCAGACTTATGAATAGGCAAACAATTTAAGAATAAGCAAGACGTAAAGAGCAAACTTAGGTGTAAAATAGGTAATTTCAATTACATTAAATTAAGAAGGTTTTGTACAAATAAAACAAACGTAGCCAAGATCAGAAGGAAAACAGAATATTAGGGAAAAATGTATAGACATATTCTCAGATAAAGGTTTCATATCTCAAATATATAAAGAACTTTGTCAAGTCTATGAGAATACGAGTCATTCTCCAATTGATAAATAGTCAAAGTATATGAACAGGCAGTTTTTAGATGAAGAAATCAAAACAATTTGTATTATTGATTAGAGAAGTACAAATTAAAACAACACTGGGATATCATTTTACACCTATCAGATTAGCTAAAATGATTGAAGGGGAAAGTGATAAATGTTGGAGATGATGTGGAAAAATTGGGGCACTACTTCATTATTAGTTGCAATTGTGAACTGATCCAACCACTTTGGAGGGCAGTCTGGAATTATGCCCAAAGTTATTAAACTGCCTAAACCCTTTGTCCCAGCAATACTACTACTAGGTCTATTTCCAAAAGTGACTGGGGAAAAACGAAAAGAACCTATATGTTCTAAAGTATTTATAGCAGCTTTTTTTGTGGTGGCAAAGAACTGGAAGTTGCAGGGATGCCCATCAATTGGGGAATGGCTAAACAAGTTGTGGCATATGATTGTGATGGAATACTATTGTGCTATAAGCAATGATGAGCTTAATAATCTTAGAATATGGATAAACTTTCATGAAATAACGAAGAGTGAAATGAGCAGAACCAAGAGAACGTTGTGTACAATAACAGCAATATTGTTTTAAGAACAACTTTGAGTGAATATGTCATTTTGACTATTTAAATATGCAAATTAACTACACAGAACATATGAAGGAAAATGCTGATACCTTGAAGTATATATAGAATGACTTTACATACAAATATGTATGTATATATATATATACATATATATATGTATGTATGTATGCACACATATTTGTATCTAATGGTAGCCATATTTGGGGTGGGGGGAGGTAAGAAAAAAATGAAAATAAATTTACATGATAACTTTATTATGTATTTAAAAGAAATAGCAAGCTGTACATAAGATTTGTAGTTTCATGTGCAACAATCTTATTATATTATATTATATTATGATATTATATTATATTATATATGGAAACACTTGTTTTATTCCACAAATTAAAAAGAAAATAAAGAAAAAAGAAAAAAAAGGGGGATGGCAACAAGATCCTAGAAGGTGCACAGTTGGTTGATTAATTTCTTTAACTGATCTGAGGTTCTATGACAAACAAAACCACGGAAAGATGACTCTGCTCAAAAGCTTAATTATTGCCAGTTGCGACATAAAACATGCTTGTCAAAGGTGTTTGCTGTTGTCAAGAATGATGCGCTGTGCAATGTGAAGCTCAGGCTCTTTATGACTAGCTGGTAACCTCCTTCCTCAGAGAACAGATATTAGCTGCCCATTCATCAGTTTTTTTTTATCTTATTAAAAATTGTTGTCTAATGGAGTTGTTTTCTGTTTGACTGATTCTAATCTTCAGTGTTTGATTCTCAAGTAAGGTTGACCACAGTCCATTCTAGGGTTGTAATCCTACCATTTTTTTCCTCCCGTTTTTTTCTATCCCTAATGATAGCTTTTGTATTTTTTTTTGTTTGTTTCATTTCTTCTGGTGCATAGAGTGCTGAACCTGGACCTGAGTTTAAATTTGTTTTCAGACCCAACTGGCTGTGTGACCCTGGGCAAGTCAGTTAGCCTCTGTCTGCCTTAGTTTCCTCACTTATAAAATGAGGATAAAAATAGTACCAACCTCCCAGGGTCATTGTGAGGAATAAATGAGATAATAATTGTAAAGTACTTTGCAAACCTTGAAGCACTATATAAATGCTAGTTATTATTATTATTATTATTATTATTATTATTATTATTATTACTGTTGGTAGCCTTGCTTGTAGCTTTTACTTAAGAATGTCCCCCCAGGGGTAGCTAGGTGGTGCAGTGGATAGAGCACCAGCTCTGGAGTCAGGAGGACCTGAGTTCAAATCCAGCCTCAGACACATAACACCCACTAGCAGTGTGACCCTGGGCAAGCCACTTAACCCCATTGTATAACCAAAAAAAAAATTAAAAAGAAATAAAAAAAAGAATATCCCCCAAAATCACTTTGAGAGTTATTTCTTGTGAGGACCAAAAGAGATATTTGTAAAGTGCTTAGCACAATACCTGGCACCTAATAGGTTAGGTTTAAGTAACAAATGTGTGTGGGTTCCCCCAACCCCTCACTGTTATTGAAATCCTTGTGGTCAGGACATTTGTATAAGGCTCTACCTGAACTTTCTGAATCCCTCTCTTGTGGATTTATCTGTTGGGCTTTTCACAAGTCACAACATTTCTTCATTGTGTTTTGCATTTTCCTGTCTTTACTCAGCTTTTTAGCCTCAGATTTTTCTGGACTGAGGTTTGTACTTGTATCAAACTCTCCTTCCATCTTCTTGGATGATGTGGGTAGGCCCTACTTGATTCTGAGTTGTTGCCTAAGACAAGACTCTCTCTTCTGTTTTGTCTCTTGCTGTTTTTAAGGCCAATGCTATCTACATGCTGGGTTGGGGACAGGCTGCCTGGGCAGTGGTCTGTCTCTGTCTCCTGCACAGTGCCTGCCACATTTTAGGGGTTTATTAAATCCTTTTTGACTGATTAATTGAGACTTTGATAAATAAAAATTGGCACTTCCTCATTGAATCTTGTTTTTTCAAACTCTGATTTTTCTGTGAGGTTTACTTAAAATGAGGTATACCTGAAGCATTGAACAGCATTATTCTATTCCTGTGTCTGTCTTCCAGTATCAAAACTGGAAAAAAAATTGCTATCCCCCTGGGCATAGAAAAAAGAGCGGGGTATAGTAATACAGGATTTTTTCTGAAATTAAAGTATATAAACTTCTGTACATGTATTTTGTGATTTTTGAAGTTGAGTATGTGGAGTTTGGAGGCTGATATGATATAGTGGAAAGAATGCTGGCTCTGGAGTCTGAGGCCTTGTGTTCAAATACCAGTCTTGACCCTTACTGTCCATGTAATCTTGAGCAGGTCACTTCTCATCCCTGGGTCTCAATTTCCTCATCTGTAAAATGAAGGGACTGAACCAGATGGTCTCAGAGGGCCCTTTTAGGTTTAGGTCTATTGAACCCATGAATTGAATCCTTTATTTTTTCATTCTTAATCATCTGGTGTGTTCTTAGTATTTCTGCATTCGTTGGAGAATCTTTTACTTCCTTTAAGGCTCAACTAAAAGTCTACTTTCTATATGCAGTCTTTTCTGACTACCCCTCAAGTTGCTGTAGCCTCTCTCCTACCCTTTCTTGTGTTTGTTGCTGCTGGTTAGTGGTTTCAGTCATGTCTGACTCTTTGTGACCCCCTTTGGGCTTTTTTTTTTTTGCAAAGATACCTGAGTGATTGGCTATTTCCTTCTCCAGCTCATTTTACAGATGAGGAAACTGAAGCAAACAGGGTTAAATCACTTGCCTAGGGTCCCACAGTTAGTAAGTGTCCGAGGCCAGATTTGAACTCAAGTCTTCTGACTCCAGACCAGGTGCTCTATCCTCTGCACCCCCTGTAAGTGTTGTCTCCCTTGAGGGAATGTAGGCTCCACAAGGGGAGCGACTTTTTCATTCTTATGGCTCTTGTACAGTGCATGCATTAGGTGCTTAATAAATACTTGTTGATTAAGTGGGTGAGGTGACAAGATTAAGTCAATAAACCTATATTTGTAACCCCAAAGGGCACAGGGGAGGGAACCCTAAACTACTACTTTTTACTTCTAAGACAAATCCCACCCCATGCAAGATGAGATGTAAGTATTAGCAGGTACCCAGTGAATGAGGCAAAGAAGGAAACAAACTCAATCCCTGTCTGATAATACTATGACTGCAAAGCAACACCAACCCTACTTCAGAAATGGAATCCCTCATTGCACGATGGGCAACGCCCAGATATGGTGTCCATTACAAACATACCAGGCACATACCTGTATATGACACTGCTTTCACCCACCCCACTGAATCCTGAACATAGCACCATACTGTACATTTCTAACTCCAAACCTCAATTTTCACTAGCATTTTGGGAAAAAGGATTGTCACCATTTAGAGAAGAACAGTGCTGACAAGGGCCATATGGTGTAGTGGGAAAAAAATAACAACAACATTGTCTTTGGAGTGAGAGGACCTGGGTTCAAATTCCATGTCAAAGCTTTGTTCCCTGTATGACCACGGCCAAGTCATTCTAAACTCCCAAAGCCTCAGTTTCTTCATCTTTAATATATGGGAGTTGGATTCAATTATCCAGAAATCCCTTCCATCTCTAAACCTATTAGCCTCAGTTTCCTCCCAAATTGAAATGCTAGAAAATGACTACAGTAAAACTGGGGGAAGGGGAAAGATGTGAGAAAGGAAGCTTAAATCATCTTGTATCAAGGAGCTGGAGAAGTATAGGTCATGGTGGTTAAAAAAAAAACAAACCAAAAAACAAAAAACCAACCAGCTCTCTCTTCCCAGTCCCCTTTATGGTGCCATCTGGCGCATTCAATTGGAAGTGCAGGAAAATGCATGAAAAAACTGAATGTTGTTAAGTCACGTCCAAATTTGTGATCCCATTTGGGATTTTCTTGGCAAATACACTGAAGTGGTTTGCCATTGCCTTCTCCAGCTCATTTTACAGATGAGGAACTGAGGCAAACCGGGTTAAATGACTTGCCCAGGGTCATATAGCTAGAGCCTGACGTCATATTTGAACTCAGGAAGATGAGTCTTCTTGACTCCATGGTTAGTGCTCTATCCACTGCTCCACCTTGCTGCATAGTTCAGATCAACTCAGCAAGCACTTGGAAACACACACACACACACACACACACACACACACACACACACACAAATCATAACTTTATCATGGCCCTAGAGTAGGCTTGCAGGGGGTATTTTCATTAGTGCCTTTGTCTTCTGGGGGTAGTATTCTATCATTTCCCATATTGGTTTTCTCTGTGGTTCATGGGTTTCAATGTCAAGTAATTCTATTGAATTTCACTTTCAAACATAACAAAACAAGAACCAGCCATGTAAAAATCTGCCTTCCTATCCCGCTCAACTTCCTTCATCTTTATAGTAGTTTTACAGAATCTAAATTCTAAATCTAAAATTCAGGTGGAGAGAGGCATACACATTTGAACACAGCTGAAAAATTAAAGAAGCATTCTGGGTTTCTATTGAATTTTTGCAAATTAAATTATAAGGATAGTTTGACAGAATTTGGGGTATCTATCCTGAAGAAGAGAAATATTAGGAGGGAAATGATAATTTTCTTCAAGTATCTGAATATAGGGTTGTTGTGTGGAAGAATGTCAGGCTTGTTTTGCTTGGTTCCAGAGGGCAGAACTTGAATGAAGAAAGGGAGAAAAACTAGCATTTATCAGGTACCTACTATGTGCCAGGCACTGTGCTAAGCCCTTTAGAAATAGTACCTCATTTGATCCTCACAACCCTAGGGGATAGGTCCTATTATTTTCCTTGTTCTACTCCCTGTATTCAATGAGGGGGATAGTGTTCTGCTTTTGCCCACATCTCTACCAACAGATCAGACAGAAGCTATAAATCAAGTAGTGGCATATTCAATCAAGACTTGATGGCAAGGAGGAAAATCAAATAATGAAACCATTCTCAACCTCCACACACAAATGGATGTAATGTCTCTCCCCTAATCCTCCCATCTCCCATATGCCAGTGGGAAAATGGAACGGATTACAGGAAGAACCAAGTTTTGAAGTGAAGAGCTGCCTTGGGTTGTGATTGGAAATTCCTCCTGTCTCGGTCATACAGTTGGGGCTCCTTCAGTTCCTCAGCCTGGTTCAGGGACCTGCCATCTTAGCTTGGGGTCCTGCCTCAGAGAAGAGGTATCACACTTTTTCAAAGTCTGACTGCCCTGTCCACATGCTTGGGACTCATCAACACATTTTCAGCTTTTTGGTTGAACAGTATTAAAGTTTCCATCCACTCCGGCAGCTGGGAGACTTCTTTGCATCTCCCTTCCTACAGAACAGTATCCAGTTCTTGGTACTAGATGAGTTAGAAGCAAGGGAATTACATTCACTTCTTCTCTGCTCCAGGAAACAGGCAGTGAGCTCTTTCTGTCCCAGAGTTAGAACATTCTGCTGAGTCTGAGGATGCAAACAAACAATCTCACCCATTTTCCTTGTTCTTTCAACTCACGTTAAACCCTGCTTGCTACCCCAATAAGCCATTCATATAATAAAAGATCTGAAGTCCAGATAAGTCTTTATAAAGGAACAGAGCTACAAATAGAAGGCTGTCAAATTCCTTTTCCTTTTCATACCCCCCCCTCCATTAAACACTGCAGTTCTTACAAGTCACATAGCTTACATATTTTATAGATGAATATCCAAAAACATTTATTAATTGACATGTACATATTTTATATCACATCAACTACTTAAGCCATATTCAGTTATGCAGTAACTACAATAGAAATGAGAATTCCTTTCAATACAAAGGCATATAGGTCATATTCATAGTATATAGCAAAGTTGCATTCAGCAGAACAAATATGGGATTCACATGCAAATATATAGTGCAAAGTTACATGCAGTGGATGAAATACCAGGATCAGCTGCCTGGCTACAACTTATGGAAAGGGCCTCTTTTGGACTCAATTCTTTAATGGCCCAATCCATGGGTAGCAAGTGGTTGTAATGCATTGTTTTTATAGGGCCTCAGTTACTGTCTGGTACTTTTAGACTTCCAATTTTCAATATTGTGATTTTGTAATGATCATAAAGGATATTTATGTGTGTGTGTTTGTGTGTGTATGCATATACACACATACATATGTTATTGTCATTTGTATATTCTAGTGGAATACTAATTAAAAACCAAAAGTCTACCAATTCTTGGTTATGTTATCCTTAAAGGGGCTGCATCTAGGTGTAGTCAAAGAACATCGGACTAAAAGTAAAAACAGACAACTCAATCTGAAGTCTGGATTTGCTACTAACTTTCTAGGTGACCTTAGGCAAGTCACTTGATCTCTCCAGGCTTGACTTCTTTATCTATAAAATAGAATTTTTGAACCTGATGATTTCTAAGTGAGGCCCTTTCAGTTCTAACATTCTGTGAGTCTACGAACTATATAAAAACAATCTGAAAGCACATAAGCATAGAGAAGAGAGCATTACTGGGTCATATAATTTAAGGGAACATGGATGACTATGTTGGCAGTTGGAAATTCAGAAAATTGGACTTTAGGTTGAGCTTATTAAGGAAAATGGCAGAAACCTAATTCTCAGGGTCATTAAAAATGACAATAACAAAGAGAAGGAGAAGTGAAGGAGAGTAAAACTGTTCACAGAGTTCATAGAAAGAGTGGACTCATTGAGGCCAGAGCAGTCAAATTTCAATGACTCTTAATAAATGTTATCTCAAAGGCTTCATCAAATTCAGCTTTCTGAAAGTCACTGTGGGTTTTTAGCCTGAAGGAACTAATTACATGAAAATTTAGAATATTTAACAGAAGAGGTATTGAAGGAGTATAGACCTTCAAACTTGGTCCAATTTTTATCTGGAGGCATAACCCAAACTATTATTACATGCACACATACACACACACACACACACACACACACACGGAATGAAGGAAATTGAGAACAGGAGATTCCAGAATGTTAAACAAAACATCATCTATGTACACACGATATTTACGTTGCCAAATATGCCAGTAGGAATTCCTTTTATACCTTGTTTTCTCCTAATTCAATATGTCAGGAATTACAAAATAATTAGGGGACCAACAAGGAAGAAGGTTTAAGCCAACATTAACTAATGCCTCTCTCTATGCCAAAAAACTTTAAGGCTATTCTTTCATGTTTATCAGGCTTTTAAATGATGTGCTCCAGGTATTTTCCCCAAATAATCAAATATGATGCTTACTTGTTGTGTTTAGAAGTTTGACACAGTAACTTGCTTCATACACTGAAGTAACATGATACATAATCAAATACAAGTGCTTGGAAATTTTCAGCAAGGCCACTGCCAACCTCCGTGAAGGCCAAAGGCATTATCTTTATTCTTTGGGGCATATACCACCTCCCTCCCACTTTTTTTGTTCCCTTTCCCTCACTTTTGCTGTCTTTTTCTCTCTATGTCTCTCATTTCTCCTTTCCTTTCCACCAAACATTTCCTTTGAGGTCATGATCTCGCCTGACAGTGGCATGAAGTTTTCATTTGTTTGATTTTGGTATACAGTTTATTTTGCTTTTCAGACATAGTTCTCATTTAGGATTAAGTAATTGTGACTTTTCCAACATCACAGAGTACTGGGGAAAGAAAGATGAAGAACCTAATAAGGGAGTCATTATTATTATCATTATTATTACTATTATTATTATTATGGGCCTTTCTTTCTATCTCCAGCACTTAGTACAGTGCCTGACATATAATAGATGTTTAATAAATGCTTGTTGAATTTATTTGAAACTTGACTAGACAAAGGGGAAATGGCAGGCAGATTGGGATTTACTGAGCTTGAGCATTCTCTAGGAACATACACACACACACGTATATGATACATAAATATATACATATGCATATATGCATTAAAATACATACACATTTATATAAATGTAGGTATTTTCTTGATATTTAATAAATATTCATTGATTGATAAATATGTATCTTTTTATCTTTAATTATAAAATAGTATTAAAAGCTAAAAAGTTCTCCAGTGACTCTGTTCTCATCAATATAGGTTCTCCCTCTGTTGATACGGATTATGACCCATCCAAACCTGCCCATCATAGATAATTTCTTGTGCATGTCCTCCTGTAAATCTACCACAGAAGGCCCTCCCAACAAGCTGGGGGCCCTTCTCTCAGTCTCTCAACATTCCACAGCTAATAGAGCTAGCAGAATATCTATTGGTTATCCTTGATTCTCCCTAGGTGACTGATCTATCTTTCTTTCTGGTCTTGCATTTTTCTGATGATGTCCTTAGGTTGCTACTTCTCTTTCACAATTCTTCATTTTTAACGTGCCCTACTGCTCATAAAGTATGGAGCATAAATTGTAGAGTGTACATGTTATATACCATAATATGGCTATCCACACAATATTATTTCTTAACATTCTTTCTTCTTTTTACAAATCCACACCTCAATCAGTCTTGCCTGGTATCTACATTAAATTAAATAGCAATACAAATCAGTGGTCCAAGAGACAAGGCAGTTAAGACAAATAACGAAATAACTGATGAGTTCTAGCTACTCAGAAGAGAAGGCAATAAAACCTGGAGTAGACTGGAGAAGGTTCATGGAAGAGTTGAGATTCACATTACATCTTGAAAGCTAGGGGAAAGGAGGGGGATCCTGGAAAGGAAGCAACAATCACAATGGATTAACCTTCCTTCTGAGATGATGTTTTCAGTGATATTAAACATTAAAAATAATTTATTTGCATCTCAATTCCTATTTCTAGTTATTCCTGTTTTTTTTAGTAGAGATAAAAAAATGGAAAGGAGGAGAAGCAGGCAATGTGGTGAATCCATGACTTGGAACCTTCAGATCTGCCTCAGTTTATATAATTAAACGTTCTACGACTAGATGTTATCATCCATTATCTTTATACAAATTAAAAAAATATTTACAAAATGAAGATAAAATTGAGAATATAGATTTGGAGGTTATAGCCAGAGCAGATATGAAACAATGTGCCCAAAGCTCAAAATATTTACTAATGAGCTGAAAACCAGAGGTGGTAGGTTATTTAGAGAACATCATGCTTGTGTTTCCCACCAGCAGGTTGCTGACATGTGGAACTAATTAATACAGATCTTCAAATTAAGCCTCAATTGTGTTTGTTTATTTCTCTTCCAGGGGTGGTCTATAAAGTCCAAGTTACATGGCAAGAACTCTTGTTTGGCGTGGGCTTTCAGAGTCATTCACTTGTGAAGCAGTTTGTCTATTTTGGTAATGATGCTTTACAGTTACAGTATTGGAAGAGGTTATATTTATTTTCTCTGCATTATGCCACATTCCATTTCACCAGGAAATGGCATGTTGGCCAGGGCAGACCAGCTCAAATGGACCTCATTTCTCCTGCTTGTTTTCTCATGGTTATTCTAGGTTATTGTTCTTTGAGATCACCATGGCTGGGGGGAAAAGAATGAAATGTGGGGACAGAAAGATCATGGGTTTGGGTGAAGGCTTAATTAAGTTCTTGGTTGGGATAGCCAGACCTTGATTGGTACACATACTTTATTTTTAATAGTATTTTATTTTTTTCCAATTACATGTAAAGATAGTTTTCAACATTCATTTTAAAATAAGATTTTGAATTCCAAACTTTTCTCCCTCCCTTCCTTCCATACCCCCTCCCCAAGACAGAGAGCAACCTGACATACATGCACACACAAACTTTCTAACAGAAACAAAAAAAATATTCATTTAAAAGACTAAAATGTCTCTGTTCCTAATGTTCTACCAACATGAACTTAAATTAAAGGCAAGAAAGTATAGCTACTAAGTCTGTATGGGTTCTAAGCTAGACTATGGGGCAGCTAGGTAGGATAGTGGTTAGCGTGCTGGGCCTGGATTCAGGAGTTCAAATCTGGTCTCAGACACTTATTAGGTGTATGATCCTGGACAAGTCACTTAATCAAGTCACTTAATCTTGTTTGCTTCAGTGTCCTCATCTGTAAAATGATCTGGAGAAGAAAATGGCAAACCACTCCAAGATCTTTGCCAAGACAACCCCAAAAAGGGTCATAAAGAGTCAACATGACTGTAAATGACTGAACAACAACAATAACCACCGTCACAACCACAGTCACAACAACTACCTAAGCTAGATTGGTACCAGAAAGTAGAGAATGCTTGGTTGCTCTCCAGAGTGTCACAAAGGAAATTTTGCTGAAGTGTTTATTTAAAGACAGATTGAACAAAAGTTCTCTTTTAGTTTCAGATGCAAATCCAAGTTCAGAACAGACTCATTTGTCTTTATTTGTTGCATAACACCCAAGTGCTAAACCATTGGGTGACACTTGTTATATAAGAATCAATTACTGAATTTATAATTAGGCAAATAAAATAGTTAAAAGTCCATACCTTTGAACCATGATCCCATTGATTGACATATACCTCAAGGAGATCAATGACAATAAAGAAGTCTCTGTAAACATGAAAATATTTATAGAAGCACCTTTTTTTTTTTTGTGGTAGTAAAGAACTCGAAGCAAAGTAGATGTCCATACATTGGAGAATGGCTGAACCGACTGTGGTACACAAATTTAATGTATTATTACTATGATGAATACAGAGAAGCATGAAAAGTGCTGATGCAAAGTGAAGTAAGCAAAATCAAGAGAAGTATATATAATTATATATATGTTACATATATTTATATATAAATATACAATTATTACAACAATGAAAATGGAAGGAGCAACGTTAGACCAAATGAAAATGAATGTTGAAAATTACAAAGGCCTTGTTTGACCCCAGAGAAGAAATATGAAAAGATGCCTCCTCTTACTCCTTTACAGAGGTGGGGTGTCTACAGATGTGGAATATTGCATATATTTGTTAGATTTATTGATTTTATTCTCTTCTTCCTCTTTTTCTTCTTAAAATTTATTTATTATATGGGGTGACTCTCCATAGGGAAAAGAAAGAATACAGGGAGTACATTTAGGTTATGCAAAAACAAATAGGTCAATTCCTGAGCTGGTCCCAAAGTACTCAATTCATTAAAAAAAAAGTACTGCTCTATCCTAGATGAGTGGGTCTCCTTACCAGATCAAACCCATGATGTTGGGAGCTCCTCCTATTAGAAGAGTAAGCTAATTTTTACTTCTCTTTTCTATAGTTTTAATAAAATTATTTTTGTGCCTATATTGAAGCTTTCATCGCCACGGTGCTCTTCATGATCCCCAAAATAAAATCCTCTGTAGTTTATATCTAGTTACTTCTTTTCCTCCACATTTTGTCTGCTTAAATGTTAATGCTTCAATTGTCAACATAAATTTGTTGTTGTTCAGTCATTTTTCAGTCGTGTCTGACTCTTCATGACCCCCTTTGGGTTTTCTTGGCAAAGATACCGGAGTGGTTTGCCATTTCCTTCTCTAGCTCATTTTACAGGTGAAGAAACTGAGGCAAATAGGGTTAAATGACTTGCCCAGGGTCATACAGCTAGTAAGTGTTTGAGGGTGGATTTGAACTCAGTCTTCCTGACACCTGGCACTTTATCCACTGCACCACCTTGCTGCCCATCAACGCTAATATGGATTATTAATAGTTAACACAATCTCATCTTTCTGACTGCAAAGAGGAATAGTCTTGAACTGCATGAGAGAGAAAAAAAGTCATCTCTCCATCATTGCTAAAGGATGAAGGGAATACAGGTTTCTCTAACCATTACTTGAACTCACTGTGGGGCTCTCCCTTCATGGGTCTATGACCGAGATCAGATTTGAAGATCAGGCTGGCTCTTCTTCCAGCTCTCCCTGAAATTCCTTCCTTCTAAACTTGTTCTTCTTCCACACAATGACCACTAATCCCTCTATTCCTCAGGGTTCTCCCTGGCTGTCACTTCAGCTCTGGCTTTTCTTTCCTTCCTTCTCACTTCTGACCTCATGTTTAACCAATTCAACTCCACACTTTTCTCTTTGCTGAAACCCTTTACCGTCTAATCATGCACCCACTTATCCTTTCTCACCTGTAATAATTGACATTGTTTTGGGAGTTAGGCACAGTAGAAGAAAGGATCTCACAGGGCAAGCATGACAAGGCAGTAGTAAAAATTACTTAAAGGGGAGAGCCAAGAATGGATATTTTGGAAACTTTGATGGCATGAGGTATATAGAGAAAATAGAGAGAGAAAATACTCTATCCCTTCTGTTGGTGGTTTCCTTGGGGGTTGGATTACAAAGTGTCTCAGCCTCCTCCCACTTAATGGTTTGCCAGCCTTGTTCTCTGACTCAGGTGACTTTTGGGTGGTCAGAACTGGCCCTATGTGGATGCTGTACTCTTTCTCTCAGGCTTGGTGAAATGTTATATGGTCCTCTCTCCCCACACAGGGTGTCCTGGAGTCAGGGCCTCCATGGCACTAAAGAGGGAGAGGGGGCCATGGTTTAGGCGTGGGTTTTATGAGCATTAGTTCATGTTTTTTTAAACCTTTTTTTGGATTCTGGGAGTTCTATACCATGGAGAAAGCTGAAGTTGCTTTATCTTTGGCATTTATTTCTGTTTTTGAAAGGTTTGAGAGGAAGATAGAGAAAATCTGTCTAGTCCTTCATCATGCTGCTAATGTGACTTCTGCCTCATCAGAGGCTTACTGGACATTTTCAACTGGACATCCATAGGCATCTGAAACTCACCATGTCTAAAGCCATCTTCTCTTCCAAATCTTTTGTTCTTTTACACATCTCTATTTCTAACAAAAGCACTTCTATCCAACCAGTCATCTTCAATTCTTTTCTTTCCTTCACCCTTCACATCTAGTCAAAGACTTTCTGATTCTACTTCTACAGCATTTCTCTTGTGTATCCCTTCTCTCCACTTAGAAGGCCTTTATCCTACTCTGGTACCTAGTAGCATGCCTGCAACATAGAAAGTTTTCAATAAATGCTTCTTCTTGTAAAAAAAATGCAAACACTTTATTGAGTTTTAATAATATTTAATGATATTCAGATAGCACTTAGTAGATGTGGAGATTGAAACCATTTGCTTGTATAAGGGTTTTGAATTTTCTATAATTTCAATTATTAATGTCAATTATAATAGCTAATAAAAAGATAACAACATTTTAGAGCTGGAAGGGACCTTTGGGATCCAACCTACCCCCCATTTTATAAATAAGGAGATTGAGAACTAGAAGGTTAGGCGAACTCAAATGAGATAATATTTGTAAAGCACTCAGCATGGTGCCTGCCATATATTAGAAGCTCAGTGAATGCTTTTCCCTTCTCCCTCCCTTCAATGATTTGTTTAAGGGCACAATGTTAGTCATGGCTATACAAAGCTTTCAAAGGGATTTTCGTGCTATCTAATTAGACTTTACAGTAACAATTCTGATGGGATTTCTTGGTCAGCCATCTATTCTGTCACCTCATTGCTATGTGGGCATGACCCTTGGTTCTCAAGGGTTATGCAAATAGAGTCAGAATTCTCACAAGTTCTACCATGTTGAGTGCTGTCTTGGCAGTAGTCTGAATCTGCTTTCTGAGAGCCCGTCTAGCCAAGTGCAAAGAGGTTTATCACCTATAGGCTAATCTCTTGGGGATGAATTGTTTGGCCATGGAAACAATGAAATACATGAATTGGCCTCCAGATTTATGCATCCCCTCTTTACTTCAATCCATAAACCTTGTTGGTATTCTAAATGTGTTGTGTTTAGTGACTGAGTTTACCTTCTGTAGTAAGCTTATGAGAGGATAAGATGAGTAAGCATGGATGGACTACTAGCTACATCATTGGAGGAAACATTGAAATCTGTGAGATCACAGATCCCAATTTGAGTATTAGAGTTTATTGACCAACATGTATTTAGTGAGTGTCTACAGAACTACGCTGAGCTTTATGGTGATATTCACTTTTCTTGTTATTGTGGAGAGGGTGCCTCCTAACATAATGAAGGCTGCCTGACTGGGATCCTACTTAGAAATAAGCAATTATATCTCGACTGTCAGAATATAGCGTATTGAGGATTAAGCAAGGGAAAGTGTACTGGATTTATAGAAAGGAGATATGGGTTTAAATCATGGCTGTATTATTTCTTAGCTGAATGAACTGAAAGCTTCCTCATCTGCAAAATGGGAATAACAGTAATTGTACTAGCTACCTTATAGAGATGTTGTGAGGAAAGTACTTTATAAACCCTAAAACACTATATAATTGTGAGTTGTTTTTATAGCAGGGGTAATCAGAAGGCTCCCTATTCAATTTCATGAATCATCTAATTAACTTACGGTGATTAAAGAGCTTTGACTTTCCGTGGAACTAGAAATCCTCCTTAGTGCCCTGCTGAGATGATACAGGGAATTCCTGATTGGTTTCCAATGATAAGGGCCACGTTGAAGATGATTGGCAACTGCATGTCAGAGATTGGGGGTAGATTCTTGTCTGAGAATATACTTCTCTCTATGGCCTATAAGTGAGCATAAACAATACTGTATTTCCCTTTTGGGATCCTTATCCATTCTTATTTACTCCTTTTTTTTTCTTTTTGGATTTCCATCAAGAGACATCTACCTTTTCTATGGTCAATAGCAATCATGACATAGCAGAAGCATATGGCAGTAAGAGAAATGTGCTTGCTAAGGTGGTCTTGAAACTAGGGTTTTACAAAATGGTGACCATGATTCTCCCTTTTTGAGTATAGATCAGCAATTAGCAATCCTGAAAAAAAAGGACATTTATAGCCTTGGAAATTACCTTATGGGTCAAGAGTTCCTGAGTCAGGTACAGATTGCCTGGTATGAAGCTTCTTTAACATAACATTTCTGAGAAAAGAACCATCACCTGGAGGATCTTATAATTGAAGCACTAAAACCATATCACAGTGAGACAGGATGTTGGGACTTTGCCAACTTTCTATGATAATTTCTGTGAATTTTTCAGATAATACAGATCTGATATGAATGTAAAATATCTGCTGAGTAGTCCCATAAATGATCTTTATCTTTCATGGTTGAGTATAATGACTATAATGGGTCTTTGGAGCAATTATGTCTTTTTTTTTTTCATTTGTGCTTTTGAGTCTTATATGCCATATGTAGTCTTTGTGGAAGAGGAAATAACAACTGTCCATACCTAGTATTATATTATATTATAAATTGAGTACCATTGTTAGAGGTGACTCTGTTATTCATATTTATGGAGATCTTAGACATGTCATAACTAAGCTTTTTTGTTGTTGTTGTTTTTGTTGAGATTTTCCTAGATTGATCTATGTGGGGGTGATGAACCAAAGAAAGATAACCAACCACCTTGGACCAGAACCCTCAGGATGAATCTAAGTCCATATGTACACAAAGACCTTAGAAGCAGATGACAATTAAAAGTTTCCTAAACATAATTTTTTAATTTGTTTAGTAAACTGGAATATTGGTAATAATGAATTTCATTCTTCATATGATGTTTAAATCAAATCAACATTTTTCTATAAAAATTTCAGTTTTTTATTTAATGAAAACCTGCCTATTTTCACATATCTTGTTTATTTTATATTTTTTGAAAGAAAAAGGAGTATACATCTGGGATTTTGTGCCAAGTTTAGAGTAGGAAGATCTGGGTTTGAATTCACTTCTTCTTGCTTTTCCTAATTAACTTCCCATACTATGTCTCCTGATAGTCCCAGCTGTTCAGCAGTTCCTTTGGGTGGCAGCTAAGTGAATAGAGTGTGAGACTTGGAGCCAGGAAGACTTGAGTTCAAATTCTACCTCAGACACTTGCTAGCTATGTGATTCTGGGCAAGTCATTAACCTTTGTTTGCCTCAGCTTTCTCATCTGTAAAATGAGGATGATAGTAGGGCATGTTTGTTGTGAGGGTCAAATGAGATAATATATTGACAGTGCTATGTAAGACTTAAAACACTGTATAAATAAACACTGGTATTCTTGGAATTACATCACAGAATGTAGTCACATCAAAATTGGTTCAGTACATACATGAAGGGGGCTAAATACTCCCCAGATTCATCAGAGAAAGATTAGTTTCCTAAAGGGAAAGCATGGAACAAAGAATCCTAGTTCTGGAAAAGGAGAACCTGGATTCAAGAGGACCAGAGTTCAACCCCCATCTCTGATATTTCCTACCTAGGTGATCTAAGGCAAATACCATACCTTCCTGGAGCCTCACTTTCCTCATCTATAAAATGAGGGAGTTGGAGTAGGTGTTCTGTAAAGGTTCGTTGTAGCTTTTTATCTACAGTATGACCTAATTCTACCAAATACACTTCAATGAAATTATAAATTTTAGAGTTAAAGAATCAAAATATTTTAGAGCTGGTAGGAATTAGAAACAATAATAATAATAGCTAACTTTTATGTAGCACTTTAAGGTATATGAAACACTTCATATATATTATCTCATTTGATATCTGGAATGATAATATTACCTAATTTGGTCCTTGAAACTTTAGAGATGATTTAGTCCAATCATTTGACAGATGAAGAAACTGAGACCTAGAAAGATTAATTGACTTTTCCCAGGCCATGAGGCTAATTATGAGCAGCAGTGGGAGGAGAGGCCAGGCTTCCTTTTCGTTCTACAGTTTTTTGCCTTGTACCATTCTCCCCTCCCCCCGTATTGTCTGTAACAGGAACTCTCAATTCAGATTGGTATCCATCTTGATGTTTTTCCATTGTGTTATAGGACTGGAAAGTGGAAATGTGGAGAATAGAACAGAATGAAATTCCAGGACCTCCCATCTTCTCCAGGATAGTAATATTTTAGCCATAATACAGTCAGGTTCCATCAAATAAACAGTCTCCATTTCCATCTCTTCAGGCAAAACTTCCTTTTTCTATTAGTGAATTTGAAGCCTCCAGGGACCACTGTGTTAGACCACCTTCAGATGGCTCCTGCCCAGAAAGTTGGTAATCCAGAACGGAAACAAATGTCCATCCTGTACAATTTCAAATTGTTTCTTAACCTTGTTAAACCACACCCTGATTGGTGCAATACATATGTCTTAACTTGCTTAGCAATTTCCCCAACTTTGGGAGAACAATGCGCAAAGGGTTTCTATTCCAACTTCAGTGCATAACAGTGGACTCCATCAAATTGAAAAGATGTAAGATTTATGCTGCCTAGCACATGACAAAGACATTAGTGCAAATGGACAAGATGCAAGTAATATTCTAAAATTGTCCAGGCTATAAACCCCTCTCTACATATTTACTCAAGGTGAAGTTGAGGATTCTCTACCTAAATATTCAATGGGTATGACCACTGGCTGCTCCCAGGAAGTATTTCTCCCTTGGCTATGGAGTGAGTATCCTGGAAATACTTTCAGACATATGGGGGAAAAGGCTCAACTCTTGTCCCAAACACAACTATAATGGTGTGAGAGGGTATTTTGGCCAGATGCAATAGTTCCATTTGAAAAATGACAATGACCTTCTATGTGTCCCAGATGTGGTTATGGTCTGGTGAGTATTGCACAAGAACTACAAGACAAAGACTTCATTTAAGAGAGTGGAACCAGGGCATGGGTGTATATTAATAACTAGATATCCTGCTTCCCAAAGAATTATCCTTCATTGCCCAGGAAAGACAAGCAGCTGGTTTTCCCATTGTGCAATGTGTTCATGCTGCAGTCAAAAACAACCACAGGGACCACAGTATTACAGTGTGACAGCTCTTGAAATTTAACTGTCTATGTTAATAAATGTCAATTTATAACTACCACCACAGGCTTATTTTAAAAATAAATGCTTCTGGTACCAAAAAAAGTAAACAATTTTATACATATTGTGGGTCAATCCAGATAATATGGTAAATCCCATTAGACTACTGATCTAGGGATTTACTTGATATTTATCCAACACAATGAAAGCAAGATTGAAAAAGGTATTTGTATGTTATATGTGGCAGGAAGGGTATGCTTGTCTGAAAAAGATCTGTACTAGATAGACAGAAGAAGAAGAAAGACAAAAGCTCTAGGTATTGATGCATCAAGTTCAAGATGGTGATCAAGTCCTTGGAATGAGAAAATGCCCTATATTCATGACCCAAAGATATGTCATTCTTATACTGGGTCACCCTCAGCAACATATTAGATTCCATTTGTATAATTAATTGACCATCTGGTTACTTTTAGCCTGATTTCCCTTGTCTGCCCTAAAGAGTTGTCTGGCAGCCTCCCTTCCTGATTTATGGAAAATTACCTTTGCTCTGGTGACTGCTACCATCTCCATGAATGCATTTAGCCTCCTTTCCAGGCACCACGTGAAACTTTGGGATGTCCTCTTGGGAATTTTATGTTTAGTTTCATAAGACATAGAAAAAATGTAAAATTGAACTGGAATGCTGCTGTGGATAGCTAGCTCTCTCCATGCTTGATTGGTATTTCTCCTTGGCTCTAAAATTATTCCACTATTTTACTTCATCAACATAGAGCATCAACATGTTTGTCCAGGAAACTCTTCTGGAGTTGCTCATCTATTTTGTGGCTTTGGGAGCTTAGATTCTTTTTGTCCAGGTAAATTGACTAAAGCATCACACAGAAGGCTATAAGGTCTATTACATGTAAGGTACATTGTAAGAGTGGTATCTGTAATTGAAAGGATAGCTTAGGTGTCTGCTTTAGAAGGCGGTGCTATTTGTGGGAGAGAGGAAAGAGCAGTACTCGAGAGGACCTCTCCACTTGTATTACTTTAGGCAAATCACTTAATGTCTTTGAGCTCCCATTTATTCCTCTGTAAAATTAGGGAGTTGGGCTAGATGGCCTCTGGAGTCTAATTTAACTTTAGGCAAGGCAAGCTAACAGGCATTTATTAAGCACTTACTATGTGCCAGGAAATGGTGATAAACATTGCAGAGCAAAAACAAACAAACAAACAAACAAATAAACAAACAAAAAGACAGTCCCTGCCCTAAAAGAGCTTACATTCTAATAGGGGAAGACAGTAGATTAAAGAGCTGAATGGCAGGGCAAAGGGGAATAGATAGGGATGGAGAGAAAGGTTTGGGGAGATAACATGTAAATAATTATATACAAATAATATATCATATATTGCATATGCAAAATATAATATATTTAGCATAATATGTGCTATGTATCCTATATACAAATTATATACACATATGCATATAATATAATTTATATGCAATACATACATATATTCATGTATACATATTATATGCACTATAATAGTATAGTGTTAGTACATATGTGTGTATATGTATGTATAAATGCACATATATACACATACACAGATCAATAGATAGACAGACAGATGATAGATAGATAGATAGATAGATAGATAGATAGATAGATAGATAGAT
>NW_020954599.1:12504582-12519269 GCF_900497805.2 Vombatus ursinus
GATAGATAGATAGATAGATAGATAGATAGATAGATAGATAGATAGATAGATAGATAGAATATTGGAGGAAATCTCAGAGGGAAGGCATTGTGGGGGCTGGAGAGAGAGAAGTAGGAGAAGCCTTTTTCAAAAGGCAGGATTTGATCTGGGTCTTAAAGGAAGTCAGGGTATATGTGGTGTCCAGGGAGGACTAATGTCTTTGGTGTGAGGGCTTCCTGAGCCCTTTTCAGGTCTGCTTATCCACCTTTGGTGCCCACCTATCACCCAACTCTCACCTGTGACTCCAAGAAGCTGTAGCATGCATAGTGGCCACATCCTGGTAAAACCTTCTTGGGAGAAAGACTAAGCCAGGCTGAGGGAAGCCAATGAGCCTCAAATCCATTGATGAATTGGGGGGATGTCTACCCCAAGCATGTGGAGACTTTGTCTGGTGGAATGGGCAGATGAGAACAACTTGTTCCAACATCCATGAAGGCAGATGAGGCAGGCGCTATGTACTGCTTGGAACTTGGTCAGACATGGAAGACGCCAAGGTCATTCACTGCGTCCTGGACCACTGCCAATTATCCTGACTTTTGTCTT
Source organism: Vombatus ursinus (assembly GCF_900497805.2). Taxonomy (NCBI): domain Eukaryota; kingdom Metazoa; phylum Chordata; class Mammalia; order Diprotodontia; family Vombatidae; genus Vombatus; species Vombatus ursinus. Next base: position 12,505,165 of record NW_020954599.1, read on the forward strand.
GCCATTGGACTTCAATTACTCTGGAAGAGAGAGTGAGGCTGATGACTTTGTGCAACTCTGCTTCATTTAAGTCCAATTCACTGGTAAACCAAGACATCTCTCATGATGGCATTGGTCCTCTTTGAAAATGAAGAATAAGCAACAAAGGAAGCCAGGAAAAGCTAAGAGGTGGGGGTGAGGACAGCAAGCATTTTAGACATAAAGGACAACCAGTACAGACATAGAGCTGGGAAATGGGATGATGTGCACAAGAAACATCAAATGGGTCACTGTGGCTGACTCATAGAGTGTGGGGAGAGGAGAAAAAAATAAGAAGACTGAAAAGGTAGGAAAGGGGCAGGTTGGGAAGGGCTTTGAATGCCAAAGAAGGGATTTTCTATTTGATCCGAGAGGTAACGGGAAGCCACTGGAATTTATTGAGTGTGTGTGTGTGTGTGTGTGTGTGTGTGTGTGTGTGTGTTGGAGGCAGTGATGTGATTAGATCTACACTTTCAGAAAATGCATTTGGCAGCTAAGCAGGGGAATGGTTTGGAGTGGGGGAAATTGGAAGGTGACTATGAAAGACTATGGCATAGCCTAGGAGAGGTGATGGGGGTCTATACTAAGTTATCAGAAGACAATGGAAATTTTGAAGAGGTGACAGTCTCAGACTTATGCATTAGGAAGGTAATTTTGTCATCCATTTGAAGGACAGATTTAAGGTGGAAAGACTGTTTAGGATGCTATTGTAATAGCTCAGGTCAGATGGAATGAGAACTTGAAGTGGGGTGGTGGCTGTCTGAAAAGAGAGGGTCACATCAAAGGCCCTTTTAACTCAAATGTGTGCTATTTTTTAAGCTTTGCAGAGAATTTTCCACACAAAAGATAAGTAGAGTGTTTACCTGTCCCATTTTACGAATGAGGAAGCTGAGGCTTCTGAGTGGGTAATGAACTTGCTTGTGGTCTCATAACTGCGGCAAGATTCAAACCTAAGTCTTTTGACTCCAAGTCCAGCCCTCCTGCTCCCCGTGCCATGCTGGCTTGATACCTAATTAAATATGAAGGTGAAGGAAAGGAAACCTCAAAGATAACGCTTGTGGTCTCGCCTACGTGGCTGGACGGTGCTGGTACCAGCAAAAGAAGTAAGGAAAGGGGCAGTTGGGTGGCACAGTGGATAGAGCATTGGCCCTGAAGTCAGGAGGACCTGAGTTCAAATCCGGCCTCTGACCAAACACTTGACACTTACTAGCTGTGTGACCCTGAGCAAGTCACTTAACCCTAATTGCCAGAAAAAAAAAGGGAAGTAGGGAAAATGAGAAAGGGGGCTAGTTTGAGGCAATATGGCTCAAGAAGGATTCAGTCATTGATTAAAAAAAAAAGAAAACAAAAGAAAAAATATGATAAGTATATCTGTCCTTAGAGAATTATACTGGTCAATGGAAAAGTTTGTTGTTAACAAAGAGCAAATGATTTGCCATGGATATTGAACAGTAATCAAAGTTTGCCGGACTATAGCCATGCTTGATGTGTAATTTTCTTTCTTTCTTTTTTTTTTTTTTTTTTAGGCAATTGGGATTAAGTGACTTGCCCAGCACACAGCTAGTAAGTGTCAAGTGTTTGGTCTGAGACCGGATTTGAACTCAGGTCCTCCTGACTTCGGGGCTGGGGCTCTATCTACTGTGCCACCTAGCTGCCCCTTGAGATATAATTTTCCAGAGTATCTCTGTATCTCTTGGGCTCTCAGCTTTGCTAGCCTCTACCATAGTGCAGGGCCTCTGGGTCATTTAAACTGTAGAACTCCCCCAGGAAGTAGGCCAGTAGTTTGCTCACCGTGAAGTACCCACTTTGTTCTATTTTCCTAGTTACTCTTTAATCAATACAGTTTGCCAAGTGCCACTGTCTGCAAAGCAAATCCTCTCACATCTCAATGGGCCTCATTGTCATTCTGATGAGAAATTATAGACTTTAGATTGGATGTGTGATATGCTAGGTATTTGTTCTGCAGAAACATGGACGAATTAAAAATTAAACATAAAAGTTTCTTTGCCTTTGGATCCTGTTGCATTAATTAAATGAATTATGTTACTCATTATAGGCCATGCTAGCACGATGATCAACTTTGTTTGGGCTGTGTTTCAAAGGATCATAGGTTAGGAGTTGGAAGCAACCTTAAAGATTATTTTACAGATGAGTTAACTGAAGTTAATATATTTGTACTGTCTCTCTTCAGTAGTATGGGAATCCCTCGAGACCAAGAATTGTTTTACTTTTCTATCTGTAACTTTAATGCTTGGCATATAGTAAGTTTAATAAATGTTCATCAATTTAGAGACTTGTCCAATGTTGTCCAACCACTAGATTTTAAATTTCATTTTCAATTAAAACATTTTCTCATTTTCCCAGTGTAAAAGAAAAAAAATAACTTTTTTAAGAGTCAGTAAGTCAGACAATAAACATTTGTTAAGTACCTACTATGTGCCAGACACTGTGTTAAACACTGAGGATATAAAGAAAGATAAAAGACAGTCCTTGACCTTAGAGAGTTTATAATCTAATAGAACCTACATGTGCCAGACATTATGCTAGTCTGTGGGGATAAAAAGACAAAAATGGAACAATTTCTTCCCTAAAGGTGTTTATGAATTGTACAAATAGCACAATCAGGGTTTGAACTAAGTTTACAGATTTTAAAATTGCAAGTTCTTGACAGAACAACATGCTTTTCTCTGTTCTAAAACTATATTTCATTAATATGCTACTTTTCAAATCTTTTTACATACAAAATTACCTTATTTGATCCTCACAAAGAAAGTGTCAGACAGTTGAAGTGACTTGCCCAAGAGTCACACAGCAAGCAGCTGGTGAATCAAGCTTCAAACCCATACTTTGTGTTCCTTAACCCTGGGCTGCTCCTTCTTGTCTAGGATCAAAGTGTTTTCCCTTTGCATGTCCCAGCACTGAAGAGCTCAAGGTTCCTGCTGTCTCTCACCACAGTGATGAAATGACTCGCTCTCTTTTAACCCATTCACAGCACAACCCTAGGAGGAATATAGAATTGTTTTCTTATGTCCATTTTATAAAAAAAATAAATCAATCTTCAACCATCTATTTGCTGCCTGTTGGCCATTGTGCGTGAGACTGGAAATGCAAACAAAAAAAATGCAAAAGTTTCTGCTCTCTAGGAATTTACATACTATTGAGGAGAAAACATGAATATATGTAAGTCCATGCAGCACAAAAACAAAGTAAGTGATGGTAATCAGGGAAGGAAGACACTGGTATTTGGAGTGATCAGGAAAGGCTCCATGCAGAAGGCAGTCTATCTTTAAGGAGGTGAGGGATTCTATTAGGCAGAGGTGAAGAGAGAGAGCCTCCTAGGCATGGAGGACACAAATACAGATCTCAGCTCAGTCTGCTATACTGCCCATTCATTCCCTTCTGCCTTCGCTTCTGTTCATTTGCAAGGGAGGTTGGAGATAACAATGAAAGTGGGTTTAGGGTTTCAAGTGACAGATGTCTTTAAATGACATCAGAATCTTTTAGTTTGGAGACAGTCAACTATGACTTAGTATTTTTAAAACCAGGACTTTTTTGTTCTCTCTTAAAGAATGTATTGGCTTGGCTACCGATCTTTTGGATTTAACAGTTTTCAGAGTCTCGTTAGAGACTGGGTAGGGCGAGAGAATAGGGTATGCTAAGCTCAGGGAATGGGTGTAAACTGGAGATGAGATGGAGAAGAAAATTATATGTGTGTGTGTGTGTGTGCGTGTGTGTATGTATATAATTATATAGAGAGAATAAAATTTTTTTCAAAGGCACATGTATGAAAGCATCAAAAGCAATGTGTGGAAATCTGAGTGATTTAATAATGTGAAGTCCAGCATTATAATTTATAAGTTTATTTTGCTGTGAAGCTACAGTAGCTTACTTTGGTTACTCACTTGTGTATATAGTTATGGTGACATCGTCACCTTCCAAAATGCCTTCAAGGTTGACCACAGCCCTTCAGCTTATATTGGGAAGATTTCAAGTATGCTTTACTTTGATATTACATGTCAAAGAGAAGGGATTTTGGCCTACAGCAGCCACCCACTGACCTTTCCAAAGCACATTTTGGTCATTGCTGTATTTCAAAGCCGTAGAAGTTTCTCTTTCTTGGCTTATGTCCAGATAAAAAAGTACAAACAGCTTTTGCCCCCAAACTATTGATGTTTCTCTCTTACTTTAAAAGAAAGAACAATTGCTTTAAATATCTTGGAAGTACAAGATAATTCAATTGGTATGGTTTGGCTTTAGATTGTGTACAGAAATAATATTTATTGTATCGATTCTACAGTTCTAGTCTTTCGGGCCTTTCATGTGCTTGCCAAATCACCTTGGGGGAAAAAAAAACTCCAAAAAAACAACAAAAAAAGTTCCCTGCACTTTTAATATTCTTGACTCCAGCAGTGACTTCTGACAGCCATGGGTCATGGAGTTCTGAGACATCCTGGATCAATTATTGATGTCTGAATTTGATTTTAGTCATTTTTGCATGTGAATGGAGACTAATTTTTCTGTCCTCAGGACAGATGTTTTCCTTGGCTGCCAAAATGGACAGTTGCTTTGTTTTTTATTTATTTATTTTTAAAATTTCATTTCATTTTGGTTTAGAAGCAAGGTTACCACAAGTGATTAAGACCGAATGTCAAGGTGCTGTGCAAACGAGGGAGGTGAACCCCTGACTTATGTAGTGATATTTCTGGGCTGCGGAGACTGGGAAAGCATGGTCTGGTGTTCCTGTGGACAGAATGCCACAGCATGCTAAGTGTTAGATAAAATATACAAAATACACATCCTTTTCTCATGGATGAACAGCCTCAAGAAGACGATTTGGGAATGAGAAGGAATCTCTCTGCTTCTCATTTATTATGATGCAATTCAGACCATTTCCACAGATAAATGTAGATCCCTTTAAATGGCTGCATGAGTTGCACGAAAAATTGGAAGAGGACGAGGGGGAGGTTCTCATATTACCACAACCTCTTACTTGTATTAGTTTCTAGTTAGCTTAATGGCATCATTGTCATATTTGGAGATGGTATCCTATGACCCTAGACATCAGTGAAAGAGGCTATCACTGCTTATACTTATGCCATCCATTGCTTCAACTACAGATAGAGAATGAATTCGGAATATACCCTCTCCAGTCTACGGGTCTTCACTATATACAATGAACTAATTCTGCTTTTATCATTATATGTTCAGTTAATTCTGCCTTTGGAAATGCACCCCTATCTGAGGACACTGGTGTTTTGTGTGAAATGACTCACAAAGGAAAAAAAAAAGCAAGCCAGGGAGGGATTTACATTTCTCAGGACCCTATAAGGCTGGAGAATAGAGCATGGTGCATCTCCTGAGGCCTCTTTCACATTGGGTGTGATAGAACATGAAGTTCTTGACTTGGGAACTGGGTGACCAAAGAGAAAGAATACCATGCCTGGGTCTGTCGTTCTTTCCTAATGACTAAAACAAACCTCTCATTACTTTTATAGTGAATTATCATTTATATGGAAACTGTGAGTTCAAATATACATACATGTATGTAGACACATAAATATCACACACAGATACATAGGTGTTCACATCATATTTCATTAAGGTGTACAGCCAGGGAATTGTATTTTTCACATTTTTTTAAACCAAAAAATTATTAAATGCTAGGTCACAACACTAACAATAGCTAATATTGATATACTTTCAGGTTTTACAAAGTGCTTTATATATAACCCATTTATTCCTTATAATAGCTCTGAAAAAGTAGCATTATTATCCCCATTTCCCAGATGTGGAAACTGACATTGAGAGAAGCTCAATGATTTCCTCAGGGTCACACAGTTAGTAAAAAGTTGAGGCCAAATTTGAACTCGGGTTTACCAGACTCCAAATCTGGTGCTCTATTCGCTATACCACCTATGTCTCTATGTGCATTATTTTAATTTCTCAAACTAAAGGTACTAAAATTTAACTAAACTTAAATTTTTAAGGAATAACTAAACTTTACATAAAAAATTTGTCTCAGCCAGACTTGTGATTTCTTCTATCAATTTAGATAGACACTTTTCCCTGCAGATTATAGTCTCAGAATTGTCTGGGGGCACAAAGAGATAAAGCAACACATATAGAACTTTTGCACATACATGTATGTATGTGTATATATGTACATGCACACACATTTATGTATATACATACATACAAACATACATACATATAAATGTGTATGTATGTGTATACACAGGCACAACTCTGGGCTAATTGAATCTATTCCATTATTCAGTTACACAAATTTTCTTTTTCCCCAGCTGTTCTATATAAATTTGAATATATCCTATGCATGTTTTACTTCTCAAGAACTAAATGAGATTTTTCAGGAACACCTTGTTCTAACAGGCTTTTTAATCCAGGGTAAAATACCCTTATGTGTGTTTTAAGGTTTATTTTATGTATAATAAAAACATCTGCTTAAAAAGATACTTTTAGTTTTTGGGTCAGGCGGAGTTTGTTTTAAATGATCTAATTTGTGATGGGGGCTTCCAGGATCCTTGAAATTGTAACCAACTTTTCATGAACACTCATTGTACATGGAGCAGAATGTTAGACATCGTGTTAGCATGAATAGTACTTTCTCCTTGGACTTGTCTGGCCTTCCAGGATAGCATCTGGGGCTCATTGATTAGTCATCTAGACTAGGACAGTGGTCCTTTTTTCCTGAGCCAACAGGGCAAGGAAGAAGCTCTAGCTCATTTCAGAAGGTCAGCAAATACATTCCTATACCCTGAAACATTTTATCTGGGAACAGGGGGATTCTTGAGGACAGTTACCTGAAGCCTAATGGAATTAGGTCTTTAGGCGATTGAACATACAAACATAAATTCTAGGTTGTAGATGACTGTATTTTAAGACTCCTAGGACAGGTGGGACTGTTACCACTCACCACTATGTGGTATTTTATGCCCAGAATTTATTCAGACACTTGAGGAAGATTAAGATATCCTTCAGGCAGAGTACAAAGAGCCTTGGTTCTTGGTCCTGAAGATCAGAATGATAATTTGGATTCTGCCACTTTTGTAGTGTAACTACAGAGTTACCATGTTGAACTTCAGTTTCCTGATCTATAAAAATAGAGATCATAACTAACCTAAATAGAGAGGAAGCTGGTGGTGCAGTAGATAGGGCGCTGAGTCTGGAGTCAAGAAGACCTGAGTTGACATCCAGCCTCAAACACTTATTAGCTGTGTGACCCTGGGTGTATCACTTACCCTCCATTTGCCTCAGTTTCCTCCAGTATAAAATGGAACTCATAATAGCACCTATCTCCCAGGGTTGTTGTGAGGATCAAATGAGAGAATATTTTTAAAGGACTTTGCACAGTGCCTGGCACATACCTAGTGGTGCTTAATAAATACTTGTTAAATATAAATCTGGAAAGTGGCTTAGCATAGTGCCTGGTACACAGTAGGTGCTTAATAAATGCTTGTTAAATCTAAATCTAAAAAGTGGCTTAGCACAGTGCCTGGCACATACCTAGTGGTGCTTAATAAATACTTGTTAAATATGAATCTAGAAAGTGGCTTAGCATAGTGCCTGGTACACAGTAGGTGCTTAATAAATGCTTGTTAAATCTAAATCTAAAAAGTGGCTTAGCACAGTGCCTGGCACATAGTAGGTGCTTAATAAACCCTTATCCACCCCCCCTTCCCTACGTCACAGGTTTGTTCTGAGGATTCAATGAGGCAAAATCTGTGAAAATACTTTAAAAACTCCAAACACTTAAGTATTATTGTCATTATTGTTACTGCTGCTACTACTTCCCTGCTGCAGCTTCATCCTGACCCGTGATTTTTTTTTGTTGTAGAGAAGTCCTGAGATGGAAACTTCTTCCACAAATGCATATCGGTCATTCCTCTTGTTTCATTCTCCTATAACTAGTACTTGTCAGGGCAAGACCTGATCAGTTATTCCTGAATTCTCCAAATGCCTTATCAGGAAGTAAGAAAATCACAGTGCAGGTCAAAAGGGCTGAGTTTGGAGTCATAACCAATTCAAACCAACAAGCATTTATCAGGCGCCTACTGTGTGTTGGGCAATGTGATGAGCACTGCAGATAGAAAGGCAAAAAACAACCAACCAACCCCAAAGCAAAACTACTCGGAGCTCTCAAGGAGCTCCTATTTCTTTCTTTCTTTCACATTAGTGATGTTGTAAGGAAGAATTAGAACCAATAGAAGGAACCACAAGAAAGAGAAAACAAAACAAAACAGGAGAAAAAATAGCAAATAATATGCTTCGATCTGCATTCAACCTTCATAGTTCTTTCTCTGGATGTGGATAACATTTTCCATCATGAGGCCTTTGGAGATGTCTTAGATCCTTGCATTGCTGAGAAGGGCTAAGTCTATCTTAGTCATTGCACAACATGGCTGTTACTGTGTATAACATTCTCCTGGTTCTGCTCACTTCACTCAGCATCAGTCTATAGAAGTCTTTCCAGGTTTTTGGGAAGTCCACCTGTTCATCATTTCTTATAGCATAATAGTATTCCATTACATTCATATACCACAACTTATTCAACCACTCCCCAATGGATGGGCACCCCCTCAATTTCCAATTCTTTGCCACCACAAAAAGAGCTGCTATAAATATTTTTGTACATGTGGGTCCTTTTCCCATTTGTATGATCTCTTTGGGATACAGACCTAGATGTGCTAGTGCTGGGTCAAAGGGTATGCACATTTTTTATAGCCCTGAGTATAGTTCCAAATTGCTTTCCAAAATGGTTGGATCATTTCACAACTCCATCAACAATGCATTAGTGTTCCAATTTTCCCACATCTTCTCCAACATTTATCATTTTCCTGTTTTGTCATGTTGGCCAGTCTGATGCATGTGATGTGGTACCTCAGAGTTGTTTCAATCTGCATTTCTCTAATCAATAGTGATTTAAAGTATTTTTTCATATGACTTTGAGGCCTTTAATTTTTTCATCTGAAAATTGCCTACTCATATCCTTTGCCCATTTATCAATTGGGGATTGACTTGTATTCTTATAAATTTTACTTAATTCTCTATATATTTTAGAAATAAGGCCCTTATCAGAGACACTGGTTAGAAAAGAAATTCTTTCCCAATTTTCTACTTTCCTTTTAATCTTGGTTGCATTGACTTTGTTTGCCCAAAAACTTTTCAATTTAATGTAATCAAAATTATCCATTTTGCATTTCATAATGTTCTCTATCTCCTGTTTGGTCATAAATTCTTCTGTTCTCCATAAATCTGATAGGTGAACTATTCCTTGCTATCCCAGTTTGCTTATAGTATCAGCCTTTTTATCTAAATCATGAACCCATTTTGACTTTATTTTGGCATAGGGTGTGAGATTTTGGTCTATGCCTAGTTTCTGCCATACTCTTTTCCAGTTTTCCCAGCAGTTTTTTTTTCAAAGAGTGAGTTCTTATCCCAGAACCTGGGGTCTTTGGGTTTATCAAATAGTAGATTACTATAGCCATTAACTACTGTGTCCTGCGTATTTAACCTATTCCACTGATCCACCACTCTATTTCTTATCCAGTACCAAGCAGTTTTGATGATTGCTGCTTTATAATACAATTTAAGATCTGGAATGGCTAGGCCACCTTCCCCTGCATTTCTTTTCATTAGTTCCCTTGATATTCCAGATCTTTTCTTATTCCAAGTGAATCTTGTTATTATTTTTTTCTAAGGGAGCCCCTATTTCAATGGGGGAGATAACCACAAACAACTCTGTGCAAATGAGACCAATTAAATTGGGGGTAATTTCAAAGGGAAGACAATAGCACTAAGAGGGACTGGGGAAGACTTCTTGTAGAGAGTGAGATTTGAAGGAGGTTGGGGAAACCAGCAGGTGGAGATAGGAAGGAGTCAAGTTCCTAGGATTATTATATTGTGGGATCATAGATCTGGAAGTGGAAAGGGCCTCAGAGGACATTTGGTCTATCCCCCATTCCTCTCAATTGTAGATGAGGACACTGATGCCTGGGGCTTTGAAATAACTTGTCTGATTCCACGTGAATAGTATCCAAAGTAGTATTTCCAGCCCAAACCAGTGATTTTTGCTCTGAATTAGAATCCTGCCTCTGCCAATTCCCTAGATCTTTATCAAGGTTAGATTCTAGTGTTTCTTCCTATTCTGTCATCTTAACATCGCCTACCATGAACATCATCTTAAAGAAGAAAGTGGGAAGGGTCTGGCCTGAGAGAACATTTACAAAAAATGAATTTGAATATGGAAATTGATATTGAATAACAGAAAGGGAATGAGTTTATCACTATGGGAGTCATTTCCCAATCAATTGACTGAGGGCAGGTAGAGTATCAGCTTGCTAGAGCAAAAAAAAAAAAATAAACACCAAATTAGAAGAAAATTTAAAGATTAGAAAAATTGGCATGTAATTCCAAGAGCTCCAACATGATGTAGACAGTCAGGACTTCGATGCTAGGAAATGGAAAATATATAAAGGAAAAGAAATTAGGACGTACTGTCACCATTTACTCAGAAAGCTTAACTATTGAGAAACAAAGCCCTCAGCCAGGAGGCCAAAAGCACCTATAAACCATCACATCAAAAGCACTGAATCTCTCTACCTATAGAGAGACATGACAATCAAAAACAATACTGGTTTGGAATAGAAACTAATGTTCAAAACTTTTCAGTAGAGGAATTCTGAAATTATGATATGCAATGGAGGAAAAAGTGAGAAGGTTTGGTATGAGATCAGATTAATCCAGATTATCTCAAGAATATTAAAAGGCAAAACAAGAAAGAGGAAAACCAATGAAACAAAGGCAGATCTGTCAATGTGTCCGTATCAATTTGTTTTTTCTATCAATGACAGTGGAATCACCACATTAAGACTTGAGTATCTCAGTATCCAATACCCCCAATGATGAAGTAAATATAGGTACACTGTTCAGAGCTGGATGGAAATTTTGACTTCATCTAGTTTTATTTTGCCAAAGAGAAAATTGAGACTCTAAGAGGTTAAGCGACCTACACAGTGTCACGGGCAGTAAGTTTAGATTTAAGATATGAACCCAGGCCCTCTCATTCCAAATCTTTTTCTGCTTTATCACACTGGAAATGCCATTAATGAAGATAAAAAATGGTAAGAGAAACTGGACCAAATTAAATGTACATAGTCAAAAATTTGTGTTGGAGGCAACAGATTTTTGAGGGTGTTTGGATCAATTTTCAAGATAAATCAAAGAGAAGAAAACAAATGATTTGAAAAGATAACAGCCATTGTTACTCTTGAAAAAAAAGATCAAGAAAATAATAATTAATGATTCCCATATTTGCTTCATGAAATCTTTAATGCTATTAACTTTTTCTCCCAAATAAGGCATTTGTTTATAAGAATCATCTATTGTGTATCCAGGATATCTTTGCTAAAATATGAGAAGGAAACTGATAGGCTGCACAGACCACATTTTTATAGTCACACAATTGACTTAAGGGTATAGCAACTGAATAATCCCACAGTGTTTATTAAAAACAAACAAATGCAGAAAAAACTTTTTATTCAATAGAACAAAATACATTCTTAAAGTTTCTTTGTCAACAAGGTTCCTCCTGGGTGTATGTCAAGGTCATACATGATTGTTTCATAAATGACACAACAGTGGTAATAACTTTGCTCACTGATCTTCTGATTTTCAATATAATGTGAGACATAAACCAGAGAGATACTCATCAAACTTATTTGCCAGTACCATGAAGTATAAGTATTGCTGAATTTAAATGAAAAGGGAATTCCTTATAGATTATGTAGTTCTCCAGATTCTTCTGTTTGAGGATGACATTGTGCTAATTGCATCAAGCTCAACAATACTACAGAGATTTCTCAACAAGATCTGGAACCATTCAAAAGATTTAAGCCTAAAAACTCACACAGGAAAAGCGAAGTGGACAAAAACTTACTATTGTTCAGACTTTGAAATAGAATTACACGGATAGTCTAGAGAACTGGCATATTAGTACATTTCTTGGGTAAATATTGCAGATGGACAAAGTTACAGGCCCAGAATTGAATGAAAATTGGGCAGTACTTTCAATGATTCTAAGTTGCTACTTGAAATTTAAAAAAATACAATATTTTTCTGATATATTGTCATACATGGAAGTGTAATTCATGGACAAGAGACATTTTTTTGTCCACTTAGATTTTTTTCTTGAGTGAATTGTAAGGTTAAAGTCTTTTGGGTGAATATGAATCTCATTTAGGAAGCTATGTGATGTTCTGAGACTTGATGCAATTAACAGAATTTCATCTAAAAAATGAGACCATTTGGCAAACCTCATCATCTCCAGAGAATATCTCTTCCACACATACTCTTCATAGAAACCTTCCAGGACAAAAGCAGAGATCTTTGACAAATATTTATCTCCTATTCTGTCTTGATGTTGATTATCAGAAGGTTCAAAGTTACAGCTTTCAAGGAGTGTTGCATGATTTTAACATATGCAACAGGACATACCTTGTGGGATGAGAGCCTTTATGGTAGCATTTTAGACTATGGGATCAATTTCTTTTTTGACTGTCAAAAAACAACAGATCATACAATTTTGGTATTCTCTCTACAAATAAAACTTGGAGACAAAGGAGAGTTGTAGCTAAAGGAAGGTTAGATCATTGATTCTCCTTGGAGAAACAAATAAAGAAGCTGATAGAGTTGCTTTTAAACATCCAAAAGCATCATTTCAAGAATCCAGAAATATCATTGTATAGACAATTGGAAATTTTATGGAAAAGTTGTGGGGCTCATGAAAGTACACATTCAAAAAAGACTCTGTGAAAATACAGTGAAGTTATGTGCCCACAACTGTTGTGGCAGATAAAAAGGTAGAGAAATTCCCTAAAGAATTGTACTAGAGGACAAACTCTAGGATGTCTTGTGTTCTGTTGGCCAACCCTCCAACAATCTCATATTGTCTCCATATCATTATGATGCATTAGAATAGGTCTTTGTGGAGTCAGTAATAAAAGTTTTAAGTTAGATAGTCTTGTGTGACACTTCATTAGAGCCTTTCTTCCATCAATACATCAATAGCTTTTCTTTGAGTCTACTCATTCAACTACTTCTGAATTCACCTAGATGTATTATTATTTATCTTATATTGTTTCATGTTGTCTATAAGGGTAGTATTAGAGCATTGCCAAATACTTCACTGAAATCTAGTTTTTTTTTTAATCTGCATCCTTCTTTCAATTTCTTTGTCCAATGATTCTATAAAAAAAGAAGAGGAAATGAAACTAGTATGGTATGACCAGAATTTGTATTCTTAGCACTTAACACACTGGTTGGCATAAAATAAGTGCTTAAAATATACTAATTCATTCATTCATGAGTTGTACTTCAGGAAACTGTTCTGCCTTTTCGCTATCATGACTTGGTTACCAGAAAAAAAAAAGTCTTGGATGAGGTTCAATATGTTGTGTTGGAGAAATTACTTGACATCACAGGTCCACTGAAGTGTAATTTAATAGACACTTAGGAAAACTTTGCTGCATATAATTATTTAAATACTGTCATTTGTAGTTATTCATGTAGTTTGGCATCAAGAACTTGGTCATACAAAAAGCTACCTGTTACTACATTATTTCTATTGGAAAATCAGAATTCACTTGATATTTTGATCTAAGCCACCCTTTCCTGGGTACATAACCTTTTTCTCTCCTAGAGCAGCCTATACTTTTACTTGTTTTAAGACATTGGGCCTCATTCTAGTATTAGCTTTTTTATGACTAAGTGTACTTTCAACTAATCTATATCCTTCATGCTTTTACAAAGTTTGATTGCATCCCCTTTCCGGAGCTCATAGTACTCATCAGAAACACACCCAAAACTCACAGATGTTTGGAGTTAGCTTTCACATACATGGATAGTCTATTACCTTTAAAAGAGTTTCAGCTATGTTCTCTTAAATGTATTACCTTTAACTGGCCCACAATGAAGTCATCTACTATTTGCATTATGACTTCTGTTGAGTCATCATATTTCATCCCTTCCTTCCTTCCTTCCTTCCTTCCTTCCTTCCTTCCTTCCTTCCT